>NW_026054889.1:0-383132 GCF_022478755.1 Daldinia loculata
AAACCCCTAAAAAAAATTTTTTAATTTATATTTACTCTTTTATTCATACCCTTTGGTTTTTTTGTTTTTTGTTTTTTTTTTTTGTTTTTTTTTCCCCCCCCCCCCCCCCCCCCCCCCCCACGGGGCCCCATTACCCAATTCAACCTACCGCGCCAGGACAACAAAGTCTTTGTCGTCACAGGCGGCTCTTCCGGCTTAGGATATGAGCTTTCGCACATTATTTACGGCGCAGGTGGTAGAGTATACATAGGTTAGGTACTTACGCGCTCGAAAGAGAACGCCGATGCTGCGATAGCTCGTATCAAGGCGCACTACCAGGGGCAGGAAGACAGCGGACGATTCGGCAGTCTTGAGTTCATACACATGGACCTAGAAGACTTCAGCACGATCAAGTCAGCGACTTAGGAGTTTCTACAGCGTCAAGGTCCCCAGGGGCGTCTTGATGTGCTGTTCAACAATGCGGGCACCGGAGGCCGCAAAAACGCACCCGCGGGACGCCAAGGCCATGAGTATCATATAACCACTAATGCTATGGGCGCTTTCTTACTCACCAAGCTACCTCTCACGCCCATCTTGTCAAAGACAGCCTCAAGCAGCCCCTTAACTCGTGGCAATGTTCGAGTCGTCTGGCCCGCATCTATTCTCGTGGACACGACCAGCCCTAAATCCGGGATACGTATGGACTACCTCGAAAACCCCGCAATGACCAAGAACATAGATTATATCGAACTCTACACCATGTCCAGAACGGCGACCTGGTTTCTGGCCTCCGAGTTCGCCCGCCGCGAGGGCACCAACAGCGGTGTCCTCCACATTGCGGGAAACCCAGGGACGTATATTACAAGCATGTGGCAGTACACGCCAACCCTACTGTACTGGCTCGTCCGGCCGCTTCTCCGCAGCCCGGTGCCTCACGGGGCGGACACGTACCTGTAGATGGGCTTCTCGGAAGCTGTAACTCTTGATGACGCCGCCGCGGGACGATACGCGATGTGCGACGGGCGGTGGCATCCGGCGCAGAGGGAAGACTTGAAGCTAGCTTCAGCTTCTTACTTAAATCCAATAATTATTTAGTCTAGTTGGTGCTAAATCAAATCAAACTATCTCAGGTTGTAAGGAAGTAAACCAGCCCACCGACTTACTACATAGCCTATATGACGAAATCATACTAGAAGTAATTGTTAATGGAACGAATAACTAGATTAAAATGTTTAGCTTAAACCAAGTGTTTTGATACGTTGTGATTTAGTATATTATTTTAGGTGGAATGTTACGGAAAATACGTGAGGATATAATACCTAATGTAACGATTGATCGGATATGGTGCACTTCACATTATGTTAAGAGGCAATGAGGTGTGCAGTAGTCCAGACGGACCCAGTCACCTGCATCAACGTTATGATATTGTCCAATCCTATGGTAGCATCAATATATGGGGTGTTAAGCTTCGAGAGATGATACGAGATACCTAGCTTAAGTTAGGTACTTTGGTATAGGAGAAGGCTACCTACCTAGGTATGTATCCAGAGATCGTCAAGGGACTCGGACCGATGCTAACTTCCCTCCCTGGTTCGGAAACAGACAATCTCGAGACGATAAAACAAATGATAAAAAGCGGATGAAAAGGATGATGAAGACAATGCATTAAACAAAGAAACAGCAAATAAAAATCAGTATCAATATAAATCAGTCTCTGATTTTAGGGCTATCGTCAATTACATAACACCTATTACCGAAGAGACGGACGTCTGGTCTGAAATCGCCAGGTACCTCCGGACCACAACTCCGGGTCGTTCCCCATCCCAGATACAAATCGATCCATTGGAAGAAGTAACCGCATTCGACATAGAAACATTGGAAGAAACCGAAGCAGCGGGGGGCATGTCCGATCCTCATATATGCTTGGACCTTGCAGCAAAGGAATCTACCAGCATCCAATTAGGACCACGGTACGGGAACGAAGAAGAAGAGAGGAATCAGCAGATCCTAGACGACCTTCTAGGAGAGAGGGAGGCCCCATTTGAACCAATAGAGTGGCAGTGGTAGAGCTTGCACCCTGGGATATGACATGGACGGAAGTATGATGTGGTGGTTTACCTGTACTATAAACCTTTTTAGTCTCCTCCCTATATTTTATCGTATTTTCCTTTTCTCTTCACCTAGATTATCATCTTAGCTAGGTAGGTAGTTATATTCTTCCATCTATGTTCTATTATTAGTTTTTATTACAATTCCTGGGGCCATAATACTACCAACGTAGCCCTTCCAGTTTACATACTCGAAGATATTTCAACTTGCACCCTTATTTACCCAGCTAAAGCTAAACTATACTATTAACTACCTAATAGTTGTCTTTCGAGAGTTTTAGGTTGCTTTTACCGTCAGTTTCTTACGAGTTATCATTAAGGTATCTATTTCGCCTCTGCTAAAACTATCCGTGCGTAACTCGCCTTTTCGTATAACACCTGCGGAAGGTCGCTCCTATCATTAGGCCAGGGAAGTTCGTAACTTACCTATAAATAGGCATTTTCACTCGTAGCAACACTATAAGTCAAAATATCTATTTTATCCCCCCCAATAATCTGTCCTTATCTACAATAACCCTAAACGCTCTACGACGATATCGCTTATGTTGAACCGATAGGCCATTCTTAACCTCGCCAAAAGTCCAAGGACTCGTATCCAATAATATATACCGACACTATGGAGAGCTGGGTAGGCCTTAACAGAGGCGCCCGTATCCCAGACAGGAAGAATTGCGTAGTCCACATCACCAATCTGCCCGTAACTATAGATTACGGGACACTTTTCAGTGCCCTCCGCGGCACAGGAAAGATAAGCCGAGCCACGATAGCCGGGAGCGAAGCATTCGTCCAGTTCTGGTCGCGTGATGGCGTCACGCGCTTACTAGAAAAGCAGAGGCATGGTTTATTTGTCATCGGAACCCAAATTCCCAGTGTGAATATCGCCAGCGTTGCCAGGGAGACAGCGCGAACGGCAACCTTACATTCGCGGGTTCTTGTCATCAACGGCCCCAAGGAGATTGTAAACTACGAATACCTCCGGAGATTCTTTTCGGAGCGATTCGAATACAACATAGAGTCGGTCGAGATCACAGATGTCCAAGAAGACCACCAGACGATGCGGTGGTCTTTCGCCTCCTTTAATGCCCAGAGCCGCAAGGCATGGACGTTAATCGGGGAGGAGAAGAAAAAGGCATACGAAACAGGCGATACCGACAGTCCCTGGAAAAACGTGTGGTTTAGTTACGAAAGCGATCCTTGTCAACCTTACCAGACAATCGTACCATTCCCGCGTAGAACACCACCGCCACCACTACCATATACTGGACAACTCTACCACGAAGACCATCCACCTTTTCCTTCCTCTGCTTCCTGGGGCCTTGGTTCAGACACGTGCAACGAGGACGAAGAGGAAAATAAAAGCGAATCAATCGATGGAAGAAGTCTCGACCAAAATGTGTCGTCCACCAGTTCTAATAGCGATTCGCGTTAACACTAGAAGACAACCACGCGTACAACATCACTGCCTCCACAAAAACCACCCCGTATTCGGGAATTATTCCAGGACCGCCGACATTCATGTTGACCAACCCCCTCAACACCTCTTTACCTACGTTTTTTTCAGTGGTATTACTCTGCGTGGGAGTATTGAAAACATCGAGCGAGTGGCTATAAGCGTGGTAGAGTTTATCGATAATCAGGAACTTAGAACGCACGCATCCACGCACTAACCGTAGCGTTTTTCCAATAATATTAATTTCTCTATAATTCTTAAACTCCACATGTCGCTTTTCAAAGGGGTGATCTAGGTAGTTAGCAAGACCGTGTGTCAATATTACAAGTTTTATACTCATAATTTAGTCTTAAAGAGCCAGTCCCAATCATCAGGGTTTACTACATACAAGGAATTTACCATGGAAAAGGCTGAATATTAAAGGAGCAATAATAGGAAAAAGACGCCCGGCTCTAGTTAAATCGTATATTATACCGTATCCATAGCAGATTAATGCCAAGATCGATCGATCAAGACCCCCTTTTACCACACAACTCAGATTTCCAACCGAGAAAATAACTGCAGACAAGTTACAGCAGAAACACAGAACCTGCCTACGGATAATTCTCTAAATCTCAAAAACTATCAATAAAAACCTATGACAAGAAAAATTCGAGGGTAGCAGAATATAGAGACCATATACTCCAGCATCTATGCGATAGTAATATTTACACTGTTGAAATGCATTGGGATAAGCCATCTACGTAGGTACATATGTTGCCCAATGACTATATGTACCTGTATAGTATGTCTTCATACTACTTCCAATTATCACCTATATAACCATGCCCTATTCCACTTGAGATGAACTGATCATATGTTTATCTGTCAGGATTCTAGATGAGACATCTAGAACAAAGGAACTGTTCAGTATGTATAGACGATAGATCTTCATAGGTAGTTTAGAGTTCCTTGCGGAACAACGAAGTTGTTTCCATACTGTTTCGTTCCACCTCGTGACATTATCTACCTTTGTGAGTACTTACCTGGGTAGTAGTACCACGAACCGAATTCTTCCCTAGGTTTACAACAATCATCTACTCGCAGCCTTCATATCATGAAAGCGACCCTTCAATACGATATTATGGTAACCTATCACGTCCAAGTAAAATTAGGAAAATAGTTGAACAAGCAATGCAAACGTATCAAATAACCTTCGTTATCTGGTATATCTAAAGTCTGCGTGCTAAAACCGCCCCCCTCCGTCCGCAAAATGAAATTCTATTCCTCGTGAAGCACCGCGGAGTTAACAGTAGAACACCCCCGAACGATGCCCATGTCCAGTATCCGTCAAACCGCCCTACCATGCAGTCATTAAAAATCTTTTCTTTTGGTCCTCATCATGCACACATCATTTGATCGCCAAGGGACCGGTTCCATCTATTGTACCTTCACTGAGAGGAAAGTACCCTTCGTCGACTCTACGACTAAGCTTCTTCAGTCTCGGCCTTGGGAGCGTCTGCGTCGGTCATTTCCTCATCCTTGGTAGCCTCTCCCTTCTCTGCCTCAGCTGCTTTTCGAGCCTCCTCCTCGGCGGCCTTCTTAGCAGCAGCTTCGGCATCAAGCTTAGCCTGCAGGGCTTGACGGTCTGCTTCTACCTTGTCGAAATAGCGTTGCGTAATAGGACCAGCCATGGCTCGGATCTCGTCCATCTTAGCGATGTAAACTGCCTTAGTAGCATCCTCGCCCTCTTCGTATAACCAGTCCTAAATAGAATTAGCATCTGACATTAAAATCGAGGTTGGATTAGAAATAATATGCTTACCTCAGTCTCTGTGAGCTTCGACCTCAGCTTTTCCTTCTCCTCTTCGCTGGCAAAGTCGGCGTACTGGTCATCCAGCTTGTTACGCAGGTCGTAGATGTACGTCTCCAGCTCGTTCTTCTTCTCTTCCGTGTCAGCAACAAGCTTGTCTTCCATAAGCATTGCTGCCTCCTTCTCCATTAATGCGTTCTTGGTGCTCTCGTCCAATGAGGTGGTGCCAGCAACAATAGGCAGATCGCCCTTGCGAACTTGCTTCTTGACCTTTCGAGTCTTGGGCTTGTCATCTCCCTTCTTGGTATCGGTATCCATCGCCTATGATAAGTCAGCTATTACTGCTTCATGAGAAATTTGATTTTACGCGCGAACACCCAAAGCTGGGCCCGCTGCGTAACCATGCGATATTACTTACGTCTGGATCTTTCTTATCTCCCTCATCCTTGACTTCCTCTTCAACCTCCACATCCTCAACATAGTATCCATTTTCCACGTTAAGAACACCATGGATGTTGACTCTAGCCTTGAGCTTGCAGATCATAAACTCGGTGTTGGGATCAGCCTTGACACCCTTGACAGAGAACCGGCCGATGAAAGGAGACATCTTTCCAGGCAGCAGTTCGGGGTCGGCATATCTGGCCTCCAGGTCGAATGGCTGCTTGCGGTAGAAGGTTAGGATTTTCGTCGAAGGAAGAACGTTACCCTTGTTAAAGACGGTAAGGCTCGTATCCTCATCCGGAATATCAACATCCTTCTCCCAAGAGAATTCGATAGGATAGTTGACGATATCCAGGACGGAGAAATCACGGACCTTGAAGACCGGCGAGAGGATAGCGCAGCTGAAAGCGCAACCCCGAGCGACGGCTTCGTCCTGGTTAAGAGTGAACGAAAGCTGTTTTCCGAAGAATGACTGGATCCGCTCTTTGAGAGCAGGGACACGTGTGCAACCGCCAACTAGCTCGATTACGTCGATATCTTCCTTGTTGAGCTTGGCTTCTGCAAGGGCCTGCTCTAACGGTATCGTAGCTCTGCTCAATAGCGGCTCCACCAATGCCTCGAACTCTTGTCGGGTAATCATAGCCGTTACATCGATATCGTTCATTAGCGACTCAATGTTCATAGGCGCTTGTTGGTTAGCAGAGAGGATCTTCTTCAACTTCTCGGCGGCAGCTTCGACGCGGACCATAGCCTTAGGGTTAGTCGTGATATCAATTCTGTATTTACCCTTGAACTCCTTGTGGAAGTGGTTGACTAAGGCTAAGTTAAAGTCTCGTCCACCAAAATGGCGGTCGTATGCTGTAGACTTGACACTCAGCTCGCCCTTCTTGAACTCGACAATCGAGCAAGAATAGTCGGCATGGCCAACGTCGACAAACGCCACGCGGCGAGGCTTCTCGTCGCCTGAAGGCAGGTCCAGCTTTGTGATGCCGTAACCAAGAGCGGCAGCAGTAGTGTCATTCATCACACGGAGGATTTTGAGACCAGCAATGTCAGCCGCGTCCAGAAGACCCCTTCGCTGGGCGTCTGTGAACCACGCAGGTACACTTATGACGAGGTCAGTAACAGGCAATTTCAGTTCGTTCTGTGCTGTCTGCCTGATCTTGTTTAGGAACATAGCCGTCAGCTGAGTAGCCGAGAACCTCTCCTTCTTGCCTAGGTACGTCACTTCGGCACCAACTTGGCCGTTGACATCAACGAGAGGGGCCGAGACGTATTTCTGCTCAATCTGGACATCGGGATCATTGACGCTTCGACCGGTCAAGCGCTTGAGAGAGCCAACGGTATTCTTGAGGTTGGAGATCTCTTGCGTCTTTGCAGCTTCACCGATGTATCGAGACTTGGGGCCAAATCCAACTAGGGAACTAGAAGGCGAATATGTTAGCGAGTAATGTATGTATATGGAGCGGGGTGCGAGATGGCTATGTTCAACTTACGGCGTAGCTCGATTTGAGACTTCGTTGGTAATCTAGATATATGGTTAGTTAGGTTAGTTATATTCATTAATACTATATGGCGCATCTAGAGAGATATGTAATAGAAAGATAGAGTGGGCTGGTGGTTTAGGTACTTACGACATCGACACCTCGATTTCTGGCGACTGCGATAACCGTGTTAAGAGTCCCGAAATCAACGCCTGTAGTAATTAACGGTCAGTGATTTCTTCGCCTCGTCGCCATGGGGATATGCAGCACTGGGCTTGCAACCTACCGACTACGCTCATCTTTGCTGGGATGTGTGGAACAAGACTGAAGGTAAACAAATAAAAATGATATTTGACTGCGGGGGAGGTCAGGAAACGTCGCGAGCCCGTTTACCTTGTACCGGATTAGAATTGCGAGTAAATCTTTGACAATCGAGTACGAAATGATTTATCGAATTCGGTAAGAGGAGAAAAATCCAGTGGGTGTTTAGGTAGTTTTGAAATATCTTGTTTGTCCCGAAGGAAAAAAGATTCTAGGTAGGAGAAAAAAAAAGCTGCCCGAAACTGCGAAGTGGGAGGTCGCGAAGGACTGAACTTTAGCGTTTCTAATACGTACAACCCCTCACTTATCTTACCCCCGGGGGTCTATCAATTTTGTTTATCGCGAAAGTTCTGGACATTTCGACTTCCATCTATGCTAACCTGTAAGGCTCTCTTGGCTTTTTTCCTTCAACGCCACATCGCACCAGCCTTTCTTTACTAAATACCTACACCCAGATGAAATATCTATTGAATATGAATATTGGTGACTAAGAAATTAGAAGTATTTGTTATTTGTTTATGGTGAGTTACTTTTTTGCATTCACTTACCAAATATAAAATCTGCTATTGAATTAATATACACGTAATCAGATTGTTGATTACGTGCGTATTTTACATTGCGACTTCCACGTTCTGTTCATTCCAGTTGAGTGTCAACCACATTCTTTCATGGCGCCTTAAAGAATCCCAAGAATGAGGTACATAAATACTTAATATACAGCTGAATTCAGTTAGCACATATATATACACACCCCCGGGATATACTATCTACTTCACCCCGCCTTGAGTCCACCAACTCCCCCACCATACCTTGATACTATGTAATGCCAACCACGATGGTGGGGTTTCCACACGTACTGACCGCTTTGCCGCCTTGCCGACAAGATCCTTAACTCTTAGGTACACTTGCTTAGGTTCAGGATTATCATGATTCGGATGCTACGTGTACAGAAAACATTACAGCTCATTCCATACAAAGACGCCGGGTATTGATGATCGTTGATCATTATCAGCAAGGCCTTAACGAGATGACTCAGGACTTTATGCGCAAATGTTTTCAAAGATTTTCTCGGTATCCTCTTCACATTTTCCATCGTCATCTCAAGCATGTGAGTTGATCAGGGAGTAACCTAGATAGATGCATGTACGTAAATATTCAGATATTTGGCCAATACAATTTTATATACATTGATACATGACTATAATCAAGGCCGACGTCACAAAAAATTTTAATTTCTGACAAATTAGAACAAGCACAGCTACCATTTAGTGATTAGGTCATAATATCTACATATACCCCTAATCGCCTAAACACTCATATGTTGCAGATGAACTCATAATATTCAAGCCTCTTAGAGAAGACAGATATACAATCTGGATATCAGTGATTGTTTACGTGTAGGTCTGATTGCTATGCTCTATCTCTTATTCAATCAACAGCTTTCTAATCTGCCCATGACGGCTCGATACCCCGGCAGACACTTTCGTAGTCCTTAAATCTCTGCTCGTCCAAAGCCAAGCCCGGAGTCGTCCAAAACATGGTCCAATTCATGCCGCCTAGCTTCAGAGAGCCCCTCGACCGTTCAAAATACCATTTGTTGACAGGGTTGTCTTTCCGACTCCTCCAACAGACCCCGTTTGGAAAGCAGTCTCGAACCATAGCGTTAAAAATGATATCGCTAACCCCCCCTGCCCCCTGGCTCTTGCGGAGGACCGCAAACTTGTCCAGGTAGGGTACGAGCCGGCTTGGAACATCTGCTCCGGAACCTTCTACCCCTGGAGGCTTCTCCCAAGTCAATAGAGCGCCACCTTCATATTCCCCCGCAATGATTATACCGGCTAGATTTCCATTTATCCTCCTTAAATAACCCTCTACATCGAGCTTCCTGCCGAAGGAATCCTCAATCAAGTTCACGAGCCTAGGCAGATCTATACACGGATCTGTTAGGTTTAGGTTTCCCTGCCCCGGCTGGGGTGGTTTCCATGGAGTAACCCGAGGGTCCGGGAATATGGTTAAGGGCACGCCACGTTTAGCCAGGGTTGTTAACGAACCGATCTGAGCCATGCCAGTCGAAGATGTAACAGGTCTAAAGCGTTCAGATGGCAATGACGAAGATTGGATCGGCTTGTCGGTCAGGAGACTATGTATTAACGGATTCTGTCCCCGTCTCGTTCCAACAAGCGCCCAGTCAATAGCATTATCCTCCAGGGAATGTTCGTTTGCTACTTCCTGGGGAGTCGTGATAACTGCGGAAGAAGTTGGTGGCAGCAAGGACAAGACATTCTTCGCTAACTCTGCATTTTCCAAGTGCTGCGAACGATTCGAGCTTGAGAGATTTGAGTTTGGAGATGTCGATGCTGTTAGATCATTTCGGACCTCCTGGAACTCATGCTCTAGGTTCAAAAATAGGTGTCTTCCAGTAGCACGGTTTTTAGCGGGGATTCCTCCGAGAGGATCTAGGACGATGAGTCGATACACCTCGGCAGACCTTGATGTCTGTATTACCTTCGAGTCTTCGACCGGCTGACCTAGGAATTGGAGACCTGATAATTGCCTCGTCAAAGCCAAGATGGCATCGTTGGCACTAACAGGCTTAACAGCGCAATCATCGGCAGTATATCCGAAAGAGGAGATGATAGGAATCACCTCCTCTTGCAATGCAGCCATCAGGTCGTGAGCATTTCCGACAAAGAGACCACGCGAAGTAAATGGTGAAGAATCTTCTTCCGGTATGGCTTCGATGGTAATTGGCGAATCAATAACCCGTGCCCCAGGTGCATCGTAGTTATCTATCGCCGTAGCGATTCGATTAGCTTGCACAGTGGCTGTTTGTCTTCTGTGGGCCTCGTTTTCTCCAGCGATGCCAGTTTCAACCACAACGATGCTAATTAATCCAAGCTTTCGGAGCTGGCCAAGCGTCTTTCCTACGCCGTCTAGAGTAGCATCACTGACCTCCTGAGGAGCGCGGAACTTAACAAGAGCAACATATAGAGGTACCTGAATCGCAAGATCCAGTTCAGGCTTTGGTCCATGAGCAGCATTCGTTTGTGCAGCAATGGCCTCAATACTGGGTGCTTTTCTGATGGTGTCTAGGTCATTTGCTGGACGCCTCTGAGCTGCACGTTGCTTGAACCCCGTTGCCCCTTTCTTTTCTAGTAGAGGCACAAATCTATTCATATATGCCTTAGCATCTCTTTTAGTTACTGAAGTCTCGAGGACCGATACGAAGAAGTCCTAAGGTAGTGTCAAAATAGTTTCAGGGTAAATAAGTGGAAAGATTCAATACCCTGTCGAGACTTTTCTTATGTTTTTCCGATTTTGAAATTGAAGTATATGGAGAAGCAAATGTTATCGAGTGCCCACCGAAATTTGGGGGCGTGCTCGGCGCAGAGCGCAACGACAACGGATTTGAGCCATTGATTCTAAGGTCCGTGGTTGACGGCGTCTATTCACAGTTAGTTGGGACTTGTTCAATCATAAATTTATGTCATCTTTTAGACATATTTGGAAAGAGATTGCGATCCATTTGATTCTCTTGAAAGTAGACCGTAGAATAGGTACCAATACAAAAAGACGATGTCACTCACATTCAAGTTTGAAATTGCCCTCTTCCAGGCCATGAGTCGCATTGTCATAGCGCACAGAGCATCTTGGACCGTCGAATGTTTGACGAAGGAACACGCTACCACCACATATCAAAATTCTCCAATTTCTTCAAGTTCAGGCCAAGGAAACTGGATTTGCCTTGGAGATTGGTTTTCGAAGGCAGAGAGAAGGAACTTGAACTTATTAATATGGACAATTTAAATTCCAGTGACTCAAGTTATTCAGACACGGGTACGATAACAACCGATAAGGCATGCACTAACAATCCCGCGGCGGGTACTTTAGGTACCCGAAGAAGCAGGGAAGGTATGATATATATTTACGCTAAGGGAAAGCGTTAGAACCTGCAGGTTCCGGCTACTTGACCGCTATCGGCTGGTTAAGGTATTCTCCTCCGATCGTCCCGTATATTTCTACTCCAAACCTTTCAATTTGCAGTCGTAGTCTGAACCCCACTAGTAGTGACATCAAAAGTAAAGGTTAAATTTTTTTTTTCCCTTGGAGGTGACACCCACCGGATTTCCTTTCTTGTCTTATACTCGTTACCTAGGAATTCTTTTTGCCGAATGAGAGGCCTCCCCGCGGTTGGGATAGTGTCATTTTTATGCAATTATCACGGCTAAAGAAATGGCTCAGTTCTCGCCTCTTGCAACACCGCATCATTACCCCGGATTTACTATGTAATGATGACTGGTACCTATCGCCAATAAGCTGGGCAAGATCTCATCCAGCATTCTCTCCCTTTTTCTTAATTGTCGCGACACAAATAGAGGTCATGTTCATAAGTACCTAATGTCAGATAATATGATATTTTCTCCGAATATTCAGGTCATCAGTCCAGTGACGAAGGGAAAGGCAATGCTACTCTCTTATTTCAGAAATTCCTCGTTATAGGCCGATTCACCCTTAAATCTAGATAGACGCACTCGATCAACTATGTTTAATCTTTATCGCGGATGAGTTAACCCCTGATTGGCTGTTTCACCTCTACAGAACTCAACTTCTTGAAAGTGAAGTATTATAGCACCAGTATAACTAATACCTTCTTATTGTTTAACGCCAGTAATTATTATCAGAAATATGTGTTCTCGAGCATCATGGGCCATTGGCTTGCCGGGTAAACAAGTTAAGAATTCATAGACAGACGCCGTATTATAAAGGTCTAACTTAGGTACCTAGGTAGGTAGCAAGCCGAAATAGTGGCAGTCGAGGATTTCAATACTTGTTTTTATTCAAGCTCCCGCCGTCGGCATCCCAAGCAGTCGTATTCAAGAAGCAAGTAGGAATATCGATTACTGGCTATCATTAGTCTTGTCTTAAGGAGACTTAAAATGGGACTGTAACTCGGTTGTCCTCCATGCGAGAGTAATAAGGGAAGGCGGGTAGATAGGTAGCTAAGTTACAGGAGTGAATACACATTAACTAAACACTACCCGTAGAGAAAAACTACCTAGGTATCTGGTGAACAATCTATATAAAAAGGCGAGGATAATTTAACAATATAATTAAATATTTCATAGATAGGTAAGCTTTCCAAATTCCGACTCGCCACACCCAAGTAAAATATACGAAATATAGATCGAACCAACACTTATATCCCGAGCTTTGAGGTATCTGGATGATTGCTAGAGTTATATAGCATGAAAGATTATGGGTTACATGTTGGATTTCTGCCGAAAAGTGAAATCAACATGTAAAGTTAAGAGTAGTAGTATTCAAGTGGCCGGCCACAAGGCGCCCCCGGTAGAAAAGGGGCAAACTCGTAGGGTGCGAGGAATAGATAATCGACCACGTAAACTCGTTATTCTCACGAAAGAAGTTGAGATTATTCAAAATATATGAATCAGATAAGAGTCAGGTCGACGATTCAAACCAGTTGTCATGTCCTCGTACCGGACCGTGTGTTTGTTTACCGAACCGCCAACACGACAAAACGCTCAATCTCCCACATAACCAAATTACTGCTTCGCACCTTGACGATAACAACTAATTGCGTCGCGATTTTCGTTTTCATAATACCTACCCCTTTGCTTCGAAAATTTATTCCTTCATAGGATTTTAATCATGCTAACAACCGCCATAACCGGCCTTGCTTTTACCAGCAGCTCCTTGCTGCCGTTCGCGTCTGGTGTACGCATCTTCCCGAATATCGATGGCTCCCTGTCGCTCCAAGATAGCTATGACTACATTATTGTTGGCGCGGGGATAGGCGGGCTTGTCGTTGCAAATCGCCTATCGGAGAATGTGTCGGGTAAGTTTTTCAAGACATCCAACTCGGTGAAAACGACCACAGAACTAACGTGCGTATGATAGTATCCGTACTGGTGATCGAGTCTGGAGACCTGTATGTTTTGGGGTCTTTATTCATGTTTTAGGGGGCGCCTTACTCCTTTATCACCCAATCCTCCTTAACTAATGACGCGTCCTGTTTAGTGATGATCGCGCCGAAGATATTTCGATACCTGGGAATATCGGACTCGAAGATCCACGTAGGTATGAGGTAAAGCTAGAAATGGCGCCGCAAGAATTCCTTGACGGAGCAACTCGAGTCTTTACCCAAGGAAAGGCCGTCGGCGGCAGCACGATAGTCAATGGTCTTGTCTGGACGAGAGGCTCAGCGGCAGACTTCGACGCATGGGAACATCTTGGAAATCCTGGTTGGGGATGGATGGATCTTTTGCCGTACTTTCGGAAAGTGAGTTAAGATGTTCCATGATTTTCTTACCTACCCCTTGTTACCTGTCTTCCCGAGTCGGACTAGATGAGCTCATGCGTAAGATGTGCAGTCCGAGAATTATTCAACCCAGGTCGATAACAAATCAACACGAGATATCCCCATAGCCTCCCATCCAGCTATCAACAAGCATGGACATGAGGGTCCAATCGAAGTTGGTTATCCAAATTATTTTTATAACCAATCTTGTATGTCGAAGTCACACCTCGTCAGTTCTCATACTAATTGAGTGAAACGTAGACAACTTCCTCAACGGCATCCAAAAGCTTGGGATACCCGCTACTGAAGACCCCAATAGTGGGAATGCTACGGGTGCCTGCATAGTCCCTAGTAGCATGACGGCGAAAAACCAGTCTCGTTCCGATGCGCGCACTGCATACCTCGACCCCGTGTTGGAACGTCCGAACCTACATCTCGTCACCGGTCACACCGTTACCCATATCCTCCATGGTGAGGGTAGCGGAAGATTTCCTAATTCAACTTATACCCATGGCGTTTCTGGTTTGAACGTAACTGGTGTTGAGGTAAGCATTTGCAGCGCCACCAGAACTACTCGTAAGGCCTATACTAAACCTATATGGTATTGTAGTTTGCTACCAACAAGACAGCCGACAGAATCACATCCACATGTAAGAAGGAAGTTA
Organism: Daldinia loculata; assembly: GCF_022478755.1. Classification (NCBI taxonomy): domain Eukaryota; kingdom Fungi; phylum Ascomycota; class Sordariomycetes; order Xylariales; family Hypoxylaceae; genus Daldinia; species Daldinia loculata. Next base: position 14,560 of record NW_026054889.1, read on the forward strand.
TTCTCGCTGCTGGCTCCATTTTCTCGCCGGTCTTACTGCAGATCTCCGGCATTGGGCCGGCAAACCTTCTGAGGAACCTGGGAGTCGATGTCGTGGTAGATTTACCTGGAGTAGGAAGCAACTTGCAGGATCATCCTACCCTGGAGCCTGTTTATGACTGTGAGTGCTATCCGCTTCTGAAACTTTAGCTCATTTTTCTAAACCGTTGAAAAGATGCCTCACCAGACGTGTTTTCGGCATGGGATATTGTAGGAAGTATGCGGGATACCGTTCGAGAGGAATACCTAGCCAACCGCACAGGTTCGTCTACTAGAGGTATCCCACTTCCAACAAATGCTTACACCTAATAGGACCTTGGACGGCCCCGATGGTAAATGCCGTTGCTCTACCTGTTTTAAGTTGGATAACCAATCGTGTTCAAGAGGTGCTAGACGACGCGGCGAACGCAACAAACGACCTGCCGTCTTCGTACGATACAACTCTTCGCACAGGATATGCCGCACAGCAAGCCGAGCTGTTATCTCTTCTCACGCGAACTGACACGCCAGTTTACGAGGTTATGTCGACATCCTGGGGCCAACTGGCAATAAGCGCCATGAAGTCGTTCTCTCGAGGCACAGTCCTAGCGAACTCGTCGTCTATATTTGAAAACTCTCAGCCCATTATCAATCCACGATTTTGTTCACATCCTGTCGACTGCGAGCTGCTACTCCTCGGACTTGAATTCAATGATCGCCTTATCCAGACGCCGCCAATGGCTGCGTTGAAGCCAATGCCTCCGCCAGGCTTTGGTATCGAGGAGGCACGAAACAAGACAGCGCTCGACGAGACGATGAGGAGGAAGATTACGACCGGATTTCATCTAAGCGGCACGACCTCAATGCTACCATTGGCATATGGCGGAGTAGTAGACCCATCGCTCAGAGTATATGGTACGAGGAACCTGAGAGTCGTAGATGCAGGCGTTATACCACTGCTACCTGGCGCACATATCCAGGCTGCAATATACGCTATCGGTGAAAAGGTATGACTTATCCCACTCTATATGAGGCAATGAAGAGGTAACATTATTGATAATAATGAGGAAACAGGCCGCAGATATCATCAAGGAGGAAAACTCGGGGGATCTTCCTGGCGCAAAGCTATGGCCTGGGAAGTCCCCAGACCCACGGCCGGCATCACCTGAAAGTTCTTCAAAATCGGGGTTTCTACCGCTTCTTATGCCGGGCCATCGACATGGTACCACTCATGGCAATCGCAGGATTCGTTAAGTATGAGGGTCCAGAAGCTATGATTCAGCTTAAGTACTATGGAGTTAGATATTGCCGCTTCCCATGCGGTTTGATATTAGCAGGATTGGAGAGGATAAAGCCTAAACGTGTAATGTATAATGATAAATAGTAATCCATTCATAAGTATGACTTGCTATGGCCCTTATAAATATTGAGGGAGACACTTGAATCTGCTATTCAAGATTCGTGAACTGACTAACAGAATAGACCTTTCACGCCGATGTCTCGTACATGTAGAAGCTGATAGGCGATGTAATAAATAATTCACATTCATTATGGGGTATCGTATAGGGTTCGATCGTTCAAATCTCAAAAGGAAACCGAAGACACTGAACTGCTTGCTTTGAGAGGTCAAGCATCAGTTCTACTGATTGATGTTGGAAGCTCAAAGTTATGACGAAGGTCCTTACCTGCAAAGATGTATATGTACATGGATATCGACATAATTCCATCATGTAGCTTCAAGATCTGCCCTTACTTGAAGACGCTAAGCAGTAGAGGGAAACTTTGAAGATAATAGTGGGTTTACTCTCGAATTGATTTGACGATTTCGCTATCTAATGCCGGGTCTCTATTAAAGTCTTACCTTAAAAGGAAAGGTCGAATTTAAGGTACAGAGATACTCCATCTTTAATGGACCGAGCTCGCAATCACCAGCCTCTCCCGTGTGGGTCCTCAGTCGTGCACAAAAGGCCGTCCTCTCCCTCTTCTTTCGATTGAAACTTTTTCTCTTTTCTTCTTCATACTTACCTTGGGAGAAGAGTCCTTGCTCAAGCATAAGGATTCTTAAGGGGGGAAACCTGCATTGCACATCGCGGAGTTGACCCTCTTCTATTATCCTTCGTGGATCGTAGTTCCCGTAATTTTTGTTGTCTTGCATCTGTTTTCATTATAGACGTCGCTTTACGCGGTGCTATGAAGAAGACGAAGGTTTACGATTCCCGATGTATCCTTGTGTGTCTTAATACAAGGCGACATTGAAGTGTTTTGGTCTATCTAGATGCGAAGTTGAAGCAAGCTTCTATTACCAACAGCGTTATCAATTACGTTGGCGTGGTTGATGTATTTGTTCCATCCAAAGACCAATAATCTAGACCAGCGTCTAACTTGTGATACATTCACATCTGATATAAACATCGATAGCAAGTATGACAGGCAGTTATAAACCTTCCCCTTGATGAGGCTACCAAGATGGTGGTCAAGAGCATTAGTCATATGTCCCCTGGTTAGCAGGCGACTAAGATATGAGGATAGGAGCAAACGGTAGAGTTCATCTCGTCGTCAAGTGTTGTGAAGCATACTCCTAGGTCAAACAAAGTACCCCTCCTCTACTCGAGTCTTGTATTATACGACGTAGTTAGGAACAAAGTAATCTAATGCTATTTCTAACTAAGAGCAATATGAAACCTGAGTTCCCTGATTGTTACTCTCAATAATAAATACAACTCCAAACCCCCAACGGCACGGTCTCCACCCTGTCGTGTTGAGTCCAACCTCGGTATTGGTTCTCAACGATCTAATATATCTCTATGCGGGGACCATATATATGGAGAGTAGGCCTACCTTTGGACATTGTATTTCGTAGTTAAATGCTCATACATACATAGGTAGCTGATTATAGCTTCTGATATTACCCCTCCAAACAAGTCTTAGCATTCATTCTCCCGCCTACGTAACATAGTGTACAGCTATACCCGCACGGCCGCATTCGTTTACTTTGCGTGATCTGACGCGTTTCAAGAGACTGGCGTCTTACGAATTGAAATTCCATCAAACCATACCTCATCGCTTATAACTATATTAGACTAGCATTGAGAAATTCAAAAAGTGGAATTAGCGGCTTATTACCTCATGAGCGACCCCTCCAAACCGAGAGATAATTTGGAGCTCTTTGGTATGTATGGACGATCACCCTGGCAGCGTTGGCACCCCGCGGAACCTTAGTTTCAGTTGAACCCATTCCAGACCTAAGAGGACGAAGAGGTCTTGTGCGTCTACACCTACGTTCATGAGGAATATAGTCAGACAATTCGCTAAATTTATTGGCATATCAACCGCTTTTGCTTCTAATAAAATTCCATAAAATTCCATGTTTGGCATTGACAATCTAAGGCTTTATGAATACTAACTATACCCGAAGAAACAAGCCCAAGGGGAATATTGCTATACAGCTTTTATTCGCGGTAAAGGATAATGTCGCGGTAGTCGTATGAGACGAGCCATCGATTGTTCACGTAGCAGTTACATCAACATATTGCTCACTGCGGTGTGTCAAAGGTTCTACTAGGCTTAAATGTTTTATGATACGGTATATTTGCCATCGGAATCGCGAAGTCGTGCTACCACCGTCAGTCGGGGTCAGTAACAGGAATAGGGAGAGTACCTACTGTATGAATTGCATAGGTAGTCGTAGAAGCGCTTCTCATAACTTCTGCCCGGTTTTAGGGTTGGAAAAAACGAACAATGTGTAAAGTGTCCGAGGGGTCCAAACCCATTGATCAGATTTATGTATGCAGGCTTCTGGACTATGCACAGACTGATGATTGGACATGCGAGATCAGACTTGCAAGCATAGCCACGATGTCATGCATTTGTAGGCCGGGATGCAACCGATGATGACCATCGAGACCTTGTAAGCTAAAGTGTCGGATCTTGGCCGAGACGCTCAACGCACGCTGCCGTATTGATCGATATACAGCCAAACAGCTTCGTCTCCTATACGCAAACGGATGAATAGCAACCAGAGAAGCGGTCAAGAAATGCACCCGAAGCAGCCATATGTATCATATCTATCTGTGATGCTTCCAAAGCGAGGCTCTGCCTGTCTGCCCACGAATCACAGGAGTTTTTAGGGGCTATCACACGATCATCTTACAGGACGAATGCCGCAAGTCCGGGTCAACGCAGCGAAACGGAACGCCCAGTTCTTAGGCTTGAATGCCAGGAACTCGTCTCTTAGCAAACAGCCCAATTATATACCAGTGGAATATAGCACAGAGTAACGGTACCGGAGTCTTTTCCCCGCTTTCACAAGAAAAGTGTTTTATCTCACGCGGCCTAGATCTTTACTCGTTACAGACCTTGCGCAGTATGCGAGTACGCGCGCAAATGAAGAGATGAATCATTATTCCGGTATCTACAACGAGAAAAGCTTCGCAAGCTTTGCCGAATCTTATCAAGTCCTTCGTAATACTTACCTATTGGTGAGCGAAAGCAACCTGATGCTAGCCGACGCCGTTAGTGGTAAATCGACACAAGGATGACAGGATACGATTTTTCACATGTTCCGCCTACGCGTTCGTGTTCCGAGTTGAAAACTTTGTGTTCTTTTTTACGTCGGAGCTCAACTCGTTACAAGTGCGGTACAAATGCTGGACACGTACATAAGGTACTTGATCCAGTAAGTAATCCGTATCTTACGCTACTTGCAGCCATATGTTGAACTTCCCGTATCGCAATAACGGAAATAATTAACCGTTTCATTTGCACAAGTTTAGAAACCCCGCCCTTTCCTTATGTGATTTCAAGTGGCTAACAATTGGCTATCTTACCCCCCCTTACTCCCCGTGCTCCGCACTGTGTCAAGGATAGCCTAGACCTAACTTTCTCTTTCATCATGACATAAATCATAAATTCTTTTCCCCTCTTATTGCAGGCTTGTACCTACGAAGACATATCATCCACTGCTATGCGTGCCGCACAACTGTGCCCTTCCCATCAATCACTCTATCTATCACCAAGACCAAGGTGGATTTCTTTTTTTATTTCTAATTCCTTACACATTACGTATTCTACTATCATCACATTAATTTGTTCTAGGTTACGCCGGAGATAATCTTGCTCATTTGGAATAAATCATTTCGAGGATGACTTTAAGAATCGGATGGTCAATTTTGATAGAAAATCCAGAAATTACTCGTCAACCATTGAACCCGACTTGATCGACTCGCTATAAGAAATGACGGCCCTTCCCTTTTACACGCTATTCCCCCCCGGGGCTGTGGTGATGGGAAGCCGGAGTCCATTTCTTTGATGGCCTGGCTGCCTGGTAGAAAAGGTTGCAGGAAGTACAGGCATAGGCGGCTATTTTCATTGGTCCAAATTTGTGCGTTATGGTCTTATACCTTTTTCGGATTAGTGTCTGTCTCGAGGATTGCCCAATACGCAATGCACTGCAGATGAGTTGCTTCCCTCTCTCCCCCAGCTTCAGCTTCTCTCGCTCTTGCGCACTCTCTCATCTCCCTCAATCCTTTCCTCCTCTCTGAGCTTTGCTTTTTGTAGCTAAGCGCAAATTTTTACTTGATATTATATGGCCCATACTTTCTTATCGTTATCTTCATTATTGTTTTTTTGGTTACGGTTTACTAATGTACACAGACATAATAGGTTGGTGTGTCTCAACGCTTTCCATTTGATTTCCTTCTTGCCTCCGCTCTCTATTCTCTTTTTCAATATCTCCCCGCTTTTTACTGGTTGCAAGTACCGCAGTTCTCACCAGCGTGACGGCTGACCCAAGTGAGTTTCGAAGGGGCTCTTTTTTTTAGGTGGTTCCAGCACCAAAAATTCAATCTTGCAAAAAGAGAAAAGTGGCCCCGCATAGGCACCGCCCGCATAACCCGCTCTGAGTAGCAGCCACACAAGAGCGTGATGGGGCACTGTTACTGCACCACAGCACTATTGTACAAGTACATTAGTATGTACTACAACTCTTTTTTACTGGCCTTCCCAGGCACTAATTTTCCCGTTTTCGCTCCTATGCCAATTGGTGCTGGTGCTGGTGCGCACGCACCACTACTCAAAATTGTCAGTAGAAGCTGCAGGTGCCCTGCAACGCTTCGCGCTACCTCTCCGCTCCGCTCTTGCAGGGCAGGGCAGTCCAGCAGGTAGTAGACAGGTAGGGTAGTAGGTAAGAGGTACCTAGCCAGGCCTAGGTAAGGTAATCACTCTCTTTGCTTGGTGCGCATTCTCGCTCTCTTTCCCACCCTGTCTACCTATTCCTACTCTCTCCCTTCTCGTACTCCTCAATTCTCTTCCCGTCCCTCATCCTCAATCTCCTCGAACAAGTCAAACACGAATTACATCCTCCTGGTCCCCAAGCGTCGAATCTTTCGAGAAACTCCTAAACTTAACTTAATTCCGAACTCGTCATTCGCCCCCGATCCGTTCCAATTCCATTCACCCCCGAGGCGCATTCTTTCTCAAGCCAAAGAAGACGAAAAAGCTCGAAATTGTCATTTCCCGCCGCCACGTCCCTTTCGCGACCACGTTCTTGAATCTCTATTTTGCCATTTTATTCAACACACGCTATCGGGATACACTCCTTCCTTGATATTTACGATCAGACGACTTGACCTTCTTATCCGCCCTACGTCAAGACGTCGAGTTTTCTTTTGTTTCCGGCACTGTTCTTTGTCTGCTCATCTGCACCCATTTTTCGAGTCTGAACGTGTCAGGTCTACCACACAGCAACAACAACAACAACAATCCTCCCAACGCGCCGCGCCCTGGTCTGCAGCTCTTCGACACCGATATATGATTTCCCTGACAGCTCTTTTCGAATATTCGAGTCCCCGGAAGTCGACTACACCCACGTCGGACCCGGATTCGTCGTCATGCCATCCGGGCTTCTACGATAAACCTCCATTTCCCTACGTAAACCTCGCCGATAATCACCTCGTGGGGTGCATGTTAGATTATGACAGACAGGATCTCATCCTTGCCTACGCAATCAGTGACTCCGAGTCAGACGGTCGTACTTAGCCCAAAATCTACCCCTACCTTACCGAACTATGTCTCGAACAAGGTCCAGGGCGCGATCGAAGAAGAACCGTACACGATCAAGTGTATCTGCAACTTCACTGACGATGACGGGAACACTATCTATTGCGAAACATGTGATACCTGGCAACATATCGAATGCTATTATCCGCTTAACATCGACGAGGCCTTACGGGAAGATTTTGCACACTCTTGTGCTGAGTGCAAACCCAGACCGCTCGATCGCCAAGGCGCCTTCGACAGACAACGACTGCGACGGAGCAAGCCCAGTACATTGGAGGCGTCCGAACGAAAGGTCAAACGACCTCCCACTAAAACGGCAAAAAAGAAAACCAGACCAACAGACCTTGGGCCAAGTGGCCAGATTAATTTCGATACCAACTTAAAATATTCTCAAGACCACCCTCCCACTCACCAACATAAAAAGACCAAAAGTACACACCGGCCTAGTCAATCAATTAGTTCACAAAATCCGAAACGCAGCCCTTCGTACGGGCAAAAGACTGGGAATCCCCACGGCCATCCGCCCAGTCCCGCCACAACACCTCCAGATCTTCCCCACGAACTTGAGATACAATATTCGAATGCTTTCTTAAACCTGTATAAAGACGACCGCGACGTACCTATCGTTCAGACAAATTCTTTTGCAAGTCTTTCTATATCAAACGTGCTATCTTTATGGCTGCGGGATCACGATAAATTGAAAGCAGAAGCAGGGTGCAAATTTGACGAAGTTTTCCAGTCTTTACCGCCCAATATTGACTCCCTTAGAACATTACCGCGGATCGAAACTAGGAAGTTGCCTGTTGGACCGGATACGATTGTACACTGGCAGCATCTTAGGACGTCCGAAACAATCGACAAGAACATACCTTTGATGGAATTAAACGGCCAGATCGGAATACAAAAGGAGTATTGCGAGGATCCGGAAAATCGTTGGCAAGAATTAAGCACGCCGCTCCCTTTTGTCTTCTTTCATCCTATGCTTCCTATTTACATCGATACCCGAAAAGAAGGCTCTCTTGCTCGTTATGTGCGACGGAGTTGTAAGCCAAATGCGGTGCTGGATACTTACTTATCTGATGGTTCTGAGTATCACTTCTGGCTGGTTAGCGATCGACGGATACTACCTTCTGAGCAGATTACGATCCCATGGGAGTTCAATCTTCAGAAGGACGTAGCGCGGAGGTGGGAACAGTTGCTCGGTCTTGGAGATGAGGAAGTAGGTGCGCAACCAGAGTATAATGAAAAAGAGACCGAGACATACCAGAGTATTGCTTCTTGGGTTCATGCTGTTCTTTCGGAATACGGTGGGTGTGCATGCGACTTAGGACCGGACTGCGCGTTTGCTCGTTTCCACCGAACCTATATACTCAAGCCGCAACAACAATCAAAAGAAATCAAGGGTGTGAAAAAGAAGTCTCGGAAGACCAAAGCAAGCGCCATTTCTCCGACAAGCACCGGCCATGCGACTAATAGCCGTGCCCCTAGTGAGGGCCACGGCGATGATGGTGCGGATAACGATTCTGGGTCTTCGCGTAGCAAACCTCCTAGCCGAGACATGACTCCAGCACCACGACAAGGCTCTTTCGATACGCTAGGCGTCTTAACAGAACTCACCGACAGAGATAAGCGAAAGGTCCAGATGGTTGAAGATTCGTTCCGTCGCATGGAACAACAGCAGCAACCTCCACGGAAGAAGAAAAGAACTTCAGATGGTTCTGGCAATTCAAATCCCACCTCAAAGTCCAAACCAAGAGGTTCGTTTAGTCATCCAGGAGGTCTTTCTAATGGGGTCCTAGAACGTCGTTACGTTGACGCCGGTACTTCGAGGAGCATGTCTGGTTCTCCATCCAGCGCAGTGTCACCACGCACGACCGGCCATTCTAAACAGTACGATCCGCCCAACCTCTCTACGCGGGCTCTTGCGCGACATTCCTCCCTGGGAGCCCGACCTGAATATTGCGATGTTTCCGTTCAAACGGACCCAGTCGATGGTGAATGGTTTAGTGGTGACTGTCAAACGCCAAAGCCAAAGAGACGAGTTGTATCATTGTCAAAGCGTTTACTGGAATCTCGACATCGCTTGCGGGCAGATGAAGAACGAAAGAGAAAGACTCATTCTGCCTCTCCCATTTCGATATCGTCCGCTACTGTCAAGATGGACCTGGATTCTCCTAAGGTGGAGCACAACTCGACGGTCGTCCCCGAAGTAGAAAAGCTGGATAAGCCAACGCCACCACGAGTCGATTCACCTATTGACACATCAATGGAGGATGCACCAGTGTCGCCCACAGATATCAAAAGTTCTCCAGTCGTGGTTCCGGTAATACCTAAGCCGATAAAAAACAAGTCGCCCGAACTACGTGTTCAAATGCCACCTGTCCCCGCGTTTAACGGTACGGTAGTTCCTAGTGCTACGACTCCGTTGTCTGCATCTGGGACTTTAACCCAGTCACCATTCTCTAGTAGTAATCTACCTAGTCCATTCGCACCGGCGTCGGTTAACGGCGTTGCGGTTCAGCCTAGCCCGATCAAGAAGAAGCTGAGCTTGAGCGACTATACAAAAAGCAGGATGAATAAGGCGGCGGCGGCAAAACCAGCAGGAGGCTCTTTGAAGCCGCCAAGTATTGTGTTAGAGGAGGCTAAATCACCAACAAGCTCGGATATTGCTACTCTGGAAGCTCCTGTTGCTGATAAAAGCGCTGAATGATCGCTCCAACTAGAAGCGATTTTTCGAGTCGGGAATACTTGTAATATACAGCGGGACGTCCAGATACTTGACAGCACCCTTTTGAGGCGTATCTCTTGATTACGTCTTGGCCTTATGTCTTCGTATGGGGTACTAGGGTTCTCTCGGAGCGGTGGACGTGCCGAATGGGTAACGTCATTTTCTACGTCAGGCGTTGGGGTAGGTCTTAAATGGGGGTATCCACGATGAGGCATCGGCATGAAGATCTTCCAAAAGATATCGGTTTTATTTTTCATTAGATTCGGTATGAATCAAATTCTTAACGCGTTACGGCGCGAGGGGCTTCACACGGCTTGGTGGGACTTTACATGAACAGGACTTGAACGTTGATGAGTCGGCTATTCTAACTGCTTAAGTTGTACCGACGATACGGAATGCAACTCTGAGGCAGTCGGTAGTCACGAGGACTGGAATGGGGCGGAGTCCAAAAGGTGTAGAGATTCGTATGTCTATATGTACTACTACTTGAAGTCGAGATATTTGTGGCAGAGAGTAGGGAGCTTGATAGCTACAACTTCACAACTAATGTGAGACTAGCTCGGCTCGGCATGGGTTCCATTTCAAATGGGATACCAATGCTAGTTGAGTGGGATTTATGAAAGATCACATTATGTCTTCTTAATTAACCATTCAAACTAACTGGGTTGCGTGTTTGTATGTTCTATTATCTAGGGTGGCGAGTAAGCTCCTCCCATTGGTTCATCTAAGTTGTCTCTCGACGTACAGTAAGATGGATGGGATGACGGTCATATGATGCAGACTGCTTCCTTTATCTACAACTAGAACAAGGTGTTCGTCTCGCCGAGTTGACTATTTGTAAGTAACTGATGAGAGAAGGCAGAAGATAACCAGGATGTTCCCGGAACATGAGGATAGTGGTGGTGAATGGTGGATTGGCGAGATGATGGCCTTCCTATGGTATATGGTAAACAGTAGGGGAATGCGGAACACTTCTGCATCTCATATCGATGTGTCTGTTGGTTGTGTTATGATGTCCTAAATGGTGTTCACTTCTGAGTATATTCATATATAGGCGTGGGTACTTACATAGTAGTCGATCCGGATAGAGCCGTGTACTGTCTCTTCTGCAGTGAGGGACGTCATATATATATATACCTACAGATATATGTCGGATTCACGCGTGGTAATAACGTGGAGTCTTAATTGTATCAGTCCATAGCTACATGTATATACGTATGTATATAGTACCTAGGTAGGTAGTGACGTCTTAGTCAAGTATAGTACATTTGCTGCTTCGAGCCAATCACCTTCTGACATTAAATGCTCGCATGATGTAAGATATTCCTTCGAGTGCATGAGCGATAAAGGGTAAGCTATACTAACAGTCCCTATGTATAGTCTACTTACCTGGGTTAGGTACACATGTATACCTTAGGTATGTAAATAGGTACATTTTTGAATAAGACTCGTTATTGTGACTTGATCCGAAGTAGATGGCTTTTGTTATTAAGGTAAGACATGGAACTGAGACAACACTATACTTTGGACTAGACGTACGACTTGACTTATCACGTAGTACTCATCCAACATGAACTACCTACACATAATATATGTACATATATAGGTATGTATGTAGATCGGGGGGTCCTTCGCCGGGGTATCACTAGCTCTTGGCCTTGACTACGACATGTATGGGATTTTGAACCCTGGTTTGGGCGACTACTGCAGGTCTTAACAGGGTAAAACGTATTTTCGGGTTTGGTTCGTACAGGGTTCTAATTCACGAATTAGGGAATACAAGACGTAATTTGTAAATCATCGATCCGATTACTATCAGTTTTTGCGTTTGGGCGAATTGCCTGAGTCTATGTACGTGGTCTAGCTGGAGTTTCATAGTTCGTACGATAGTTTGCAACCGGTATGAAATGGGTATCTGCAGAAGTAATCTAATCAGACTTCTGGCTAAACAGCGCTTCTAATATTTAGATTATCCTCCCTGAAGATGAGGAGGGCTAGTTTGTGTCTGACGAAAAGGCCAAACAAGCCTAATATTGTCTGCATGGCTGTGATCTCCTTGGCAAGTCTATCCTCACGCATCGGGCCTCTCCAGACTAGCCAGAGATTCAGAATTGTGAAGTTACTTGTCTCCTCAATTAGACCCTGTTCATCCTCCTTGAGGCGTAATAACCTGAGCTGCGACAATAGCCGCAATACTTTTGCGATGATAGGACGGGGTTGCTTGTCTTTTTCCCACTTGGTCACACTTGGCTCGAGTAGGCCAGTCCGCGCGTTAAAGTGTGGCAGGCGGTGACGTGGGCACGGGATTAGCCCGAATAGCTGGGGTGTGCTGTAGACAAAATTGAAGATCTGAGGGACTAGCAGCAGAATCAGGGTCTTCGAAAAATGGCCTAGGATACTAACCACCACGAATACCATGCCGGCGAAGTAACAATACGTGTCTCCACAGAAGACGCGGGCAGGATACCAATTGTGGATCAGCAGCGCGAAGCTCACACCTAGGAAGGGTAGGAGGAAGTAGAGGGAGAACAAATGCGAGTCCGTAGCTGGATGAGGGTACGGCGTGAGTAGATAGAGCGCATCATTAAATGCGAGAAGCAGCGCAATGACAATGCTCTGGCTAACCTCGATCCCATTGATTCCAGCAAGAATGTTGATGCTGTTAGGACTGAAGATGGAAAAGGCTGACATGTATCCATAGTAAAGGATTCCGAGGTCGAATAACTCGCGGCCAATATAGGGTTGGAGAAAGGTTGGGAGTACAATCGATGTAACGCCAAAGTCAATAAAATAGATGACTAGAAGCGGGAGGGAGGCAAAGGCCGGGATGAAGAATTTATGCCGCCAGCGGATATCAAATAGGTCGTCGCCAATTCCAAGTAGGGTGATAGACTGGAGCGAGATGATGGCGGAGAGGTAAGAGGCTAGCTGTATAAAGATAAGAAGTTGTCAGTTTGTGATTCCCAGCTCGAGTTGCTAGAATAACTCGTACCTTGCTATGAGGAAACTTGTGAAGCAACCTTCCCTGCTGAACAAACTCCACGTTCTTCACGACATCACGATTTCCACCACCACTAGTAGCGACCACGATATCCTTGTAAAACGGGAATGGTATGAAGACAATTATGATCAATAGGTAGACCACAGCGCATATACCACCCATACATTCCGGTATGTAGTTGCTATTGTTCACCTTGGAGAGATCGCGACCTTTCAATCCAGCTTTAATGAACGTCGGACCGAGCCATCGTATCATAGCATAAGAAGCAGCGAATGCGATACCGCTAAGGGCTAGGGAGGCGACTAGAGGTTCCCCTTCACCCTCAAATGTTCGTACGAGGACGGCGACGCAAACTAATGAAAGGCTAGAAAGGTACAAGGTCTCGGTGCTCGAGAGCTGGGAGGATTGTGCGGCGATCGGCATCTTTGCGGCTCAGGCATAACCAATTTGTTAGGTCAAGGAATCGGCGAGAGGAACCCCATTGTCCGACCTTTAGGTCACCACATTAAAGTAGGATGGTGATGGAAGAAGATAACCTGATGTTGACTTTGGCGGATTAAAAGAAGCCACATTAGCTCAGAAATACGAAGTACATATGTACACGTTTAGGTTAGGTTAGGTACCGTACTTAATGCAGCATTTACTGAAACGCACATGGATCTTGCCGATCGGATTGTAACCAATCTTGCCTTCTCTGCCTCTGTACAATGAATCTAAGAAAGCTTCAATTATGGGTCTTAGTACACTAACTGCAGCATTACGAAGCAGCTCCTGCAAGTTTTATGTCATAACAAACTCATCTTAGGTAGGTACCTAGGTAGTTAACTTTATAGTTTGCTATCGGGCACGGGGGATCTCATCACCTGGCTGCATTTGCTACCTAGGTACCTAACCTAGCCGTTTGGTAAAATTGGCTAAAATTGAGTTCACAAAGGCAGACCTCTTTTAGTTTACGTACGAGAACAACTTGGCAACTTAGCAACTTAGCAACTTAGCAACTTAACTACCTAGGTACCTAATCGAGTCTTGTTTGTTCACATCCTCTTATGGTCTTGGTTTGCTCTTATGGATGCAATTTGTTAGTTTCTTAGCACGTATCAAATCTACGGCCTTTGAAGCTATTCCAGTTCTACCTATCACCTATCACCAATACTCATATCTCTCGTGGCGTGTGTAAGTCTGTAGTTCGGTATCTTAAGTGACACGGCTGATCTGTAGCTTTGACTTCGAACTCTATCCCAACATTTAATACTTTAGACTGCTGTATTGATCCTCACAAGCTTACAATTGACTCCCTTGCCGGAAGTAACCAAGCATAGCCCATGCGAGCGGTCACGATTCTCGGGTCTTGTGGGTAGCCTGATCCCATACCTACTGCAAGAGTCGGTGACTAGACGTCGGAAATGGATATCACTTGAAGCGCCGTCCCGATTCCTCGCGGCAGGAAGTTTGGGGTTCCGAGAAGCTTTCAACCTAAACCCCAGACTGATGGTCGAGAACCTAGTTATGTCTCAAGTCGACTAGATGGCCCTCATCTTGCGCCCTCTGGTCTCTGTCTTAAGTCTGTCTCAGGTCCAAAACTGAATTCTTAAGTAACGATGCGTCTACTTGCTGACAATGATGTTCTGGTTGAATTGGCTCGTTTCGCTCCCTATTCTAATAGCCATCACTGATACTAGGTCAACCATTGCTGCCATGGCTCAGAAGAATACTGAAACCGGAGCAGAGAATAACGACGTTCCACCTGCAAAATCTGATGAGGAGAAGGAACCTGAACCAAAGATACCAGATAATGAACCCCAAAGACCAGAAGAGAGTAACAATACCTTGAAACCAGATGAGAGTCAGGAAACTCGCAAACCGGATGAAATACAAGACGATGCACAGAAGCAGGAAAATGATACGGACGATAGCAGCCGCACTTCGAAGCCGGATGAGGAACAAAGCGATTCACAGAAGCTTAGAAATGGAACAGACGATAGTAGTCATACCTCGAAAACAGACGAAGAGAAGATAAATATACCAGTTAACGTAACGCAGATGAAGAACCAAGTGCGTCCGTCGTTGGATGTAGTCCGCTTCTCGTTCGTCTTAGATAGAGATCAAATACGATCAGTCTTAGATCGAGATCAAATACGATCAGACTACTCTACTGGAAAGCTTATCCTCGACCGGGACCAGATGCGACAGGTTCGCTCTACAAGTGGCTTAGCGAGAGAGACTCCAGGCGAGCTTACACAAGTCGACAACGAAGAGGGTCAAGAGAGCCCGTCTGCTCCAAAAGAAGATGGAATTGGGCCTACTATTCTCCCGCTTTCCGATCTCGAGAACTCCATCGTTGGATGGGAGAGTCAAGATGACCCTAAGATGCCCTTGAATTTCTCAGCGGCCCGGAAGTGGGTGATAGTCTGGGCGCTGGCGGCCATTACCTTCATGTCGCCCTTCTCATCGTCTGTCCTAGCTCCTGCTATCGAATACATCAACAAGGACTTCCATAACTCCAACCCCACGAATGGACCATTCCCAGTCAGCATCTATCTGTTGGGTTATGCCACGGGACCTTTATTCCTGGCTCCCCTTTCCGAAATATTTGGCCGTGCCGGCGTGCTTACCTCTTCTAATATTTTCTTCTGCTTATGGCATATCGGATGTGCTTTATCCCCTACTCTCGGACTATTAATAGCATTTCGATTCGCGGCTGGTATTGGAGGTAGCGGCTGCATGACACTCGGAGGCGCGATCATTGGCGACATATTTCCTATCGAGAAGCGCGGTATAGCTCTCTCTATCTGGGCATTGGGACCACTCGTAGGGCCAACAGTAGGTCCACTAACAGGTGCTTTCATTGCCGAATCTATTGGATGGCGTTGGTCGTTTTGGATTGTGCTGATTCCGTCTGCTATTATTACTCTCATCTTAGCCATTTTCCTCCCCGAGACGAACCACAAGGTCCTCTTACAACGGAAGACTAAGCGTTTAAATAAAGAGCTGAAGCGAACGGACCTTAGGACTTGCTATGATGGTAGTGAGTCCGGAAAATTATCTCAATTGACTATCCTGAGAACCGGTATGCTGCGGCCACTGAAGATGCTCATATTTGCGCCTATGATTTTTATACAGTCGTTGTATGTATCTTTCATCTACGGATCCGTTTACTTGATGTATAACTCCATCCCACCGACTTTTGAGACGCGTTACGGGTGGAGTACTGGTATTTCCGGACTAGTTTTCATCTCTATCGGTGTGGGTTATATGGTTGGCCTTTGGGCTTTCTCAATGCTGTCAGACAGAACAGTAGTCCGCCTGACGAAAGCTAACGGCGGAGCATTCAAACCGGAGTTCCGCTTAACCATTATGATTTGGTACTCATTCCTCTGCCCGCTCGCCTTCTTCTGGTACGGATGGTCAGCTCAGATGAAGACACACTGGATCATACCGATCGTGGGCCTGTTTCCTCTCGGCTTTGGTGTGATTGGAGTTTTCATGCCTACTCAGGCCTACATCATCGACGCTTATCCTTCATACGCCGCGTCAGGGATAGCTGCCTTCACTGTCTTGCGCAGTGTCATTGCGGCCTTTCTTCCTCTATGCGGACCAGTGCTATTTGATAATCTAGGGGTAGGCTGGGGGAGCTCCATTCTCGGCTTTGTCGGCGTGGCTATGATCCCTATCCCTATCGTCATCTTTAAGTTTGGTGCGCGGCTGAGAGAGAAATACCCTCTGAAACTTTAGTTTTTCCTTGCTACTTAACATATTTAGGTGGCCTCTGCAGCATAGAGCAGATGTGCCAGCTGAGTCTTAGATAAAAGATAAAAACGCTGCAAAGGAAAGAGAACACAAAATTATGTTGTATTATTTACTCAGTATCGATTCTTAACCACACTGCTTAAGATCAGATCCAGTCTAGATATTTATCTATGTTACCCTCTGGCGTCTTGGTTATATGTATATATTTCTTTTATATCTAACCCAAGGTCTTTATTCCTTTGGTCTATGGTACGGAATTTTATACATTTACCTAATCATCGCTTTTCATTTTCGAGGTATTGCGAGGTTGGGTCCTCTTTATTATAAACTACTAACTAATTCATTGTACCGTAGCTTCCTTCTTCCGCTTCCCTCTCTTCCCTGATTAGATGAAGCCTCTCCTGGACCATCCCGGCGGCTTCACTCTGCTGTAACTTTCGCCTGAAGGACCGGCCCTGGATGACGACGTAAGCAGTCAGTGTCGCGCCAAGGATCGTGCCGCCTGCCGCCATGGCGGCGTTGATTGGCGTCGGATCACCCTGTAGCGGGCCGTGCGTCAGCACGTCGAGCCCTGATTGTACGAAGTTAACGAGACCCGACAAGCAAGTAATGGTGCCGTAGATGCGGCCAAAGGTTGCGAAGCCAAATATCTTAGTGGCGAAGTCGCTGACTGCGCTGTAGTATAGCGGCCGGAATAAAACGAAGGTCACTACTGTCGCGTACCCGGCCCATAGCTGGGGGATACAGTTGAGTACCCCAATTACCACGATGAAGAAAGTTAGCACGGCTGATGCCATTGCTACGCTTAGGTTGTTAAGCAATATTCCGATAAACGGCGTAGCAAAGACACCACCTACGGGTAGTGCAACGTCGAAGAAGTGGTTGATACGCTCGGCGAGCCGTTCTGATCCCAGTAAGTACCGGTACTGGGCGCGGATGGTAGCAATGAAATAGTTCATGCGCAGCATCTGTAATACTGTGAGTAGCAGGAGCAGTATAAACCACATTGTCATCATCTGCCGGTGCGCTGGTAGGCCGTGCAGTATACCCCAGACACCACTGGCTGCCTGCCGCTCCTCTTCGGCCTGCACGCGGTCCCCGCGCTCCGTCTCGTCGCCCACTAACTCCTCGATCTGCTCGAGCTTGGAAAGACGCTGCCCGGTACGTGCGCTTCTTACGCGCTGGATTTCGTCTGGGCTTTCAAGGTCGTCATCTGAGTCGTGCACGTCGCGTGCTGCATCCTGCACTTTCTCGATCTTGCGCTCAAGCTCAGGCGTCGAGTGGTATGCCCGCGGAGGCATGAGCGCAAACTCTCCAAGAAGAAGTAGGACGCCCACGATCGTGTACCCGAAGAAGAAACGCGTAGGCGTAAGGGTGCGGCCCGACGACTCCCACGCGAGCCGGTAGAATAAGAATATAGCAGCGGAGCCGTCGAAGGCGCCCGTCACTAGCGCGACGATAATGCCTGAGTATCGCGGGAACGCATTCGCGAGCTGGAAGCTAGAGACGAAAACGAATGTCCCGCCTAGACTTAGCAATACGTTGGCCACCAAGTACCCGTCAAACTCGGGGATCTGGAACGCGAGTCCCATCAGCACACACCCCGCGATCATCAATATGCCCGAGATAACATAGCATAGACGACGCCCGTAGCGGTCGAGGACCCATCCGGCGACTAGGGACGAGACATTGGTCGTGATAGAGGCGGCGATGAAGAACAGATTTAGGCGCATATCCTGCGCCGCGCAAGGCACCTTCTCGCTGCCGTCGCCGGTGCTGCTTTCATCGCGGCCGTCTCGAGGGCAAAGGTCTTCGTATACGCCCTCCTCGATTAATATAGGTTTGAGTGATGCGAAGCCGTATACGATGCCGGCAGCGAACCAGCATGCTACGATGGCGAATGCGACTTGGGCTAGAGGGATTAATTAGCTTATATCCATTAGGAGGATATTAGACCGACGTTACTTACCTGCTCTCTTTGCGGCAGAGACCTTGTAAGCAGCAGTATTAGGTAAGGTAGACTCTTGAGAGACAATAGGGGCAGCATGGTCGCCGTGGCCGAAGGCATCGTAACTCAGGGTGCGCCATAGAACCTCTTCCTCTCCGTGTTCTTCATGTTCTGGGGGCACGCGATCGATGCCCTCGTTTGCGGTAACATGCTGAGCGAGAGACATCGCATCGGGGAATCACCGATTTTTCTTCTTCTAGGACTTCGGGATTGGAGCTTTAATAGGGGTCCAACATATACTAATTAAGACTCGCGATCGAAAAAGTGGTAGGAGCACAACCCGCGAAGATATTTCTTCAAAGTATTTACGGCATCTTTGGTTTTAAGCGGCGTGTCAAACGTCTATTCTAGAATCATGAGGAATGTACATATGGGATTATGCTGGAGTGTTGACGTCAGGGGATCCACGTGGGTTACCGGCATGTACATATAACCCCTGCAACCATACTGCGGCTGTATGTATATAGTTAGTTAGATAGGTGTATATACGCAGCTAATTTTAGGTAATAAATACTATTTTAGGATAGTTATTGTTTTGATGAAGGATGGTATAATATTGTGTTCAATTTATTGCTTAAGAAGTGATAATTTATATTCGTCGATAGGGGGGTAGTTAATACATATTTGAGTAGGTTGAAAAGCTAACGAATGTAAAGTCATGCTGGGGATTTTCAACCACCTTCCTCCTCACATTAGTTATCAGGTAGTAATTGTAACTTCAATAACAAGTGTCTGGTTTAGTTGGGATCAACATGACAGATGGCCCATGTGAAAGAGAATACACCACACAAAGATTTCTAACGGCTCAACTGATGAGGAAGGGGCTTTTCCTATCTCGTGAAGCATTAGACGCCGCTCTATAGGCACTAATGGTACACATATAGGGGCTCAAGTAGCACGGTCACGCGCAGGTATGGATATATATTTGCGCGCGGAGGCATGTCCTCTCCAATCAATGGGTGGTATTTCAATATCATCGGTAAGTTCGTGGGTGGGCGTAAGGTATGTGATGACGATAGTTCTATACAGTACCTTGGTAAACTTTGTGCGCCCGAAAAGATCGCATTTTCTACGGCCGGGATGTCAATTATGCACCTACTATCAACCTGTCGCATAGAATTCGATCCCGATCGTTTACTTATACTTTATTATATTCTACGTCTGATCTACTCAAAGGCCCCTGGTGGCTAGTAGCATGATTTCCAAGGCGAGAAAGACAGAGTCGACAGTATATTCACAATTACTTCAACTTCAAATTCTGGAGGCATGGATGAACCACTGGAACAAGATGTGCCGAACAACGGACCGCAAGCGAACTGCGCTATATGGGTTTTCACAGCCCTCGCAGCACTCTTTCTCGGCCTTCGCGTGGTATGTAAATGTAGATGGAACAGTTATCTCCGGTACGATGATTGGTTGCTAATAGCATCTTGGGTGCGTTAACTAGACTACCTGATTGATATCTGAACATGGTTCTCTCTAGCGTACTTGGGGTTCATGGACCTTGTTCTCGCTCTCCTTCTATGGATTACCACAAGATTGCGAATAAACCTAAAAGAAAAGGTCAGCATTACCGTCGCTATAGTTATGGGAGTGTCGTAAGTAGTCACCTCAAGTCTAAGTACCTCATAATGTAGACCAAATCAGAATGAATGCTTACCATTGATAGCGCCGCTGCCACTATAATTATTAAGAGCACTAGTCTAACTATTCTTAATCACGAAGACTTTAACTGTAGGTATATTCTATGGCATTTATTAAACTAATAATAATTATGGGCGAGGCTAACCCAACAACGGATCTTAGACCTCAGCATCGAGATAGTAACTCGCAGCATAGCTGAGATAGCGACCGCTATAATAGCAGTATCAATCCCCGTACTACGTACTCTAGTTTGCGACTTGGCTCGTAACCGTAGAGGTATGGGTTATAGAGGCTACCACCAACCCACCTCTTCGGATGAGGATGGAATTAGAGCCTGGAAGAGGAGTGCCTGATCGTGTCGATGGTAATGGAGCTATGTTCCGGCTGCTTAGGTACGATAATGATCCTGCCATAGAAATATAATGAATCCAAGTCCACCATAATAATAAGATGGATGACGAAATTGGAGGGGAGATAATGGAGGATGAGGATACTTGATTGTTCGGGTAGAGCATGACTTTCAGCGGTTACTTATTCGTAATATAAGAGCTCGCTGAAACAGGTTTCTGAATATTATCAGATGGTGATAACCCGTGCTTCTGAGATGTCTAGAATAGACGAGTGTAGAATTGCGACTCCTTGTGACGTTGAGAAACGGGTCAAACACGAAAAATTTTATGCATAATTCGTTTGATTAGCTCTATAAGAATAAGGAGTCCTCTAAACCACGCCACCCAAGGTATTCTATCCATATTGCGCGATATCGTTTGATTATATTTGTTTATTTCGATGCGGGGTATCATGGTATTGTGAGTTTAGACCTCACTCGCAGGCCCTTCAACCCATATGGATGGGCGGGGCAGTCATCCTAGCTTTCATCATGCCTAATTCTGAGCTCTTAGCCCACGATCCGTCGGGAAGTTGTCGGTAGCATATTAACTTGCCCTCATCCCCGACGCTTCCTAGAATTTGACCATCGTCGTCGAAGTCGATTCTCCATACAGGAGACCGGTGGGCACTGAGTTTAGACAGCAGCTTAACAGTGTGGTGGACCTGTCCCGGTAGATCGGTTGAGGTACGTTCTCCGTGAGTCCCGGACTTGTCGATCTCAGCTCTTATGCCGGAAGGAGCTTGAGAAGATCTACGGAGATGACCACTTTTGGAAGCGGGGTTTTCGTCGGCTTTTGCACTACCTAGAATATCCGCTAGAGCCCAGGATTTGCCATCGTCCTGTGAGAAGGGAGTATCAACCCGGAACACCCGCACGAAACCGTCTTGGCATGCAGTAGCAATCATGTCGTAGCCCCTATAGTTTCCGGGAGCCCAGGCGACGTCTCGGACTAAGTGATTATGATCTCCGATCTCAATAGCTAGGTAGAACTGTCTTTGTCTTGTCGGGGCGCCGAAGGAGCTAGCAACAGTATCACGAGTTCTAAAGATTTTTACCGTGGTTAAGCCCGATACTACCAGACTCAATGCATCCGCTGGTACGCCGGCTCTCAGGGCATTGTAGCAGGGCTCAGGATTCGGGTCAAAGCGAACTTTAAAACATGTTTCCTCGCCACGATTCGGCTTAGTGCAAGCCTGGAAGTCATCAGACTTTGCATAGTCAGTTAGAGTCTCGGGCTCTTCGCCTTCGTATACTGTGAGATGGCCATCCGAGGCAAGAAGGGCGACATATGTAGACCGGGTTACCTCATCATGCTTGACCGAAAAGGACCTATAGGGATACCGGGCGGACCTCAGCTCGGAAACGTTCTTGCCATTCCCGTCCCTCGCACTGAAACGCCTTCCCGGGGCGGCTGAAGGGTCCTCAGCCCATAGTCTAAAGCGACCCTCGATGCCGAGGGAGGCTAGTAAATTGGGATATATGGTGGGTGGCAGCCATTGAAGCTAGACGAGCTGTTAGAAGTATGTTAAAGCCAGACAATCGTATGAACCTAGGTAGTCACCATGCTACCAAAGCTATGAATTATATAAATTTAAGAGAAACGAACCTCTAGAATCTCGCCTGTGTGAGCTTTCCAGTTGTCGCACAATCGCCAAATACCATCTTGGTGTCGATTGAAGACGCGAATCTTCCCGTCTACACTACCTGTGGCGCATCTGTCGCCATATGCGTTGAAAGCGATTGCTTGAACTAAATCCTTGTGACCGTGTTGGACGATGTCGAAAGAAGCGCTATTCTCAGCTGTATTATCCTCTCTAATTGGTGAAGGTCCCATTATAACGCCTATTACGCTGTCTGCATTGCGTATCCAACAGCTTGAGATAGAGATATAGAGCACGTAGTTGTTGTAAGTTGTTGTAAGTTGTTGTAGGTAGCTTTGGTGGGGGTGAGATGAAGCTTAGAACGAAGGTGAGCTACCGGGAATAACTCTTACATAAATATTACATAATAATAATACTAGGTAGACTCTTTATGAACATCTACTTTGATAGAACAATTTGTATGCAATACTAATTTATACATATACCACGACAAATGCATAAATAGGGATTCATTTAATGCAAGGAGGAAAAGGGGAAGAAGATAATAAACAGGTGTTGACAATATGGGCACGCAAATTCTTAAAGGAAACTTGAATACTACACGAGCTACTTCATTTTTGGTTTATTTAAGATACTATCTCGAGATCTCGTGATTTCACTATAGTATTGGACATATATACAACGAATCAAACTCCGGTCGCCACCTACTTAACTGACCCCTAGTATAACCCAATTCCCCATTTTACAGGCTCTTGAGCTGACGCGCGTGGCGCCGAGCATGACGCTTGCTGGAGCAAGTCTTCTTCGGCGTTGTGGTAGCGGGCGAGCTGGCAGCCGGCTGGGTGCTGGCGACAGCAGTAGAGGTGCTACTAGCGATAGGAGAAGTAGCAGTAGGAGCAGCAGTAGTAGGCTGAGCCGGAGTCGTGCTTGTGCTCGTAGGAGCAGGAGCAGAAGACGAGGAAGTATCATCGTTGTTCGACGATGACGATCCATCAAACTTCACTAAAGCAGGTCCGGGGATCTTGTAATCAGCAACCGACGAGAGCTTCTCGTCATTGTAGATGTTGTGCAAGATTCCGGCGTCGGTAGCGGTGTAAAGCTGTGTACCGACGATACCATCCGGAGACTGGGTACCGGACCCAGAAACCTGGAGGTTGATACACTGAGGATACATCTGCGCCTTTCCTTCAGTGCCAGCCTCATGTAGAGCAATGAGTTCGTGACGAAGAACGTAGTTTCCAGGCTTAAGTGAGCTGGGAATGGTAACCTTCCAAGTAAGGCTATCCTCGATTAACAAGTCATCAGCCCACTTGCCGGTCGCGCCACTGCCGGCACCTAGCTCGAGCTGGCCTGCCTCGGCTATCTTAAACCACTTAAGAGTTGTCTTGTCGACAGTTGAACAGTTACCGCCGCAGTCAGCTAAATAATCAATAACCGGTCCTTTGTGAGAGTCCGCCCATTGATTCCAGGTGAGCGAGACCTCGCCACCGGCGGCGACAGGTGCAGACAAAGCAGCATTGGTAGCATCCAAGTGACAGATGATATCAGGGTCTTGGAGCGCCGATGAGAGCACGAAGCCGTTGTCTTTAGCCCCGTTGCTCCAAGTGACACTGTCCGGCTGAGGTCCGTAAGGTGCAGAGGTGGGATCGAATCCTTGATAGGATTTGCCGTCGATAGTCACAGTGGTAACATGACCATGGGCAGAAACAGAAACGGCACCGGCAATGGCAGCCAATAAGCTGGATGTAAGTGCAGAAGGCATATTGAACTTGGTTATTTATATATGATACGTGAATATAGACTGTTCTTGAAGGCCGACTTGCGGTAACGAATGTGAATTGACTTCAAGTCAAGTATGAAAGTAGCTTAAAAGAATGAGTGTGATGAAGACGGCTTCAAGGGAATGGACGAAGACTTGTGATTGGTCTGATAAACAAAGAGAGACGAAATCAAGTCGAGAGAATACTCGCCTCCTTATATTAACTTGCTCCAAGCCCTACCCACATCTACCACGAGCCGCACTTGGGTCTTTTACAGTAACATCCGGGAAGACGAAGATCATGTCGATCCACCATAGCGTTGGGTCGGCGCTATCCATGAACATACTAAACAGGGTTCAGGTTCAAATGAGTTCTCGAATTGGTGGAATATCAATTTGCCAAGGAATGCACCGGCGTTCTGAGTTCAAAATAAAGGAGCTTTTGGTAAGGCGAAATGAGAACCACGGAGATGGCTTGTTAGAAGGTTTCATATGCGGCGCGAAGCAGGGGGTTGTTTACTCCTGAAATTCTGATATCAGCCTTAAAATTAGCGCGTAGGATGAAGATAATGGGGATGACCAGGTCCTTATGCATATAGATGTTCCAGAACTAACGCCGTCGCGCGCTATGAAGACTTTTGACGGAGTAGACTGTTGTTTGAGACGAACAATTTCGGTGAAGCGAGTCTTGGCGCACGCGTCACTAAAGATAACAAGTTACCAAGGGGTGTATTAACCCCTGAAGCTGATCACGATGCGGGGCGATTTTCGAGGGGCCGCTTCTAAGATCCACACTATCGACATCAGATTATCGCGCCACGCCCCGAATATCCTAGATTAAAGAACTAATAGAGAAATCTCAAACATGCCAAGTTCAGTCCATGATGGTACTTTTATAAGAGTGATCTCGCAATAGGGATGATTGATTTAGACTATAGAACATGTATGATCGACTCGCTCGAAAATAAATATGTTTAAAGAGTGAACCTATTAGATACTTACGGTAAGTGTTCAGGTGATAGAGGTAGCTTAATGCCAATTCTTGTCACAAACTTATAGAAAATCGTGAACTAGATAGTTATAGTATTCACGAAGTTGTTAAGATATCCCAGAAAAGCGTTCATACACTATAATAGCTAACTTAGTGCCTCTTACATAGAAATAGATACATCTATATAGTACAAATATCATTGGTACCGACTCAAATTATCATTAACTCAAAGGATCAACCTCCCCAACGCCCGAGCACAATACCCCTGACGTAATCGTTAAATCATAGCTTCTAGCTCGCTTGATGACAACCGAGGCGCCCAAGTTCAGCCCCTTTTCGTTACACTAATTTGATTTGTTCTTGATTGTCCGGCTAACAGGAGTGGTGCCTTGCCTCTGAGAGTAGAGGAGATATGCGAATACAGCCGCGGCCACGGTACCCAGAATAAAGAAATTGTCTGCAACGAATTAGTATAGGCGATAAATAGGGAGTGAGACGAGGGACGGCTAGACTTACGAATTGCGAAGCCAAGAGTGCCTTCAACGAAGCCGATAAAGGCTTGGAATACACCAATAATGGAGTTGAAGATCCATTGGAAGAAGTTGACGACAGCTCCTAAGAAACCTTGGATCACTTCGATGATTGATTGGAAGAAGTGACCGACACCCGCTGCAAGACCCATGATGGCGATTTGATTTTTAATAGTATTTATTTTATAAATATGGCTTTTCTATCCGAAGTCGAAGTCAATTTGAGTAACCGACAGTCTGTAATAATGTTGTGGCTTATTAACTACGGGGCTCTATGGGGTTATGCGTGTTCTTATAGCTCTCTAGAGAGCCTCCACACTCCAGACTACGTCACCGAAGAAAAGATAAAGTCATGCAAGAACTTTCGGAATCCGGACAAAGAAGTTGGATTCGATGGCGTAGTATCAGTCACTTGTGACGCTTGCCTTCGCTAAGGATCACGTAGCTGCGTATAAGTCATGACGTCAGTCTCTTAAATTGGGAATGACAGGTCGATATACGCTATTTCATTGGTTGAGCCACATGGTCCAATCACATCATGTTATTCTTCATAGGTAAATAGGACTCCTTTCATAACATTAAGTATAGGTGGCCATTGCTGGATAAGAACCAATAAGGTAACAGATTTCAAGAAATATATCCCGGGACCACCCAGAACTCTGCAGTGAAGGACAGATTTATGCAGAAGTTCCAACAGCTGCCAATATCATAGTGATTAAAAGCTCCCGTTTTGCTCGCGAGTTACTAAGATCTTACTATAATAAAAGAACTTTCTTGGTCTCTTGGTCGTTGTAAAGGGTATATACTTGGAAATTGCGCATGTATTTTAAAACTTTCCTCAAGAGATAGAAACTCCATTGCGAGCGTTAAGAAAGTTTCTTGTAGTCATATATGCCCTTACATGGCCCCTTTACCTGTTATCTAAGGCATGCGCTCATTATATAGCATTATAAGGATGAATAGCGAGAGCTTAAGTACCTACTAATAATTACTGCACTTTTGAAAATACATTAACATAATAGGATTGATATAATATCTTACATTGCTACTCAATCAAAAGGCCGTAATATATAATGTCTAAGTTAATCCAAGACACAACATGGTAAAAGAAGGGCGTTATTGGGTATCATTCTGGCCACTGTGGCTTGTACTTCCAGCATCTAGTGCAGAAGAGCACATTTATATCCGAAATGTACATACATCTAAATCATTCATACAAACACTGCATATATTCAACAGAAACCAGTGTAATAGAAGAATAAATACCTAGGTTCACAGCTCAAGAGCATTGCTCTCTAAGCCTGAATCTTAAGTCCAGCCGCCCTGGCGCGGCTGTGAACTGATCTCTTAGATCGGCGAACAACTTATCTCCCTTCTCATCGCCCCAGAACTCAACTTTGAACTTCTTCACGAGTAAGGCGATGACGAATCGCATCTCAGTCATTGCGAGGTTCTTCCCAATACAGTTAAACCGACCCTGGGAGAACGGGGCGAAGCCACGAGCATCCTTGACCATTTCTGGTCGCGTAGTCCAGCGTTCGGGGATGAACTGATCGGGTTCTTCGTATGAGGAGTCAAGGCGCGCGAGAGAGTATCTGGGTGCAACAATTGTGACATTCCCCGGGATATATACGTCGTTAATGGTCATTCCAGTTGGGGGTGATTGGCGGTAGCCGCCAGTAGGTACTGGAGGGTATAGCCGCAATGTTTCGTTAATCAGAGCGGTGAGGTGGTCGCAGTTCTGGAGCTGCGACTTGTCGTAAATATCTACATCCTTGAGTTCGGAAAGTAGCATGTCTTGGTGCCGAGGGCTGCGAGCGAGCTCGTAGAAAGCAAAGACGAGGGTTGGGGCGATGGTATCGCTAAGGTTGGTTAGTAAGACGAGCTAAATGATAACATGATCATGCCATGGACTAACCTTCCAGCAATGATGATGGTGATGGCATCACCATTCAGCCACTCACGGTCAGCTTCCAAGGAGCCCTTTTCAAGAGACGCCTCGATGAGCCAGTGTGAGACATCGGGCCTCTCTACTTTCCTCTATTGGCTTGTTAGAGTCTTCAATATTAAAGTGTAGTAGGAAGAAACGTACTGCTATCCGTTCGCCCATGCGGTCCTTACACCATTGCATCATACCAAGCCAATCTCGAACGATATACATCCAGGGTGTGATATAGAATGCGATTTGAGCAATCCATGGAACCGGACTAAATGGCCCTAGCAAGCTCATAGCTCTCCTCAGTAAGCGAACTGCGAAGTGCCACTTCTTATCTTTCAACATGCCGAATGATCGTGCAAAGGCAAATTCGCCCATGACATCAAATGTAAACCAGTAAAACCAGTCTGATACATTGACGGGAGAATCTTCTATTGCAAGCTTCTCGATCTGCGATGCAAGTGTTTCTGCATATTCCACGACACGTTCTTCGTAGATGGCAAGAGCTTTATTGGTAAAGCCTCGGTCCCAGACTCGTCGTCGAGCATCATGCTCCTTTATGTTTCGGGTTGTATTAACTGCGATTTCAGGAAGTAAGAAGTCGTACCAGACGGCCTTGGTACACTTATTCCTGGGTCCATCGACAGCGGGAGGAACAGCAGCGTCGATGAAGGTGATCTCCTCTGGGCCTGTTCGAATAACTGGGCCATACTTCTTGCGCAGCTCCTCAATGACGAGGAAATTCTTCCCCGTACGACATTGCCGTACGTGCCAAAACTTCGTGGCTCCTGCTAGCCAAGGACCGGGGAAGTGGCGTAGTCTGTGGAAGAACTTTCGATATATGACGATGCTAGTGAATAACGCAGTTGCATATGAGCTGACTATCAGAGAAGTAATCTTGAAACTGGTGTTAATGTCCGCTCCGAGTCTCTGTTCAACCAAAAAGACGACGAAAGCGAGGAAAGAGTAGATTGTAAAGAGTGTAGGTGCTTGCATATGCCATTCACCGCGAATAAAGATAGAAAAATGGGAGGAAGCTCCCAGGGCAGCGGCCCCTAGGCAAGCGTAGCCGGTGGTAGTCGACAGCATACTGAGAGATCGTGCTAAGCGAAGGCCTTAGAGCTCACTAGTAAAGGGCGAGGATGTAGGCCGGGGAGGCATTCCTGTAGAAACTAATCTAAAAGAAAGACTATATGTAGTAGCTAACAGATGGGGGACGGCATCCTCCGGAAAACAAAACCCCTATCTCTGACGACTCGGCGTCGTGGCCACTTTTACTGGGCATCAGCAACTCTTTCGAACATATCCATCGTAGGACTTGGGCAGCGTGTCATACTACCAACTAACAACTTGATGAAGATTCCGTATACTAGCTAGTGTACGGGGGTAAATAAGGTTATTTTCGGTACCTATAACCCGTTGCGTCGATCCTACGGCACTTAAGCGCCTTGGTAATCCATCAGGAATGGTCTCAACCGATTATCCACTCCATCCTCTCGGCTGGTAGGTAAAAGCAAATCCATTTCTAATCTAGCCTTGTGCGTCGAGAGAGTCCGAGAGCCCGAGTCCGATTATTGATATTGTACATACAATGTAGCACTGTAAGTTTTACGCTCGTCCTATGGTGGTCAGCTTTAAAGTAAGAGTGTTGATTATATATCATTATTTAAAAAAAGACTTCTGCATTATATGACCTTATATGTATGGCTGGCCTATAACTGGCAGTAGAATACTGTCTTACGTGAATCGCAAAAAAGGCATAAATTTGGTATAGTTTAGTCATGCCCGTTATATCGGCTAGGTACTTCGTGTATGTATTTCTCAAGATGCTTCGTATAAAACGGTCGAATCAGTTGGGACCCTTACATCGGGTTATCACCTGCAGAAGGATCTAGCGTATCCAATCTACGGTCTTATGTAGTGATAGGGGTGAGTTGGGGTCGCCACGGACATCGTTCCATTCATGTCGTGGAGCAGTAATAGTCGATTGCATATGGAAATAAATTCGATATCTGATATCGTAACCCTCTAGTTGAGTCTATCGATTTACGGCACGGCGATTGCTTTTTAAATCGAATTCCTTCGCAGTCTCGTTCGATATCACAGACTAAGCTGATCCCTACCCCTAGTATACTCTCCACACAGTCCCCTGAGTTGTTCGCTATCATAACAGAACATGTCTAAGCCAGTGTTTATTCTCCTCCACGGTGCGTGGCACAGTCCTAGGTGCTGGGATAGTCTCATCACCGCACTGAGCAAGGCAGGCTACTCGGCTGTTGCCCCAGCCTTACCCTCGTCGGGATCTACGCCACCTACACCTGACTGGACCAAGGACATCGAAACCATCAGGAATACCGTGGAGAATCTCGTCGAAGAGAACGATGTCGTCGTCGTTACGCACAGCTTCAGTGGTATGACTGGAGGTACGGCTTTGTGTGCTTCGACATCGAATTCGCTACGATGTTCTAATAGTATCCAACCTTGTGCAAGCTCTATGAGCTCTACAAGACTGCCTTGAAGTGAACGCACGTCTTGGCATTGTTGAATATTCAAAAAGCCGACCTCCCCTTATTGCTCAAGGTACAATATTTAAGGGGCTTTGCGTTCCTTCGATCAGTACATATCAGATACCCTATGGTACCTAAGCTACATCATGTGAGCACCGGAGGGTAGTTCAGATGATAATATAATTTCATGCTACCACTCACCTGGCGTTTCCACCATCATTGTAATATTGGTGACAAATTAAATACTTATTGAAATATTTCCTATTTCCCCATTGCTTTTATTTCATATTCATTTAGGATAGCATAAACTAATTGTATTGACTATGAAAAATCTACTAGTATTATGTATATTTGGTATATTTGCGTATACGAGGCATTAAGGGGGAGAACCCCCCTGAGAGTAGGAACTGCCAATGTTTAACAAAAACAAACTCGAAACAATATGAACGTTTACTTGATTACAGGAAAGCGTAAATAATCTGTGTAGAAAGGAAATTTGCGTGTAGAGAAAGATTTAGGTAATTAGCTCGCGAGTGTCAGTCTAATTTGCTTATACGTAATAGGTTTCTCTCGCAATGTATGCTATTTACTGGCGATCGTCAAGTCCCAGACTAGTCCATGACAAGTTTAAGCTCAGATAAATGAGATAATTGGCTTACCAAGTATCCCGTTCCCGAACCATATTTGCAGCATACTTCGGGACACTCTCGAACAGTGCACGAGTGACCTCTGCCACCTGTTGGGCATCTTTAGGACCGATTCCTGGAGGAACTTCTCGGCTAGTTCTAACGGCTTCCATAGCCATATGCCACAATATGAGTGTCTTGTCTTTATTTTCTGTATCCTGGCATTCGCGACAATTTTCAGCTATCTTCCCACCTCGGGGAAGTGTTTTCGGCAAGGTGGTAATGGTATCATGCGCGATTAAGGCGGGCTTAAGGGTATGTCCACACCCGCTGTACTTCATCTCTTTTCGGCAAAAGGGACAACTTCGATTCGCATCAACCCAAGCTCTTAGACAATTGTGGCAAGCCAAGTGCCCACACGGAAGGATAGCCGGGGTATCATCGTTTGGAGTGTGCGCCATCGACCCTATTGAGAGAGTTACCGTTTGACAAATTTGACACAGGAGATCTTCAGGTCGATCAACTAGGAAGGTAACCATAGGATCCGGGAAATATGATTCCCCCTCGGCGAACGAGATACGTCCCTTATTAGCTACTTCCTCTGGTATTTGTATCCCCAGAAAGCTCTTAACTAAAGATCTAATCGAGCTACCGCGAAACCAGTATCCCCCATGCGACGATGGAGGAGCTCCTTCATGATGTCGAGGTATTTCGGTATCATGTTCTCGTCTCCCCCCGAGGCCCTCATCCGGATTGGTTCGTTGTCGGGATGGTTGGGTCCTCTCACGATGTTCATTGTCTCCTGTCTGTACTCCTCGAGTCCGGGCTCGAGTTCTATCATCTGATGTTCTAGGGTTAGTCTGACTACCAGCCCATATAGAAGATCTATAGTTAGCGCCGGTTTCGGCATTACGAGTGTTCTCGTGACGGGGTGTTTCGCTCATTCTGATTGGAATCTTGCCAAGAATACTACCCCTTTTATTGGTGATAACTTTGACGTTCATTGTGAAATTCAGCGTTAGGCAATCGGCGCGCCGCGGTACTTTTATCGACAGTGATTTTAGAATAATTTCTGTATCTTCTTCGTTGTTAATCGTAATCAGCACACTTGTTGGAGTACAGAGCAGTGGAATGTCTCTTGTTGCGCTGTTATCTTATTGAATTTGGCGTCTAAAAGCACTATGTAATTAACAATCCCTTTATAGTATTATAAAACAAGGAGAACAAGGAGCTCAGTCGCCACTTTACAAAACAAAGTTACGGCAACTTGGTTTCTTAACAACAAGATAATGAACCAAAATAGGCTGGCTTTTATATGATCTCGGCCTTGTTTCTTTACCGCATTTAGCCTTGTGGTGCGGAAGAAACCATACCTAGTAAGAAGTTCAACATCGTACGCTTACTATAATGTAAGCAAGAAAAGAGGCAGATAAATGAGAAGTAGTTCAACCCTAGATAAAGTATTCCCTTGATGAGTCCCATTCGGACGAACACAAAGACTATTGTTTAACACGACTCTCTTAAGTTACACTAAGCTACCTTTATGAAAGGATGAGAATTTACCCCTAGCCAGGACATAGAATGAGAAAATCCACAATGTCACGACAATCAGGGTCAAGGGTACCGTGACGACCCAGTAGAGGCTTTGCGAGGGCTCTGATGCTGCAATAGCAGGGGTAGTGAAATATGTCTTTCCAGATACGACATTATTAGTTATATCCCTCACATTCCGAATGTATTGTTGCGCTCACTTACAGCGGTAAACGTCGCCGGGAGAAAGATCATTGTTAGAATCGCAATAGACTTCATAGCTAAGCTATCTCGCCTAGTATCGTGAGCTATGCTTGTGCTAGACTCGGCTAACCTGCAATTCGTCTCATTATTACGCTGAGCCAATAAATTGGCGATCTAATTGTAGAGGTATGTATATTAGTATTAACATCTAAAAGCTAAAACACGCGAAGAAGATGTACTGGTGGCAGATAAGGGACTTACAGCAGTTGCCTGCACAGTTGTTCGCTGCTTTAAATGATGATAATAATGATGATAATAACGTTTACGTCTATTGGTCTGCTATATCTACTTGCGTAATTACAACGGCGCATCTCTGGCGCTTTAAACGTCTAGAATACTCCTTTGAAGGGAATAGAGCTAAAGTATTGCCTAATATAAGAAAAACGATAAAAAAGAGTATAATGGTTTTATAAAATATTGTGGCTGTTTGCAGCCGGTAGCTAATAGGGTTTAATTTCGTTTATTCCTAGTAATAAAGCCTATTTTGGGCCTTATTTTGTAGTAGGTTTAATTATTGTTATCTTTAGCGTAAAGGTTGGCTTTTTGGAGAAACCATTCGAAATCCCGGTGTTTTATAGGTTCGAGCGCGTGTTTTAAAAATCTTTTTGGTGGCTTTAGCCTAGGCAATTTTCCTTATACCATTTTATATTTTATAAAGTATTTTTTACTTATATTTTTACCGCATTGGCATAGCCTATTGCGTTTGGGGTATCTAAACCTCGCGTAATAGACTGCAAAATCTCTATGGCCACTTCGTTTGGCAATAAACCTATAAAGTATAAGGCGTGTTAATTCTAGCTTTTTAAGTAGCATACGCGTTATGTATAGCCCGAGTTTTTTGTATTTTTTTAGGCTTTTTTTAATTTACCAATTCTTGTATAAATATTAGCATTTTCTTTTATTTATTCTTTTCAGGTATATAAAAGTGAGAAGTTCGTTCGGTATATGGTCTTCCAGTCCCGGTTTGGCTCTGCGTTTCGTTTTTTTATCCGCTGTTTCGTTCCCTAGTATTCCTATGTGCCCGGGATGCTTTAGATGATCAATGCGAATAAGAGCGATATCGAGTGTTCGACTAATAAAATCGAGTTGTTTGACAAGAAGACCATTTTGCTCTTTTATACGGTCGTGGTTTATGGAGGGAGATTGTTGCCATGGGAATGTCAACATTTCATTCTTGATCAGATCTACAGTCAATAGTTGACCTCTGATATATGCTTCAACGGCAAGCGCATGTTGGGCCACTCCGAGGACCGCAACTGAGAGATTCGGATCTTCACAATTACCTCGTGACATTGGCATCCCGTTCTCTCCGATCATCGTGATACCAGTCTGACCACTTCCAAATTCTGCTTGGTGCAACCGGTCGAAGTTACGGTCTACGGCGGAACAAAACGCTTCGGTAAGGTGTTGACTGACCAGGGTAGGAATGAGGAAAGGGTTATCAGCTAAAGAAGCCAATTGCTCTAAGTCTTGCTCGAGCCAGGTGAATCCATCCTGCGAACCGCTTCTCATCATCACGGCATTCGTAACACCCGTGGAAGGACAGTATGACATCGAAACGCCAACTTTAATACCAACCAGCAAGCTAGTAAATGCGTTCAAGATCAAGCCTATATATGCAGATCAATTAGCTATAGTCTCAAGTAGTTGCTATAACTAGTCCTAC
This sequence comes from Daldinia loculata, assembly GCF_022478755.1. Classification (NCBI taxonomy): domain Eukaryota; kingdom Fungi; phylum Ascomycota; class Sordariomycetes; order Xylariales; family Hypoxylaceae; genus Daldinia; species Daldinia loculata. The sequence continues at coordinate 48,562 of NW_026054889.1, forward strand.
CGTATATTGGATTGCCTTCTTCAGACGGAAGCTGTACCAGTTGAAAATGACCTACTAAAGGGGAAGCCCCTCGAGACGGTAACAAAGACGTTATATCTGGCAATCCAAGTTTCTTGCGTACAAGCTGACAATGTTCTTTCGAGAAAGGCAGAGCAGTCATCGATTCACTAGTTATGTCTCCAGTGGTAGATTCGTTACCAGACATCAAATATTCGTACTTCGCTCCCTTCCCAACATACCCAAGACTAGGTGCAGAGGATTAGATAAGTCTAGACTCTCAACTCATTGTGGTGGACGCATAGGGCTCACATGATGCGTAATTTGGGCCTCTGGTGACTATGATTATCCGTAGTAGTTATTTGATCCTGTATATTCCGTATTAATATCATTAATTCAGGTCAAGGTCAATTAGAGCATTATAATCACCAACCAAGCCTCAAAATCCTCCGGGTTGATAATAAAGGAGTGAATAGTGGGTCTCTCAGCCTAGACACTGGTTAGTATAAACATAGTCTGGATAGAGAGTCATCTTGAGGACAGCTTACTTCGAAGTTTTCTACTTCGATAACCTTTACACTAACAGGCTTGAAATCACGGTGTGATGCTAAATGTCTCTCCTGGAATTCTTGGAAAATACCCGACTTGAGTCTTGCCATGATTAGGGGGTGGTTACTGATACTTAGCTACCTGTTATTGAAACACTTGATGAACGATCATGAAAGAATAAGTACTACAGGTGCTAAAGATTGGTTCACAGAGACTAGGTAGGTAGGTTAGAAATTAGTCGAGCTTCCAGTCTACTTGGTGCGGCTGAGTCTAAACGAATGTGCCGGAATATGCGCTCTGCCCTTGTTGAGAACGCCACCAAGGAGTCACCTGCAGCTCAGCTCTGGCAAGTCCAATCCGGAACGAAAACATACGTATTAAACGGAAATTATATTCATATACTGAATACATTAATATACCGGTATTGATACATAGTAGAGAGGCGACTTAACTCGGCCAACTTTTGCAGATATACCCAATTCCCTTACGCCTTAACCCCTGAGACTTATTATGCACATTTCCAACTTCGGGCTTCGTTGACATCGCCCACGCCATTATACTTGGCAGTCTTCGGGTAGGGACAAATAGGACGCTGTTTCCATACCCCAGAACTTGGGTCAGTCGAATTGTGCCATGCCGTTGCAATTATCTGGTCCACCGCTTTTCCACCCTCAACCCATTCCATGAGCGCAAGCAATGCATCGTGTTTGGAGTCTTGGAACCCGGGGACAGAATATGCACCCGAACCAGTTTGCCAGTTTTGACCGGCGCCATTGATGTGCCACGGTGCATCAACCCCGGGCGGACTGCCTGAACAATGCAGCATGCCCGGAACGAAGAAAAGACGGAACCAGTCGGTAATCGGGTAGGTCTCTCCAGTTGCTAGTTCGACCTGCTTGTAAAAGTGCGACGAGCCACGCGTAACAATCAAGGGGTCAGATAATCCGTGGTACATCAGGATTTTTCCGCCGTGTTCTCGGTAAGGAGACATATCGAACTGATCCGCATCAATTTCGTGCGATATTTCCAGGTTCTTTAACCGCTCGTAAACGCTCGAGTTGTACTCGTCAAGAGGCCAATTTAGATCTTCAAACACGACGTATCTGATGTAGTCGATACCCCAGGAAGTTGGTGTATCGGCAAATAAGTATTGCGGCCACCCTGGTTCGGAAGAAAGCTCAAGACCCGGGTGCACGAACTCTGACCCGATGTAGTAGTCCTCGTAGATTTTCGCTAAAGTCTCCAGCTGCAAGGACGTGAGGCACGCAGATGAGTTCGTACCGGTGCTGTCGCAGGATAATACTTCGAAGTCCGGATAACAGTTTTCGGGGTCGCTGACGATACCATCCCTGACACCGTCGATTTCGTCGCATTGATCAACTACAGTTTGAGCTATTAGGGTTGGGAATAACTCATTGGGGATGCTCTTCGGGTCGTCCACGGGGTAGTAATCATTACTGATCTTAGTATTTCAAGCCACCTGATGGCTTATCCACCAAGCTGGCGCCCCGATGAGCATGCCATCAAAGCTATCGGCACCGACCTGGGCTTCCTTGAGACCCTGTCGGCCACCGGTAGAACAGCCAGTGTAATAGGAGTACTGGATATTCTTGCCGTAGTAGCCTTTAATCAGTCGTTTCGAAAGCTCAACAGACCCGTGTATAGCCCGCTAGCCCCAATCAATCAGCTTTTGCGGGCTCTTGTAGGCCCATTTAACGTCATAAGGAGAGCCCCTATGGCCATTATCCGTAGACATCGTAGCAAATCCATATTGCGATCCAACGCCCATATCAAGGTAATTGACGTATCCGCCGGTACCGCCCCCGCCAGTCGCGAGGAATCTCGAATTCCATTTAGACGGTAGGAAAATAGAGATTGTGTAGGATGATGATTCGGACGAAGTCACGTTAACCTCGACGGCGCAGAGGTCCGGAAGGCCTGTCGAGACCAAAGATGGGAGACCCTGAGGTGAATGGGGATCACCATAACTACCATTTAGTTGAACATGAGTAACCGATAGTATTGTCGCATTATTAGATAGTGAGCTGCCAATCGAGGATAGCTGGTGGGCTATGTTGTCGAGAGAACATTTTGGGCTAGTACCTGGATAAGCATGGCTTGCTTGAGGTGTTAAGGCGAGCATAGAGCCCAGTATTTGACTCCTATGAAAATGCATCGTCGCCAATGTTACAAATAGGTATCGACAGATGGAAATTTACATTCATATTGATTATCGGGTAGATCGTATTGGATAGGTATATATATATATATATATACACTCACGTAAACACAACACTGCTTCTGCCTAACCCCTATTGTGAATACCAATGCTCAGCGCAGGGTGAACAGCTGAGGTGAGATACTAGCTACTGGCAACATTAATGACTTAGAACATTAAGTTTAACCGTGTCCGACTTATGATTCTCTAAATGCCATGCTTTTCTGACATGCACTCAGCCGGCGGGCTGACGTTAAGCCGGAAGCACTGCGGCGGAGTCCGTACACCAAGCTTGAATGCTGCGCTGCTGGCATCAGCAAACCCTGATCAGATCTAACTATTTAATCTAATTTGCGAGAACTTACGAAATGCTGTATGGATGGGCGTATAGAAACTTACTAGTACATTAATCTGAATAGATTTACTGCCCTACTTTTAGAGTTACGGTCCAAACCTGCAGAGTTGTTCTCAAAGGGTCATCGAGGTTCCTATCAAGGACACAATAGAACTTAAGAAACATGTTGACGAAATGCGACAGAGCTAGACAAATAATATGACAAATCGAAACCCATACATCCGGCGAGCCAGAGTACCAAGTATATTACTTATTAGACGGGTTATGAAGCTAAGATGAAGCTATTCGAAGGCAGCTTGATAGATCATAGAATATAGAATATGTACAGTACGAAGATACATTCCCCGCACCCCACAATTCAATTTGAGGCTGGTAGCTTGCTTGGTTCAAGGTTCCATCCATTGGCATCACAATTTTTTATTTCCTTCAGCCTTGTTTTGTTAGACAGCTGGAACCACCACAAGCACGCGACAATTCGATTGAACACGATAGTCTAACAATTCCTATCACACGAACCAACTTCCAGACGAAATCTCAAAGACGACCCATTTAAGGTACATATTGAAACGGTAAAACTTCTCGCAGACCCTCGCCCAACATGAGGCTCACGGTCGAGCTCCTTCAGAACTCCCCCTCCTGGCTTAACGCGTTGAAAGAGCGTGAGCTCGAGCTTCGAGGTACGTCGGAAAAGAACAGATACTACACTTTTTTGATCTAGAAGAGCAGAATTGATAGCGATGCCCTTGCCGGCTGTGAACAGGACATCGTATCCCCGCCATCGAGAACTTGGGCGTTGCAGGTGTAAGCGAGCTTTCCTTTTGTTTACTTTCCCTTATACAAAGGCACAATTACTGATGCGTAGGCGATACTTAGCCGCAAGATTGCATAGACTTCGTCGACAATGATATCCAGGTGCTGGGGAACTTCCCCCTATCCCCGCGCATACGCTCCCTTCTCCTACAGCGAAACCGCATCGCATCTATACAACCTACCCTCGCGAACTCGATCCCGAACCTCACAACTCTACAATTAGAGTCGAACAACCTGAGCGAGCTGGCAGATCTGGACCCGCTTGGATCTTTCCCGAGGTTGACACACCTGGTTCTACGAGATAACCCCGTCACGAAGAAGGAGGTAGGCTGAATAATACCCAAGTAAATAATGACTAGGAACATAGGCTAATACGCTCTGCCGAACCACAGTACTACCGTTACTGGATCCTATGGCGCTGCCCGACAGTCCGATTCCTCGACTTCGAGAAGGTGAAAGACGCAGAGCGAAAACAAGCCGCGACCCTATTCGGCACCGCGGAGGAGCCCACAGACTTAGCCTCCAAGATCATGGGCGTCAAGTCTAAGACGTTCGACTCGGTGCTTTCCGCTAACGGTGCTCCCTCCGGGGCCCTACCGACGCGCATGTCGCGCATCAAGCTTACGGAGAAGGAGAAGACGCGCTTGCAGGACATGATCAAGAAGGCTACGAGCCTGGATGAGATTACGAGGCTCGAGGCTATGCTGCGAGAGGGCAGGATTCCGGCTGGTGTACATTTGAACGACGAGATGGAGGAGTGAGATACTTACCTATATTTGAGGGTGGAAGTTAGGTCGAGGTGGTAATTTGGCGTATAGTTCATGGTCACAAAATGAAAATTCGGGTATACCCATGGAATAGGCAATAATGCAATTCTTTCGCCAGCAGACGCAAGCAAGTAAATCGATTCATGATGACTGATCTGCTACGGACTAACCACCCGGGAACAATCCACACAATGTGCTCTATCCTGCCACAATTAAATCCAGCCTTGCGTAGTGGAATTAGAACATTCTGTCAGACTTATATTTAGCCACTTATATCAATATCGAAACCCAGACATTATAGCCCCTATCCACTCATTTGGACATCCTCATCCTCTTCCCGATTCGCCTGCCGCATCTCATGATGCAGTTGATCCGCCGGGTCCATCTCCGCACCGTCGTCATCGCTCATGATCCGAGCACCACTAGCGCCCACGAAGCTGCCTCCATTTAAGCTCGAACGACTGGTGCTAGGCCTGTGCTTCTTTGCCGAAACCCCTCCATTCGTCGCCGGCACCTCGCGCTGCTTGTCGCCCGCCCGTTGGATGCCGGGTGCGCCGCTGCTGAGCTGGTTGCGCGTGGCGGCTGCTTGCGCTTTGATCTGCTTGTATGGGGCTGTCTTGGGGATCACGTCCTCGAGGAACTCGAGGTTGTCTTGGTGCGAGACGGCAGCTGCAAGGTCCTTGTACTGGATGTTGCGGCGGGGTTTGCCGAGTTTGGCCATGGTGAAGCTTTCGCCGGCGAGATATTGGATGAACATCTCCTGAGTGAGGGGTTAGTAGGGGGTTGAAGGGGATGAAGAGGTTAGACTTACAGTCGCAAGTGTGATGACGAATGCGGCATTGTTGGAACATATGCTAATGTCCTGGTCCTGAGCTACAATCTTCTTCACTCGTGACACTGTGACGTTGGGTGGTTAGGACATGGTATATGAAGAATGAAATACAAAGGTGAGCTCACAGGGCAGCTGAGTTTGGCCCGTGACCTCCTTGCGAGGCGGAATTGCCGTTGTGTTATACGGCATTGCGACAAGATCTCTCAAGGTGGTAGAAGCACGAATAGGCCAAGCTCCGAGAAGGATGTTTAGAATAAGTCGCAGTTCAGGGTCCTAAAAATGGAACGGTCCAACTCAATTTGAAGGTATAGGAACTATGAGTTGTGTTAGTAATAAAGGAATGCTGTGGTTTTATATTTGAAGTCCCGTCTTATAAAAGCTGAACTTACCTGTAATTGGAAGATGTTCAAATAGTGATTATTCCTGTCAACCGATATTCTTTGATGCCCAGATTTAATTTAATAATGGTTGTAGCTTGTCGGGCTTCTTTATATAAGATACGATTAAAATGCTTGTCTTCAGAAGCATTTCATTACATGTACGTAAACGCGTGAAAAGCTGCGGAGACGCGATTCCATTAAACTTGAAAAACTGTATAGATACTGTGCAGAAACTATGACTAGGACAAGAAGGTACTAACTTTAGTGGTTGCTTCCCTTATATGACATGTGAATGGGGCACTTCATACTGTGCAGGTTCAATGTTACACTTGGTACCCCCATAGCCAAGGCTGGGAAAGCTTGAACGACCACTAAAGCACAGGACCCTTGCTTTCCAATATCAACCTCAGGCCAATTACGTATAAGCAATCAGCTCTAACTGTTACTTGTACATATTCCAACTCAAGATCAGCATTCAGCATTCAGCCTTGGCCGCATAGGTAATCCAATCTTTACCTATACCTATTACCTATCCAAACTGCGCATGTCGCAATCGAATTATCTAGTATATAGTAACCCCGCAAATGAATAGCTGAGAATGGTCGCGGCCCTTCATGTCTTCCCGTACCACCTCCTTCTCCGCATCGCGCTCCCAGTTATCCCGCCGACCGTCTGTTAGTTCTAGGTTATCCTTTGCGGTATCGACCGTCGAGCAAGGAGAGGGGCTGGGAAGCAATGCGCCAGTGGAGCATCAGATCGACGAAGAAATAGCGGAGATCAAGAGATATGAGGTGCGCTCTCCGGCGCTGTTCTGCGATGCTAGTCGCGCCTTTCGCTAATGTAATGCCTAGGACTTTACTACCATAGGTATGCGCGCCAACGAGACCCGATCCAATTTCGTAGTGAGGAGATATTAAGACAAAAACATAGACTGGGTACAGGATGCAGCCCAAGAAAGATTACGCCGCAAAGCGCGCCGCAGAAAGAATCCCGGCAATGGCAGAGTGTCATGGAGGTATAAATTATGGGAGTCCTATGACGCTGCCCAGGGCTGGATCGTCGTGACCCTAATAGGCGCTGCTATTGGGCTCAACGCCGCCCTTTTGAATATAATAACCGAATGGCTAGCCGATATCAAAATGGGTTACTGCACGACGGCCTTCTATCTCAACGAGAATTTCTGCTGTTGGGGTGAGGACAACGGATGTGATCACTGGCATCGCTGGACAGGATTCGAACCTGTTAATTATCTTATATATATCATGTTTGGAGTAAGCACTCTTCCTCTTTACTACTTCATATCCTTAAAACTAAACCATTTAGACTGCCTTTGCCTTCACCTCGGCTACCCTTGTCAAGTCATTCGCACCTTATGCTGCGGGCTCAGGTATTTCCGAGATCAAATGCATTATTGCTGGGTTTGTTATGAAGGGATTCCTAGGTCTCCGGACTTTAGTCATCAAATCTGTAGCTCTACCTTTGGCCATCTCTTCTGGCCTTTCAGTCGGCAAAGAAGGCCCTAGCGTGCACTATGCAGTATGCACAGGCAATGTCATTTCGAGGATGTTTGATAAGTATAAGCGGAACGCATCCAAGACACGGGAGATACTTAGTGCTTGTGCAGCTGCAGGAGTCGGAGTCGCGTTCGGCAGCCCTATCGGCGGTGTTTTATTCTCTCTGGAGGAGATGTCCAACTATTTCCCCCTTAAGACTATGTGGAGGAGTTACTTCTGTGCGCTCGTCGCAACAGCAGCCTTGGCGGCGATGAACCCCTTTAGGACTGGCCAGCTTGTCATGTTCCAAGTCAAATATGACCGGTCGTGGCATTTCTTCGAAACGGTACCTTATATCTTCATTGGAATATTTGGAGGCCTCTACGGCGCGTTCGTGATTAAGTGGAATTTACGCGCTCAGGCGTTCCGAAAGAAGTATCTTTCAAAGTGGGCAGTTCTTGAGGCTACGCTGCTAGCCGCGGGAACAGCTATCATATGCTATCCTAACGCGTTTCTCCGGATTGACATGACGGAGAGCATGGAAATTCTATTCCTGGAGTGCGAAGGCACCGAGGACTACCATGGACTTTGTGAGCATGATAAGCGATGGGCCAATATCTTATCACTAGCCATTGCAACGGCAGTTCGAATATTCCTAATCATTATCTCGTATGGTTGCAAAGTGCCCGCCGGTATCTTTGTGCCGTCTATGGCGGTAGGGGCAACCTTCGGCCGGACTGTTGGGATTATCATGCAGGCTATCCACGATGCTCACCCGGATAGCGCCTTCTTTGCTGCTTGTCAGCCGGACGAGCCTTGCATTACTCCCGGGACTTATGCTTTTCTAGGGGCCGCCGCTGCACTCAGTGGCATAATGCATATCACTGTGTCGGTTGTGGTTATTATGTTCGAACTCACTGGGGCCTTAACATACATCTTACCTACCATGATTGTTGTCGGTGTTACGAAAATGGTATCTGACCTATTCGGCAAAGGCGGGATTGCTGACCGGATGATTTGGTTTAGCGGCTTCCCCTTCTTGGATAACAAGGAAGAACACAACTTTGGTGTTCCAGTATCGGCAGCAATGACCAACGATGTGATAGCCATACCTGTCCATGGCATGACGCTAAAAGCCGTCGAAGATCTCCTAAAGCAACCGAAATATCAGGGTTTCCCTGTCGTTGAGGATCTGACAAGGAAGATTCTTGTCGGATACATTGGCCGTACGGAGCTACGTTATGCGGTTGATCGTCTACGTCGCGAGCGAGCGATTCCGATCAGCCCCGAGGCCAAATGCACCTTCTCGCCTCCAGCGATTAGTACGGTCACGCCCATCACTCCCACCGTAACCATCAGCAGCATGGATTATAGTGCGTCATCGGCATCTCTCGACTTTAGTCGGTACGTAGATGCGACGCCAGTTACGGTACACCCGCGGCTACCGCTGGAGACGGTGATGGAACTATTCCGCAAGATCGGACCACGCGTAATCTTAATAGAGCACCACGGGCGTCTGTCGGGCCTAGTCACAGCAAAGGACTGCTTGAGATACCAGTTCAAGGCGGAGGCGGCTGAGAACCCCCGCGACGATCATGAGATCCTGGAGGTCTACGAGAAGCTCTGGGGTTTTATGAATAGAGTTGGCGGATGGGTCTCGGTAAAAGTCGCGAGCGCAACTGGTGGCCGTATACGGCTCGGGAGCGCGGCGAATGTGAGAGCAGGCGGGCAGATCATGGATGGCGATGAGGATGTGGGTGCAGACGATGGGGTTGAATTAGAGAATAGATAGATTTAATAACTCGAAATATACACGAACTAATTACTTGTTTACCGATCCGATATGATATTCCATATATGAAAGTGCTTGAAGGATAGATTCAGTATAGATAGACTAAATCCCGTGATCTACAACGAGACAAGTTCTGATGTCAATTAGCTGGTGACGAATAGTGGGGCTAATTCTTGTTTTCCGCTGCAGGAACACGATTAAATGCCGAACTTGAAATGCACGAATATGTCCGAGACATATGGATATCCGCATATGCACGTAGGTTACCGAGTTTTAATATGACCCACGACACGGCTCATCTTCTCGAATAGTGTTGACATATTATTGAAATTCAAATTCAAATAGCCAAGCATTAAAAAAGCCACGCGTCCGGAATAAACTCGGTAATAAGAAATACCTGAATTGGATGCTTCCGGCAGCGCTTATCAGATCCCATAAGCTGAGACATTCTCGGCACGGCATCAGAACCCGTGGTCCATTCCATTGGTCCCAGTTCCAGTAGTCGGGCGCACTTATTCCTGCGTTGCTATCTTTGTATGTACCTAACTACCTAGGTACATACCTACCTACGTAACACACCTCATACGCAGCCCCGTACCGACGTATCCGGAGCCTTACCTAAGTAACCTAATCCACAATGTCCCGACCCGGGAAACCCCAGTCTGCGACTGCGACTGCGACTGCAACTGCGACTACTAATTCTTCCTCGATTACTTCCGCCTCCGTTCGAGCGAGGAAACCTGCCGTAGCTGCTGCCGAGAAGAGACGGACGAATATACATTATAACGGCGACGGTCCGGCATCTTCGGAAGACGACAGCGACGAGGGCTATACTGCCGGAGATTCTGCCGCTATGGCTTCCTGGACGGTTAGGAATCGGTGGATTGTATTTGCTGTTGCTAGTGGTGCTTGCGCTGCTTTTAACGGCGTGTTTGCGAAATTGTGAGTTCATCTTACATCCTCTAGTTATGGTCTCTTCTATATACTTTTCATCCCACCTCAGTCGTTCGTTCCAAAATGGCAACCTTTAGGGTTATATAAATTTTAAAATTCAATCCCTTGGAAGAAAACAAGCAACATATTATGAAGCTAAGGTATAGCCTAATGCTAATCTAAGATTATCCCACGAACAGGACTACAAATGAACTTTCCACTCATATAGCCCGGGGAATCTCGGGACTCTTTGGGTTGACGGACCTGGAACGAGTTGTCGAGGTTGTTGTGCGAGCTGTGAGTCTCTTTCAACTTATACTCGAGATAAGTATACCAGTTACTAACACCATCTTTATATAGAGTTTCTTTGGTCTTAATTTAATCTTCAACGGAGTGGTATGTTTAGTTCACATCTCACTGATTAAACCATATCAGGAGTCATCAAATCTAACATGAAACTCCCAGATGTGGACCCTATTTACACAAGCCCTCGCGAAGGGCAACTCAACAACACAAGTATCTATCATGAACACGTCCGCCAACTTCGTCATCACGGCTCTACTAGGATTAGCTATCTTCTCTGAGTCGTTACCGCCACTGTGGTGGGCCGGCGCCGCATTACTTGTCGCTGGGAACGTCATCATCGGCCGGGGCAAGCAAGAGGAAGGCAGCGAGGCGACGACTCCCTTAGACGAGGGCGAATATCATGATGAAGAAAACATTAATGATGATCACGACGCCGAATCAGCAGCCGAGTTGGGCCGCGGGACCGGCGTAGCCCCGCAGGTCGAGGGTATCTTACCCGTAGAGAAGGATGATGAGGATGAGGATGTCGCCCTCTTGGGAGATTTAAGTTGAATCGACGTACGCTTAGAATAAGCGACAGATTTATTGGAACAGATATTGAGAGTATATATTTGTTCTACTTACGTCTCTCCTTAACGAGCTCGGAGAGACTGGTACCCGGGACCATATATATCGAATATCTACCTAGATGGATAGAAATAGATTTGAAGTTCATCTTAAATCCTCTTATTCCTTGCTGGTAGTCTGAAGTTGAGCCATATGTTACGATGCCATCAATTATAATCATAGTTTGTTCAAAAATATCCAGCAAGTAACACATATTGGGGCGAGTTGGGTGGATAGGCTTAATATTCTATATTAAACGCATGCCAATACCTAATCCGAATTGCAATGCAAGTTGCACAATTTAGTATGCCTTTTTCCGTAAAACGCCATGAAACCCGCCATATACGCGTTACGCCGTCGTATGCAAATAAACCTGTGGCCATCTTAAAAAGGCATAATTCTACAAAAACTCCACGCCCTGCTGCTGTATCAGTCCTCTACCAGACTTGTCATTTTTCGAGACCGATCGTCAATGAATATTCGTTCGAAGGTTGCTAACTTCGGGGTTTCTATCGCAAAGGGCGGAAAATGGCGGCAATCCTTGGCTCGGTCGGTTGTAACGTATGAAAAAAGAGATCGCAAGCTCCAAAACAATGCGTGGAGGTATGCACCAAGTACCACCTTCCGTCACGAAAATTAAGAGAACTATTCAGAGACGCATGGACTGCCGTCTATGCAGTATTACCGGTCGGCTTCGCAGTGCAGGCCACGATTTTGACTTTGTCTGCTGAGACCACCTGTCCACCATTCTCCATCTTGAACGTAACGTTCTTGAGCTGGAAAGTCCAGACTTCGTCGCAAAATCGGTAGGTATCCAGGCTCCCCTATACGGCCGCGCAAAGTAGGATGATTAACGCCCAACTCCATCATGTGCTATAGCACCGGGATACTAATATTTACCTTGAAGCTCAGGCGAGCCTTGACCTTCTCCTGTAGCACTTCCGTGATAGCGCGGTCGAAGTTCGCGAGGATCTTCATAGCGAGCTGGGGATCTATCCGGTGCTCTGTAATGAGATCGTCGAGGGTATCTGTCAACGCGGCCCCGACGCTGCGATATAGATTGTCAACGGAGGCCTAAACGGTGTGGGTTGAAGATGACGCTATACCTGCTCCGTCGGTACAATTCATAGAAGTTCTGCCCTGTAGTAGCCATCTTGATGGTAATTGCCGGTAGATGGAATGTATGTAGTATGATGTCGTAGTATTATCGAGACGGTAGGCCGGCGCGACAGCTTGAGCGATCAAATCGGGAGATGGGTCGTGGATGGCGGTTGTTGTTGAAAGCAGTAGGTTTGCGACAAATGGAATGGCAATTGAGATTAGTCAAGGATGTCCTATGTCCTATGTCCTAGCGTTAGCGGGGAGAGATTGGCCGGGGTACCAATTATGGCTGTGTACTAGTGATCTAGGTACCTCTATGTAACGGATCGCAGTAGACTTCGTGGCGGTGCAATGTACATAATATGTCAAACATTAGGTAATCTCCAATTACATATGTGAACTCCTACTACATTAGCGTTAGTATATAAAACTTTAAAACCGTATTAATACCGTATATTCACGGTATAATTATTTAAATAATTACGTATTTTAATACGAAAAGAAAACGGTAATTAAATTTATTAACGGTATTATTTTATAACGGTATTTTTAAAGTTAAACGTTTTTTTAAATTAATAGTTTTTTTATTATAAATAGTTTTTTTTAACCAACGGTTTTTTTTTTAACCAACGGTTTTTTTACGGTTTTAATACGGTTTAAAAAAATATATTTAATAAATAAAAAAAAATTATATATTACATATTTAAATAAATAAATAAATATTATTATATATATTTATTTATTTTAAATTAAAAAGTTATAAATAATTAAAATAAATATTATTTTACATTTAAACATATTATAATTACGGTTATAATTACGGTTACGGTTATAAAATTATTATTTAAATACATTATTACATATAAACGTATATAACTTATAATTATTTAAATATATAAAATAATAATCGCGATTTTTTTATTTAAATATTACACTTTTTTAAACCGTATTAAAACCGTTAATTTAAAAAAACTATTTGTAAAAATATAAACCATTTAAATAACCAACCAAAAATATACCAATTATATATATAACAAAAGTTATAATAAAACGTTTATACATTTAAATAATATTAAAGCCTTAAACGGTAAATTTACGGTTTAATCCTTACTACTGTAAAAGTACGGTACTTAGGCCTCATATCCTGACGCTAATGTAGAGATTCCCTCACAATCTTACAGCAGCTGCAGATTCATATCCCTGTCTGTTACATATGTACGTACTTGCAGCCTGCAAGTTGCAGGAACGTTTCCGGGCAGGTCCACACAACCACTTAACGCGTGATAGCGCAACCCGCTCGCGTCGTCTCTCAGCGCCTTCGACGCGCTAGTTACTAACACCGGGATTAAGTAAATTGGTAATTGTAATTCTGTGAAATCATCATTCCTCCTCTGGTGCCTGTTTAGTTTTGCTTTTTGTAATGCCCACCTAGTCTCCAATCTACTCCAATTCACTCATTCGGAATCTATTAGCTTATAATCGTCACTTATAACCCTCCACCTAATTATATTATATCTCTTTCCTTATTATTTCCTTTGGAATGGCGTCTACTTCGTCTTCAGACGTCGATTCTATCCGCTCTTCCTCTCGCCTACCCACTAGTGTTCCTTCGTCACCACCCCCCGCCGATGACCCAGATAGTCTCAAAATGGGTCTCACTTCAACTTTCACTCAGCAGCAAATGCTCACCGAGGAGAAGAAGGCCAGAGCCGAGAATACCAGAGCAGAGGCAAAACGACTTGCTTCTCGGAGGAAGCGCAAAGTTCAGCTATCTCCCCAGGAGAGGGCTCGCAAGGCTAAGGAACTCGACGAGCTCCTCCGAAAAAGCAAAGTTTTTAGCGACATATTAACGCAGAAGACGAAAGCTCTCGGTCGTGTCGGCCGCGACTTCGGCAACCAGGCATTGGCCGATGCTGGTTTACAATTAAAGCAGCAGCCTAAAATCATGAGTGGCGGAACTATGCGCGACTATCAGCTCGAAGGTCTTACGTGGATGTACGAGATATGTTTGCAAGGTCTCAGTGGGATATTAGCAGATGAGATGGGCTTAGGTTAGTATCTGTCTATAGTGACCTCAAGCTCGCCTCATCTGACCGAATATTAGGAAAAACGATTCAAGTTATTTCTCTCGTCGCATTATTAAGAGAACAGGAGAACTATTTCGGCCCGCATCTAATCATCGCCCCATTAAGTACGTTATCAAACTGGCAGGACGAGTTTCGCAAGTGGACTCCTACAATACCATTCGTATTATATCATGGTACCCCCCAAGAACGGCAGCAGATATTTCATGATAAGATCATGAAAAATTATCAGAAGGGCCGTCCAACCCAGCGATTTCCTGTGGTTTGTACCAGTTACGAAATGGTCCTTAGAGACCGCGCAAGCCTCTCTAAGATTGACTGGGCCTTCATCGTCGTTGTGGGTATATCTGTTTTTGATTAAGTTTCTGGACATTAACATATCATAGGACGAAGGACATCGCATGAAAAATTCCGACGCTAAGCTTTTCAGAGAGCTACAACAATTCAAGTCAGCTACTCGGCTTCTCATCACTGGCACACCTTTGCAGAATAATCTGAAAGAACTGTGGTCACTCCTTCACTTCTTAATGCCAGAAACATTCCTCGATTGGGAAGCATTCGAAGTATGGTTTGATTTTAGTGATCTGCAAGATGAAGAGGGTACTACGCAGTTCATTGAAGATAAGAAAAACCAAGACCTCGTTTCCAAAATACACAAAGTTCTACAACCTCTACTCCTTCGTCGAATTAAGGCAGATGTAGCCAACTACTTACCAAGGAAGCGAGAATACGTACTGTTTGCACCAATGACTAAAGAGCAGACGGATCTATATAATGTGATCGGCGATAAGAAGACCGACACAAGGGCCTATTTGGAGAATAAGGTGGTCGAACGGTTGACTGAGGCCCGTAACAGCTCGGTCAGTTCCGGAAGGTCGAGTCGTCAATCCTCCCGCGCGAACAGTTCTCGAGTAACCCAGGCGCCATCTCCGTCCGAAAGTAATGCGTTTGCCATGATGATGGGTAAGAAAGGAGGGGCGACATTGAAAGCAACGCCCAAGAATAGCTCACCTGCTCCTCAAGCTAAAGGGACTAGTAAGCGGAAAGTCGCGCCTACCAGCGAAGCATCATCACCAAAGAGTAGTAAATCGAGTCGACAATCTACTCCAGCCAGCAGCGTTCGAGGACGACCGCGCAGGGGTCGCCCCTCGTATAAGGCAGCAGATGACTCTGATGAAGACAAATTGGATGATGATGCATTCGAAGCAAAACTAGCAGCTGAACTTGCTGCTAGAGATGATGAATCTGATGAAGACATGCGGGATGAAGAAGAAATTGAGCGTGCAGCCACGCTCGACCTTGCTAGTAAGTTTAGAAGCCCAGGCTATACGACTAGTCTAACATAACATAGAGCTTCAAATCGCCGACAAGAAACTTGGCAACCCCTTAATGCAGTTAAGACTTGTGTGTAATAGTCCTCACAATTTCTACAGCCCATGGACATATGGCGATAATATCCCGGTCGACGAGAGCATCGTGACAGCTTCTGGAAAGATGCTTCTCCTGGACAGATTACTTCCGGAATTGTTTGAACGTGGACATAAGGTCCTCATCTTTTCGCAGTTCAAGACACAGTTGGACATACTTCATGATTATTGTGCTGAATTGCGTAAGTGGAATGTTTGTCGTATCGACGGAGGTGTCTCTCAAGAAGATAGAAGACAGCAGATTCAAGAGTTCAACGAGGACCCCGACTTTAAGATATTCTTATTGTCGACCAGAGCGGGTGGTCAGGGTATCAACCTTGCGAGCGCAGATACCGTGATACTATTCGATAGGTAAGTTCGCTTTTTTCGGTCTATACAGGGGGCAAGCTAATTAACGTAAATTACCCAGTGATTGGAACCCGCAGCAGGATTTACAGGCGCAGGATCGCTGTCACCGAATTGGCCAAACGCGTCCAGTCGTCATTTACCGACTTGCCACAAAGGGAACTGTCGAGGAAGAACTCCTCCTTAGCGCAGACGCGAAGCGCAGGCTAGAGAAGCTTGTTATCAAAAAGGGAGGATTTAAGACGATGGGCCAAAAGCTCGATAATGCCGAGACTTTAGATAAGGAGACACTTCTGGCCCTGTTGTTGAAGGACGGCGAAGTGTACCAGCATTCAGGTGGTGACCGAATTTTAAGTGACGAGGATATCGACACCCTTTGTGATAGGTACGTCTACCCTTGGCGCCTTATATATATAATTGAAATTACTTGTTTGCTAACCCCCTCTTTAGAAGTGATGAGGCCTTTGACCGCGCTGCTAGAGGCGCTGGCAATGCCGCCGGTTTCCAAGTCGTCGAAACTGCCGCGGATGGTATTACTCAAATGAAAGGAGAGTAGATGTATTCCATATTTGGATTTGAACTGTATCAACAAGCATCGGCGTTACCTATATCGGCCAGGCGGATCGGATCAGGTGGCTTGATGAACTTTATGCTCCCATGTACTACATTTAGCATACCCAAGCCATTTATTTATTTATTTGTTTGTAGGATTGCTAACATAATCATGTACGAATGTCGATATTTACATCATGTTGCATTCCTTCGCCGTCCAGCTTAAAATGTCGGAATTTATCTTTATGTTAAGTAATTAACAACAATAAAACCAGGAACCTTATCTACATAATTCAGTTCCATCTATATCCTAAAGACTTTTTAGTAAGGTCGCGGGTTCGCCTATAAGTTAGACTTCCTGGGTTGGATCGCACTTATCGGTCTTAACGAAATTACGCAATGCTAACCAGCAATGGCGCTCTAGTTATCCACCTCGTTTACTAGCGGGGCAAGTCAACTTCATATCTTACACTATAACGTGAGCGACGTCCCCAAGGGCACATGCTGCGAGACATTAGATATTACCTAAATAGTTGGTGAAGGCTCCCCTCGGTTACATTGTTAATGGGTCTAGCTGAACAATAACTTCGAAACGCAAATTTACCATCAATCCTAAGATTCTTGCTACTCTAGATCCTCGAATCATTTTTATCACAACAGACATTCGGTTGTCGCATAATAAAAAGGGGGTTAGACTATATGACTTCAGTATAGAGTTAATCATTTATCCTAAACATTATACCGACGAACAAAGCTATGATCAATTAAGCAATAGAGCACGCCACTTCAAAGTTCAAAGTCATTATCCTATAGCTTCAAAAAGTTCGGGCCTTACGGTATTAGCAACTATGTCTGCGGTCGAAGAAACAGGAGTAGGTAATGGAGCCCTCAGTAACGATATCCTTTTAGTCTTCTTCCCTTTTCCAGAGAGAAAGGAATGGATAGAACACATTACCAGTCGCTTCAAAGGTCTCCAAGTGCGATGGGCCAATGCGATAAACCCCGATCACTCCGTCGTAACAGCTACAGATGTCGCCGCGGAGATGTGGGATGGAGTGACCATACTCTCCACGTTTATGCCGCCTCCGGCCGAGCTGATACCAAACGTCCGCTTCGTCCAGGTTACCTCGGCCGGTGTGGATAGGTGGCCGAACCATCCCACGTATCAGGACGAGAAAGTCAAGTTCTCTACTTCGAACGGCATTCACGCGTAGGTTGACTCTTTTAGTTACTGCTACTCTATGGGATTCAAGCTGCATCACGAGAATATTTCACCTTATATAAGTATTTTAAGCTGACATATGACAAAGGCCGCAAATCGCGGAATGGGTCATCGGCGCCTGGCTTTCGCATCAACATAACTTCCTGCACTACGCTTCGAACATGAAGGCGGGAAACTGGGAATCGCCCTTTGCAGCACGTATTCAGGATTCAACGGGACAGCAAATGTAAGTTGATTGGGTTAACCCTATTGATGTTAAGTATACGAAATAATAACCCTAACCTTATTGTAAGAGGTATCTTAGGATATGGCGCAATCGGGAGACAATGTGCACGCTTGGCTAGTGTCTTGGGCATGGAGGTCTATGCTTATACGCGCGGTGAACGGTCTACCCTAGAGTCGCGCAAAGATGACAGTTACTGCGTGCCGGGTACTGGCGATCCTGATGGGATTTTACCGGCGAAGTGGTTCCACGGCACGAGAAAGGAAGACGTCAACGATTTCCTTGCCCAAGGTCTCGACCTACTAGTTGTTAGCTTACCGCTAACACCAGAGACGCGACATATCATATCTGACGAGCAGTTCGAGATTCTTAGTAAAAGAAAGACCTTCGTGGCGAACATCGCAAGAGGCGGCCACATCAACCAAGATGCGCTCGTCAAGGCGCTAGAGACAGGTCAGATTCGGGGGGCTGCGCTAGATGTGACAGATCCGGAGCCCCTACCCAGTGAGCATCCGCTGTGGCGGGCCCCAAACCTCCTCATCACTCCGCATGTAAGCTGGAAGACCGACAACCTCTGGAATAGATTGCTAGATATCCTGGAACTTAACCTTGAAAAGTTAGCTACTGGAAAGCCGCTTATCAACGTAGTGAACCGCAAGCTTCACTACTAATAGGAGGTGGGGGAACCTGTAGAAGGATGGTAAGCACAAGCAATTGAAGCTTTCAGCTAGAAACGGCAGTAAGGAGTCGAATAGAAGATAGATGTGAATAGATCCTGGTTATAGTCCTACGAGTATGTAGGGACCTTTTGATATAACCTAAGCGAGCTAGAGTTAGCGTTAGGTGTATGTCAAATGTGCATCTAGAACCTTGTAGCTGGCCCGAGATATGATAATAGATGTGATAGGTAATAGACATGGCCAAGCCTTGGCTTTGGCAAAATGCTAGATGATGAGCTAGGTAAATGTTATTGTCCTTTGCACTAGAATATTATTCATAAATGAGGCATTGTATGGTCATGACCATGTAAGTGCAACAATTCGCCACGTGAGGATGTGAGGGACCTATCCGCATAAAGAGCAAGGTCCAAAGTTTTGAATATTGATTCGAGGTAAGATGTCGCGACCCGGGCTAGAAGAGGTTATAAGGATGCAAATTATGGTTGGAGGGAGCCTAGAGTCACCCATTTACCACCGCGTCGGGACACAGGGTTATTGGCTCGACGCCCCCGTAAGCAACCCACAATCCGGACGTCCGGCGCGGGAGCCTCAACGCCAACAACCACTCTACTGCCGTCCTACTCGACACGAAATAATTGCTGCACCCAACCGAAGGAAGCCCTTACATTAGTAAATCCCAGCTCGCGCTAGATGGGATTACATACCGTTGAGTCGCATGGCACATGCAAGCTTCCAGGGCTTCTCTCCGGTATGGGAATGTCCGGGAGAAACTAAAATTTGGGATCTGACCCATGTCGTCGGGGTCTAGGATGCTAGCCTTTGGGTAGATTCAGCCGTAGGGATATGTCTATCGTGGAACTCGGTATGTAGGTCTCCGAGCACGCAACTTTAAGATATGGGTGGGAGCTGATTCTTTAGTGAGCGAGGGAGGGCAGACACAACGAGGACGATGGAAATGGGATAAGATATAACCTGTCCCACCCGTCTTGCTCGCAGGCGAAGGCATCTACCGGTCTAACGTCGCTCAAGAAAAATCGCTTTTTTGTCTTTCTGACTGACCTGTATGCGCTACGATCGACGTGTGGGTAATATGGAAGCCATACTACGGAGCGAGAAGCCGGATATCATCCCCGGCACCGATGTTATTTTCACGGGCCAGGATGCCGGCGAAGCGAGTGCCAGTGAGATCGTACTTATTCCTCAGCCGACGTCGGGCTCAGATGATCCGCTCGTAAGTTCCAATCCTCAATTCATGCCATACCTACCTACCTACCTACCTACCTAGGTAGCAGCTTAAGTAAAGCAAAGCGCCTACTAACATAGTCCATAGAACTGGAGCCCAACATGGAAATCCATCATCATCTTCAACCAGTTCATCTTCGTCTTCGTGAGCATCATGACGCCAATGGCCATCGCGCCCATGACGCTCATCTTCGAGGCCGAGTTCGACAAGACCCTTCCCGAAGTCAACATGTTGTTCGGCGCGGCCGCCATCACGCTCGGCTACGCCAACTTCCTTATTGTGCCTGCTGCCAATGTGTTTGGGCGCCGCCCCGTCGTCCTGGTCTGTAGTATTATCTGCATTCTGGCCAATGTCTGGCAAGGACTTGTTACTAGCTATCCTAGTTTTCTGGGCGCGCGCGTTATTTCGGGGGTGGGTGCTGCGGCGAATGAGAGTATTATGCCGATGGTTGTTGCGGATATGCTGTTTCAGCATCAGAGGGGGAGTAGTATGGCGCTGTACTTGTGAGTAGAATTTGTTGTTGATATGATGATGAGTACCTATATAAGAATGTGCTTACGATGTTATATCTAGTTGGGCGTATTTCCTAGGCCTTTTCATCGGGCCTATCATTTCAGGGGCAATCGCTTCGCAGATCTCGTGGAGGTGGTTTGTAAGTGCTGCAGCCCCTATTTCTAAAAATATCATCGGGCTTCGACTAACCACTAACTTAATCAGTTTTGGGTCTGTACTATCTTACAGAGTGTAAGTTCCTCTCCCATCTCTAATATTTAAAAGAACCCAAGGTTAGGTACCTGTTATAGATCTGACACAGGCATAAGGCAAGCCTGATCTTTCTCCTGCTCGCCCACCCGGAAACCAAGTACGACCGCCCTGTACCCCGTGCGCCGATCACCGTCACAAAGGTCAGGGTCTCCAACGCTACAGGCAAGCCCAACGACGGCATAGTCTCCAGCTCCAGCTCCGAAGCGCAGATGCAGCCCTTCGCCCTCACAGCCGCCGACCACAACGCCACCGGCCGCCCATCACGCGCGCAGTTCTCCCTCCTGCCCCTCCGGAGACGCCTCCGCTACGGCCACGGGTACGAACAGCACAGCCAGAACCTCGGCGCCGTACTAGCGCGGGACGTCCTCTCGCCTATCAAGATTCTCTTCTACTACCCGATCGTGCTCTGGGCGTCTTTGTCTATGGGCTTCGCGGCGAACTCGCTGTTGGCGCTAAACCTGACGCAGACGCAGGTGTTCGGCGCGCCACCGTATTTCTTCACCCCCGATCAGATCGGCTATGTTAACTTTGCGTTTGTGGTGGGTGCTATTGTTGCTTTGGTCACGGCGGGTCCGTTGTCTGATTGGATTGCGCTGAGGCGCGCAAGGGCCAACGGGGGTGTGTTGGAGGCGGAGATGAGGCTGCCGGCACTGGTGCCGTATATCTGCGCCAATCTCGTGGGCATGGTGGTTACGGCTGTGGGGTACCAGCGCTCTTGGGCGTGGGAGGTTATCGTTGTGATTGGGTACTCGCTCGTTGGACTGCAGGTCGTGGGGATCCCGGCTATTTCGATTGCATATGCGGTGGACTCGGTAAGCATGTCCCTTTTCAGCTTGACTCCATACCTCTTACTTTTTATTCGTGGTATGACATACGTTATGGATTTAGACTGCTGGTGATGAGATTTGCTTTTTGTAAGCTGAACTGGAAGGTATAGCTAACATCATGTCACATATAGTACAAAGCACTCCCCGGTGAGATTATGATCGCTGCCACCATCGTGAAGAATACCTTCGGGGTAAGTCGTCATACCTAGATCTTCCCCCCTTTCCGTCCCGGTCCGATACTAACTATTTCATAGTTCGGCATGATTTTCTTTTATAATGATTGGGCAACACGGTCAGGGTTCATTCCCCCTGTACTACTACTAATGGCCCTCACATGTGGCTTCTCGATCCTTGGCCTTGTTGTCTTTATCCCTTGGGGGAAGCAATTCCGCCGCTGGACCAAGGACTCCAAGTTACATTCTCTATAGATGAGTGGGAAAGGGGGGATGGTGATTTGCTAGGTCGCTGCGCGGTCTCGTTATAAATCTTCTTTGCTCATATTCGTCAATATTACTTAGGTAGTTAAGTAGCCGCGTTGAAGGACTTGACAATAGGGACTGACACATAATCATACGCAATGTGATAGCTAGGAGTTAGATATTGAATTTCTATATTATATACAAGAAATTTTACTATTTACCAATCTGATATATGCAAGGTAGAAAAAGTATATACAAAACTGCCAATATCAATATTCACACGACGGTCCACCTCTCAGGCAATAAGCGAATCCGTCACTAACGTAGTCGTCACATCATCATAAACGCATCCTCGCTAGCAAAAGCAAATGTAGTGGCGTAGGAAGCACGCATCAAGGCTCTTACAGACCGATGGATTGTCCGTTAATCGTCAGCTCGGCGCTGTACAACTCGCGAGCAGCATTCCCTTGGTTCGCGTTCAGGCGGCCGTGGAACACAACGCTCTTGCCGTTGGGGTCGATATCGAGACCTCCGGGGCCAAAGACACCGCGGTTATCGACGGTGCGGATGAGGATGCCGCGGTTGGTGTAGCTACCGTCGATGGTGCTGGAGAAGGCGTACTCGACGTCGTAGTCGTCGCTGGAGTAGCAGTGAGCACTGTAGAACAGGACGTAGTTGCCGTCGGCAATCTTGTACAGAGCAGGGGCCTCGACCACGCCGTTGTTGGAGGCACCCTCGTTATCCAGGATCGTCTTCGGGCTGTCGAGCAGCGTCAGAGCGTCCCGTGCCACACGCTGGATCTTGATCGGTGTCGACCGGTAAGCTCCCGACGGTGTTCCGCCTTGGCATGTAGTCGCGCCACCGAGACTGTTTCCGTCAACCTTCCACAAGATCCATCGGTTCGCCCCATCGTCGTAACCCGACGCATCAATCACACCTCCATTGGCGCCGTCACAGATTAGCGGTTGACTTTGCGGCGTAAAAGGTTCCAACGCCGAGCTTGAGGTTGCAGCACCGATACAGTGGTTACCACCGTTCTGGCGGGCAGTGTAGTACATCACATACACACCGGCGTCCTATAGTTGCTATCAGTTCAAGCCCCCGGGTATCTCTATATGCCACTGCATCTATTAGGAAAACTTACGTTCTTCTGCACGTCGGGAGCCCAAATTCCCTGGTCGTTAGGGTCGACCCAAGACCCAGGGTTCGGCAAAGCGTCGTTGCCGGTAAGTGTCCAGGACCAAGTATCAGATGATGTGGCGACGGGGATCTTCTTGCCGTTCGATGAAGTTCCGTAAGCCTTCCACGAGCCGTCGCCCCAGATGATACTCGGGTCGGGAAAATCGACCCCCATGAACGGGCCAGCCAGACGGCGGCCTTGTAAGCCGCCGCCGTTGGCCATATCGATCTTGGTCAAGTTGGTCAGACCAAGGGTTGGTAGTTCAGTTACAGCTCGAGCAGCATTGTTAGCTGGAAGACCAGCAACCAGGCCGGCGCCGAATAGAAAGAGGAAGTTCTTCATAGCTATTGTTGACCGAAGCTAACTGGGTGGTATTAGACTACGTATTTGATGTACGAGTTTATCCTCACGAAGAGGCTTTGCTTGTTCAGCGGCCATGATGGTTAGTATTTATAAAATCCAAGAAGGAGAACACTTCCGGTATTATTCGGTCCTTCTTAGCATTCATCACGAAGCGATGGAGCTGTGGGAAAACGAATACGTTGTTGCACAAAGAACAATGTAGCTAAACTAGGACAGAGCCAGTAATAGAGACAGCTCTTTTGTTTAGCTGCCTCGGTGGTTCCGGGGGTAGCTCTCCTCACATCCTGATGGAACAATAGGAACAATTTCCAGCGAGGGTAGCTTTCCAGGCGAGTTGAAACACCGCAAGGGACCGGCTGCACCAATAAACGAGAAACACGCCTTAACCCTTTAGAGGGACATCATACATAGTAGAACAAGTCCCATCACGGGGTGCAGAGTCGGGAGATGCCGCAACGGGAAGGAAATGAGAATAGAATGCGTCGACGAAGCCATCTGGAGCGTCCGTCCAATGAGAGAAGGCGGACAATCCTGCGTGAGCCGGGATCTTTTGCATCGCTTAAGTGGCAGTGGTGCGGTTTCTAAGGGGGGCTATATGTAAACAAGATCTTGATGCAACAGTGCCTGAAGCCCTGCTAGCAACATTGTGGTATAGATCTCGCTGGGCCATTCCCATCAACTCCAGATGGACCCCTTTCAAAATTCCATGCCAAGAGCCAAGTTTTAGCTGTAAGGAACAACGTTACATGAGCCGAATTCGTCTCATAAGATCAGATTATTCTTATAAAAAAAGGTTCACCTGCCTAATTCAACATTCTCTAGATAATTAGTCTATCCTGCTGCGATTTAGCATTTTATATTTCTGGCAAGAATCCTAGTACGTATGGCCATGTATGCGTAGGGCAGCTCGTAGGGCAGCTGATCGTCGGTGCAAGACCCCGGGACTCCAGCGTGGCTGGCATGGGTCGCGACACTAAAGTCGTTAATGATCAACACCGATCATCATTGATCATCACTTTTCCCTGAACATCTGGATAAGGGGTTTTTGAGCTTAAATTGACAACGTTGGTAATGAGATTGAAATACTGTTATATTATATTATTAACAAATCGGAAATCCTAGTTTGGCAACTTCAATCTAAAACCTCTTCAAGATTCTTCAAGATGGACTTCAAGATGGACTTCAAGATGGACGGGTTACATCCTAAGCAGGTCCGGTATTATATTTGACGCGTAATTAATTGATAATAAACTGCTACCTGGCACGCCATGCCACGCCTTGCAGCTTAATGAGCCCACACGCAATCCGACCCGAGCGGACCGGAGCCCAGGCCGTATATGTCACCGTAGATATACCGACGATCCATGATCAATATCCAATTATAATGTTTGAAAATTCGGCCATTACATATGTAGTACGTTGCCAATAGAGTCCACCTCAGTTACATGCGAATTAGAAGTGCCAGCAATGGCTACCCCTTGCCGAGATCCATAGCTCGAAATAGACTATCCTCAGCCCCGTCGGTATAGACCTAGTCCCATAATTTCTCCGCAACTATAGACTCGCTTACGACCAACTGGTCTAAAAAGCATCACGCCGAGATGTCCAGCTGCATGAGGCACTATCCAACTCATTCAATTCGATGGTGTTTTCTATTTTTCGCTAACGGCTCAAGATTCGGACTTGAGAGTAGAGTTACCTGCTTGGTTTCTTTTCTGCAGCAGACAGTGCTGTCCCCATTTTCTTCTATATTTCTCCGGAATGAAACTCATGTCTGGCACCCATAAGACTCTCGCAAGGAGATGCGTATTTGCCGCATCAAGGAACGCTTCGCATTTAACAATTTCCCAGTTCTCCTTGTCTGCGATGTAATCTGGCTCATTTGGCGGTAGGGGGTGACCATGCTCCGGATATTGCGTGTCGACTAAGAAATCGCACGATTTGATATCCACGTACTTGCCCATATCCTCTTCGTTGCGATCATTCATGCCGCTCGCAGGGAGCCAGGTACCGCTCCAGAAGCCAAACCCAATTCGTGCTTCAGAGAACTCCCCAGGTAGCAACCCACGGAACTCTGACCGAATAAATTTCGCATGCATATTCCGAGGTAAGAAGTAAGAGCTTGGGAACCGGTACCATTCCTTACCGTAACACACATAATCCCCACGTCCACCTAGACCTTTTTGGCCAATTACCCCAGCCCCAAGCGGTTCGTAGAGCTTCAAAGGTGCAGAGTAGGCAGTGTATATACCGATAATGCGAGCAAGTCCTAGGCCCAGCGACAAGAATAACACACCCACAACAGTGAAAAGCTTCAAGCGTGCTGGGATCTTTCCGACGAGGCTTTTAGGGTCGGGATTTCCGAAGGCCGATAAGATAATGTGAAACCCTAAGGCAGCATTCAGAGCGATGAAAGGATACACAGGATACATAAACCGCTCCTCTTTATGTGGCTGCATAGAGAAAATACCAAGCCACATGTAAAAGGGGGAGAGGAATACGACCGTACGCATCCCTGTCCCAAATCCATGTTGCTTTGAGGAGACGACCTTTTGGATGAGGAACAGAGGTAAAGACAGCAAGGCGAGAATAAACCAAATGTTGAAGTTTATGGTAAGATTTCTGAAATAGAAGGTCCATGGTTCTGTTCCGTAGAGGTTAGGCCCCCCTGTAGAAGAGAATATGTTGTACTTCACGATATTCCAAGAGACAACCTCGATTTTCTTATAGAAGAAAGTATTGATAGCCGTGTCACCGACCTGTACCTAATGAGAATTGGGTATATAGTTTGAAGTAGAATCACTTACAAGGAGCAATAAGGCAGCAACTACACCTCTGCCGACACGGAGGACTGCCTCGTAAAAACTCTGGGGATAGTTTAGGACCGCAAAGATAGCCTCCTCAATCAAGAAAGGAGCGCACAGAGCTGAAGCGAAAGGCCATCCCAGGATGCCCCCGACGGCAAACCACCATATGCCCCATGACGTCTTAAGCCCTCCCCTCCAGTTCATGAATGCGATAGTTCCAAGCATGGACGTGTACATGGCGAAGCTAGAGGGTAGATAGGCCGTACTAGCGTGGAAGTTTCCGGGGGACACAACCGTCGCGATAAGAAAGAAGAGGCCAATCCTAGGATTCAGTGTGAAGCTGATGACGCGGTATAGGAGCACTTGGCATAATGAGCAAACAAATGCCAAGACATACCGAATGAAGTAAAACTCAGAGAGCTATATGAATGAGAATAAGATCGTTGAGGAACAAGGAGCATGGAAAGTGGTACTTACCTTTGTATTTTGGGGTAATAATCTTCTGATATTACCGACTATAGCGTGCAAGCCGACATAAGACCAACTACGGATGGCATATTCTGGTGAATACTCCCAGGTCTGTAACCCATAACCATGTGAGATGTAATGGGTCGGTTCCCAATAATTGAAGGTCTCGTCGCAATCTTGGATGGGTGCAAATAAAGCAGATATGAGATTTACAATCAGGAAGATGTAAAGTGCCTTTATGGGTTCTATCATGAATATAGACACTCCTCTATGTTACATCGTTAGTGGTATTCACTCTTTTGGGATGGGCTTACATACTTCTTTTTAGCATGTTGTGCAGCTGGATGAACAAATTGCTGCTGCTGCTGCGGCTGCGACTGAGCTCCTGTAGGAGGCATATTTACTAAGTCTGCGTCGTGCAGCTGATGCAATGCAGCTCACGCAACCGAGGAGTAATTCGATGTTGGGGAAGTTATGGTTATAAAACTCAGCTAGGAAAGCTTTAAATCTGTCCCAAATGTTGAAAGTTGAGCTCCAATTGAAAATGACGTTGCGTCCGCGCTAGTGCTACCTAGCGAACAAACCCGACCCCTGCTGTCGGATAATTACATGCGTAAGAGTTTCTAAGCCGATTGGCCAATGGAATATGCCACTCCTAAGATATTCCGGGTCCACTTTATTTTTCTAGAACTGGGGCTTGCAGAAGCTTTCATCCAAGTTGAATCCATGCGGATTTCATCTACTATCAAACACGGTTGATTGCATTGCCGGAACTTTATCAAAACACGTCTCCGTTCGTACTTTTCGCGAACTTCCAATTATACAAAGTACAATTGGCTTCTTCGAATAGTTGTCATTAAAATCCTCGTAACTATTTGATTTGTGACAACAAGTTTCTGTCCTTAAGGCGATTTACGCCATCTCAACCTGGTAGGTTATTTTCTAGTGTAAACATTATCTTCAACTCGAACTTTCATAACATAAGACTTTTCACCGCAATGGCAACTAACAATGCTATAGTTTCTACAAAAAAAATGTCTGGGAACTTTGAAATTCCTGGCCTATCCATCTCCAGGGTACCAGATGACTCTCAAACCCAATCAAACGCTCCTAATGAAGCTCAACCTGTGACTTCTCAGCCTGCTACTGAGATGGATATCGATACTCCTGTCCCTTCAGAGAGTACACCACTACCTCAGATCAGCGAGGCACAGATTGAGAAGTCGGAGAAGTCGGAGAAGCCGGAGAGTTCTGATGTTGCTATCAAAGATGCACCACCCAGCCCCCCCTCCTTAACTTCAGCACTGGAGGCTCTACTTGGCGGTCTAGACGCCCCACCACAGGATCCGAATGTGTCATCTGAGCAACCCAATGGTGCAGAGCAGAATGGACAGCCCCAAGAGCAAGATGAACAAGGTGATCCTGAGTGGGAAGAAGACTCTTCTCCCTACGAATCCTCGTCTGAATCGAGCAGTTCAGATGATTCGGATGACGAGTCTGAAGATGGGAAAAACTATGAGCTCCTAGGCCCCGAGGAGACAGCCCGCATTCTTATGGAAATGGAGGGTGGCTCAGACGATGAAGGCGAGGGGAAGGCGAAAGGGAATGGTTCGGGTGCACAGGTCCGCACGAAGAATGAATTACCTGAAGAAGTAGTTCCTAAGCCCGATGTCGTCATAACACCGGAGATGACTATCACTGAACTTGGCGTAATTGAGCACATCGTTGAGAATACGGCTGTAGTCAAGGCGATCACGACGGGAGAGTACCAAGTGCTCGACAGCGGCTCAGTTCTCTGCACGGAAGACCGCACTGTTATCGCGGCCGTAGCCGATTTAATCGGCAACGTGAGACAGCCACGTTATACTGCAAGGTTTACGAACGAAGAAGAAATTAAGTCTTATGGTCTAGAGATAGGGGCCAAGATATTCTACCCACCTTCGCACGCGGTATATGTCTTTACTCAACCACTTCGGGAGCAAAAGGGTACGGATGCAAGCAATTGGCATGATGAAGAGGCTGGTGATGAAGAAATTGAGTTCTCAGACGACGAAAAAGAGGCCGAACATAAGAGGCAGCTGAAGGCTAAAAAGAAAGGAGGCCGCGGTGGTAAGGGCGGCGTAGGAGGGCGAGGAGGTCACACCGAGGCCTCCTCCCTTCCTCCGATGACTGGCCTACAGTATGATGACAACGACGAGGACGGCCCCTATCGAAAACTTGCAAGGCCGGCGAGCTTTGGGCAGGGCCAATCCACCCCTTCGGAATCTGGGTATTCAAATCATCACGCCAACAATAACGGCTCATTCCGAGGTGGTCGAGGTAGAGGCCAACGAGGTTATGGACATGGCCGTGGGGGGAGGGGCAATCGTGGAGATTCGCGAGGTGGACATTCCTTACCACCTAGACCACCACGAGGACAAGACTATCAGCCACAAACTCAGCAATACAGCTATCCTCCAGCTCCGCCTCCGGTTACTAACCCAGCATATCCCCCGCAGTCGCTACCATTCTATGGCACACCGAACAGTCATCAGCAGCCCAATACACAGTTTCAATTCCCTTGGCCCCAGAATGTCCCACAAGGCTTCGTTCCACCTCCACCGCCACAGTTTACCGGGCAGCAACCTGGCGCGTACTACAGCCCTGAGTTCTTTGCTGCTCTACAAAGTCAGATGCAGGGACAATCCAACCAGCAAAACGGCCAGTGGCCCGGACATGGCGGTGCTGGATAGAATCCTAACGCTATGAACGGCAATACGGGCTCGATTCTCCCCCATGCCTATCCGTCCCACGAATGGAATAATCATACTAATGGATCTGTTGCCTCAAACGTTAGTGGACTTCCATAATCTGATGATGGCCGGGTCCATGCTGATAATTTTATAGATACAATCTGTAGGGTGGCGTTCCAACCAGCAACCTAGCCAGCAAAGCCGGGTAGATAGAGTAGAGACGGAGGCGGGTGTACAAAAATCCCGGGGCAAGACTCACGGAAAAGGCCGAAAGGGCAGAAAAGGTAAAGAGGGCAAAGAAAATCAACGAGGCTCCTCCTTGTAGGGTGTGAGTTACGTTGCTCACCGAGCCACTTCTAATATAAGGTATTACTAGCACATCGTTGGGTAGGTAATTATAGTGTCTATACTGACATCTAAAATAATACGACAATCATGGAGGGTTAAGGAATATTGGCATCAAAGTCGAGTCTTGAGTCAATAGGAATATCAAGGCATGTTGATAATAGCCTGATATAGACAATTGACTTATACCATTCTAAATATGTTGCTTACTTGTGCACCTACCTAGGTATACAACACATACAATTCTTTTAATATCCATTTAATAGCCCACTATAGTGAAGTTGTAAATTCATTCCAATGTTGTCTTTATCTGAGTTTGCTTCTCCCTATCTCGTATTTTCGTCTTCTACACTATTCTACTACTAATCATGATGTAGCGAGTCGGCCCAAAGACTCACCGCATGCGATATCAGGTAAGCTACGATGCAGACTCGACATTGGGGTAGCTATGTTATACGAAGAGCCACAAACTAGACTACGGGTATACACATGTAGCCCTTAGGTACTTCTTAAGGCTGTCTAGTTACAATGTCTCGGTATACTTTTAGGGTAAGGCTTTCCGTTCCACCCGGTTCCACCGATATTCATCTCGGACATCTTGGATCTTGGTATACACTAGAAGACTTTAGGAGACAAGCTCGAAACTTTGCGGTCTATGTCCGCTTGAGCCGTTTGTGAAACTAGAAAGAAGAAAACGAGCGCCATCATTTGAAGCCACCCGTTGGTGCAGAAACGCCACCGAGTCTTTCGCCATTCAGCGACGCGGTCACGCTGGTACTAACGACTTCGTTATGCATGAATTTTCGCTCACCTACCAAAAAGAGAACCTTACCCGACGTTCGTTATTTTACAATTTGCATATAGCTTGCTGCTTTTAGTATTAGGGAAGTACGAAGTAAACTCGTAGGAGACATGAGTGACCTCCGAATCAAGACTAGAATATTGTTTAGTCTGTTCGTAACATAGAACATAGATATGTCTAAAACCCGATGTTTATCTCTTCTCGGCTTGTAGCAATATTGAGAATCCGAGGAAGCAAGGAGCGTACCTTACGTATACAATCATGCAATCGACCGACAGCTGCAGGGTTTAGGGTTATGTAGTAGGGTTATGTAGTCTTACACCGCAGATCCGGTCTAATCGAACTAGCCTTACACGCAATATCGATGATTCGATCGTGGGGTAGACTTGCTATTCATTACATATGTTACATATGCTGAAAGCACGGGCAAAGTTTCATTTCCTACCCAACGGTGCTAGGTATTTGAGATAAGGCCAACGATGTTACAATGTGACGACAGCTGAATATCTATTTATACATGGGCACTGGAAGTTTGGACGTTTCCACGATGTGACCAACGGAGGAACCAGTCTGTTCGTCTGCTTAGTGTGCATAACGCAATGATGGTCCTCCACACGCACACTAAGTCATATCGATTGGAACAAAATAGGGATCGGCCTCTAAGCTAGATAAAATGACAAGGATGGCAGGGTCCGATAATGTGAGGGGTGGTAAGAAATTTGCGATGCGGACCGACGGACGGAGCTGGAAAAGAGTCAACGAGGTCGGATGTTTCACAAGCCAAAATGAATTTCAACAGTGTTTATTTCGTAATGCCAGAAATTCGGATTCGAGAACAAAGAATAGAATAGAAAACGATATTTAAAAGAAAAGAGGGACGTCTACTGCAAGATACCGGGAGGATCCTGGGACTAGATGATGAAAAATTGGTAGCACCGGTTGGGAAAAAAAGATCCCTCACCACCACGCGGGAAGAAAACGTGATATCGGCACCAACATAGACCATAGAGTAACATAGGAAGGACAAAGACGTCATATCGGGTTCCACGGCAGAAAATATCGTGGGCTTATTGGGGGTGATTCGTCTTAATCATCAGATGGGTGTTCGCGCAGACCCACATCATTCCAAATAAGGATATTGATAGACCTGATAGGCCCGCTCTGCTAGTGCACTGTATGTACCTAAGGTACTTCGTAGATACTTTACGGCAGCCTGCTTCCCTCTGTGCTTTCTACCGATGCTGATGTCCGGCGAGGTACATACATAGTAGTATAGACACGCCTCTTACGTGCATGAGATAAAGGATTGAAAGTTGATGAGCAAAATTCCGATCGAGGCACGGGCGCGGGCGGTATTCCTTTCCGTATGGACCCCTTTAAAGACCAAATACACAAATTCGTACTCGAGTCGTCGCACTTCGTTACGAATACTTCGATTCAGAGAACTATGTATGTATGCGCCCATCAATTATTATTTTAGCTTCTGAACTTCAAGGACCATCCCGTAGAAACCTCTAGCTGAATTAAGGGGTCGCGTACGTAGTTCTATGCCTGCGGCGCGTGGCAGCGGTTTTTTATTGCTTTCATGCTAACCAATGGATATTTGATGGAGGATGCTTGCCCCCTGGCAGATCCCTGGCAGATCCCTGGCAGCACAAATTTCGCCTAATATGCAGGTTTAAATATTTTATCCAATCAAAATTCATTTGTACCTGAAAGTGGCGCTTCTGTGCCTGACTACTGCAAGGGAGCTTGGACCATGCGGGCTAGCAAGAAAGACCGAAAATGATCAACATTCGTCCATTGGAAGAGATGAAATGATTAATTGGGGGTGATGGGTGATTGCAAGGATGGGAAGATCCATTCAGCCATAACTTTGGATGAAGGATGATTCGGTGCTGACTGCAGCCCAACTTTTACAGCTAACTGGATATTGGCGCAAGCGAATCGACTACCTGGGGAAGATACGATCTTGAACGCACGGGACAATACGAGTGGCGAGTGGCGTTGTTCGTATTATATGTGTTTAGGTATCTAACATACCTTAGGTAAAGTCGAAGTAAACACGCAAATAATGTCTATTGTGTATGTATTTGTTAGCTGGCTTACATAGTATTAACAGAACAATAGGTACCGCCAATATCAGATATACATAGATAGCAACCTGAAAAGAGTAGACGGAGAAACAATCACCAAATTAGATGGACGGATACTAAATTGATATAACGCGCTCCCGTTTGCGAATAGACATAATGATATGATAGACTGCATGTTCATGCAACCACCCAAGAATAGCCGGGAAGGAAACCCTATTTCAATAATAATTCGAGAAGAACTATAAGTCCCGGCTCTTGTGTATGTAGTATGTACTTTGTACAATATGTGTTCAGAACCGCTGCTTCCAAGGTTACAGGTGATGAGCAACGGTTGCTACCGTTTGAGGTCTTGAATTACAGGGAAGCGAAGGACACTAGGAACCACCAGTTGCTTTGTATTATCCGGAGTATCTTCGTACCTTAGGACGGGAAACGCGCTAGAGGTTGGCAGCTGGCCAATCCCGGAGTCGCTCCTCCCACTGGCGCTTCACTATTCCAATTCATCCTCTCCTCTCCTCCCTCTCATTCTTTTCCTTCCCTTCCTCACCGTCCTCGTACGTCGCAATCCAGACACGCGGTCTCTTCCCCCTCTCTTCACGAGAATTGGGTTTCTTTCGTTGGATCCTTTCTCAATTACATTCATTTCAATCCGTAGCTTCTCGATTTTATCGAGGTTTTACACCTTCGTTACCCCACGAATCGCGATCTCGACGCTTGCCTCCGCGGTAAACAAACGCACAACAGTGTAAACTACGCCACTACCGCCGAAACCGAGTCGCATTACCACCAATATAACACCTCTACGTGGATTACATTCTTTTTAGAATCCGAGATTAGCACGGTTGCACGACGATTACTTCATCGCACTTACAATCACAACTCGATTATACTTACGGCTCTGCGGCGCGACGTACTTATCTCTAGGCTGAATGTGGTTGAGCCAACGACTTGGCTTTTTATAGGAGTAACAAAACGTTTCTAGTGTTCTGGGAAATTTAACTATTCATCATGTCGGGTCACCGTCACAACCACCTTCATAGAAGGCAAGGCAATAGCGGTTGGGATGAATTCGTCGGTGGCGTTGAGAGTATCGCCAACGACTTCAACCCATTCAAGCAGACGCCTACTCTACAGGCAAAGGCCGCCGAGCAATCGACAGTTGTTATGACCGTATACCAAACTCTGCCAAAAACCTTCGATGGCCCAGTTGGTGGATATAGAACTTTGGGTCAAGATGAAGATGCTTCCGAGACTAAGCCTACAGTGACACCAACCCCGGTTGTACAGGCGAAACCAACCAGTTCACCAGCAAAGGACCAAAGCACAGCGGTGGCAGCCTCGATCGCCAAGGCAGAGAATACAGCCTCGGCTACAAAGGGCGCTGAGAAGTCAGCTACCGAAGTCCTGCCCGGGTCAATTATGGGCACCTCCTCCGTTGATGTTGGTGAGCATTCGACACTAGCTCTCGCTACTAGCACTCCCACGACATTTACGAAAGCGACTAAGAACGTCGAGACATCCCAAATTGCCGCGACGGACGCCGCAGCCACTTCCTCTCCGACGGCTACCGCCGCAGATTCCTCAGTGCCCGACACCAGCGGCGCAGCGAAAGCTGGTATCGCAATTGGAGTTCTTGGCGGTGTCCTGATGGTCGGTCTACTTATCTGGTTCTTATTCGCCAGGCGTAGAAAGCAGCTTGAGCAGCAGGAAATCGAGAATGAGAAGGCTAATATGAGCAATCGCCGCGTGTCAATTCTCTCGACCCAAACCAGCGCTACCGCACCCCAGCTTAGTCTAAGGCCTGTAACGGCCGAATTCATGCCCACTTTCGGCGCACGACGATCAAGCAAGGGGGCTGCTCTCGCACTTGCAATTGGTGGAGCAGCTTTGAAGCCTGAAAGTCCCAATCGCTCTCTTTGGGAACGACCCGGCTCTAGCGGTGCTAACAATCCCGAGAATCCCTTCGGCAACAACGCGGAGCGTGCTTACACGCCCACTGAGCAGCCATCAAATCCATTTGACAACCCAGAGAACGTTGTTGGTGTTGCTCAAACTACGAATTCGCCTCCTAGATCTTCACCAACTGCCGGTGCAGCTACTCTAGGCGCAGCCGCAGCAGGCACCGCTCTAACCCGAAAGGCTTCTACTCGAAAGGAAGCTCCTGCACCTCTCGACCTTACCGTTCTTTCTGGACCTCCCAGTCCAGCCGGCACCGAATTCAGCGTTCATTCTGTTGCTCCTGGTCAATCGCCTGGCCCTTCCCGAAGCGCGGCAGCTATTTCAGCAGCTGGCGGCCCCCCATCGACAGCTGTTCACCGTGTCCAACTAGATTTCAACCGGACTTTGGAGGATGAGATGGATCTGAAAGCTGGTCAACTTGTCAGGCTTTTGCACGAGTATGACGATGGCTGGGTAAGTTTTTAAAATAGTGTATTGTGACGTAATAGTAGCTAACCTGACCAGTCTCTTTGCATCCGACTCGACCGTTCGCAGCAGGGAGTCGTCCCCAGGACTTGCTTGTCAACTCGACCCGTGAAGCCCCGTCCAGCTGGTGGACCTCCTGGAGCTCGTTCCGGCCCGCCTGTTATCCCCAGTCCGCGTGGCCCGCGCGGTCCAGGCCCGAACTACCCTCCTGGACAAAGAGCGATGACTCCCGGCAGCCGCCCACAGTCACCTATGTATCCTATGGCTGGTCGTCCCCAATCGCCTGCCTCTATGCGACCTCAGTCTCCTGCAACTGGACGTATGAGTCCACATGGAAGCCGTCCGGCTTCTCCTTCGAATGGTCGGATGAGCCCGGGTCCTCAGTCCCCGGGATCGAGACAGCAGCGAAGGATGACCCCACCGGGACCTAGTCCGATGAATCCCAACGGTGGTGCTCCCCAACAACAATACGGGGGCCCTCCTCAGGCACCCGTTGGCAGGAAACCCGTTCCAGGTCAAGCATATTAAGGTGTAACGTTTTGAACACCAGACAAATCAACTTGAATGAGGACCACAACTACTCGATATGATCCTAGTTCTATTAAGTATCCACTCGGATTATATATGGGTATCTCTATCGGACTATGGTTCATCAATTACGTCGAACTATAGATCCTCGACTTTGACGAACCTTAATGAACTTGGGAATGATTTAATCTTCTCGACACTCGCTTGCGACTCTTTGTTTTACACTTGATACATTTCAACCCTCTGGTGTTTTTCTGCATTTCCCTTATTTTCACTTCTATCACATGTTCATTCCGTCGTTTTCCGTCGAAAAGTTACAGCACCGACCCCGATGGAGCATTACTCCAGTTTTACTTTGACAGAGTTACTGAATACTGCTCAGATCGGGATAATCTGGTAATTTCTTGTCGATAATTTCTAGTTTTTGGGATGAGATTTACTCTCCCAATCGGCTTTTGAGGCTGCGTATGGTCAACATCTGTTGGCCTTACGTGGCGTCTTTTGCTATTGCCGTCACGGGGGTCAACACGTCGCTCTTATATTGGGCGATATTGGTTGTTAGACCTTCGTGGCGTCTTCAATCTCTTTCCAGCCAGCCTTGGAAAAGAGACAACTGGCAACTTTGGTACCTTCTCTTCATTTCAGCGGCACAATCCGGGATGATGAGCACGCCTGGTATCGGTATTAGGGGGAGAGCTGGATCAGGGTTGGCAATGGGGGTTTGTCGACGTTGAGACGCCTATGAGTTAGCTAAGGTCTAGCTGGAAGATGACGAAGGTGGATGATAGTGGCTAGGGGTAGGAGATGTGTGATGTTGATGTCTTCTATGGAGAAAACTAGGTCGTTACAAAATGAGCTTCTGCGGGGTTGGTTATGTTAGGGAGGCCCGGAGGTTCCCGTAGCTAGACTACCTATTTAGGAAGTCGAATAAAGTGATGATTCACTAAACCTTGAAGATTTGCTTGAATACAGGTCACTAGGATGTTCAATGTTATTTGGTGGAAATGTTACTTAAAACAGTTAATAAGTATTGTATTGCTTCATTTATATAGCAAAATACAAATACGTTCGAAGATTCTAGCTTAACCTTTGCTTAAACAGGTAATTTTAAATGGCAAAAGCCTTTTTAAAATCACGAGATATGTTTACAACTGTACCTTGCCATAATATTTCGAATGTCCTAATACATCGCTCTTTTAAGTAACATCTCCACCAAATAACATTGAACATCCTAGCGACTTGTAAGCCTTGTATGCTGTGTAAGTGGTTTCAAGGGAGTATATCGGAAGACGTGTGTAAAGTATGGAAGTGAAATGAAATCTCATTTCTCCTTCAGATAGCCGGTTGAAGGTACAGACATTAGCATTGGTTCAAATATCGGGACAATGTCTACCCCTATAGTCAGATGTTAGTGGCGTCTCTATAGCTCTATTCCCACAGTTGGGGTTTTCGGATCTTATCGTTCGATCCAAGTTAAGAGCACTACATAAGCTGGGAATTCTAGGTAATACGATAGAAGCTATATTAAAGTGAGAGGTAGTCATGAAAAGACGACCCTTGGGTTACTTAAGCATTTCGTTAACTAACATGACGATAGAGAGACTATCAACCAATTAATAAAGAAATCCTATCGACTAACCCGATCCAAGTTTCATGACGAGCAAAGTGATAAGTGTGAATAAAAATTTCACTATAGGAGGAAATAGACTACCGAGATACCTATTGACGATACGAATATTCTATATCATCAGCTTATCCTAATACTACTAGATAGGGATATTTATAGCCCCAAAGCCTTAATAACCTCCTCCCCAACTCCCCTAGCACTATCAGGATTCTGCCCCGTAATCAACCTCCCCTCAACAACAACTTTCGTAAACGGCGCGTCTGCCCTCTCCGCTGAGTGGCACATTAAGGTTAAGAGTGTTTTATGAAACATGCGATTTGGTACTTGATATTCGTACCTTGCGCAGGACTTTTGGCTACGTGGGACTGGATACACTGGGATTCAGCATTAAACCATGCATCTATCACCGGTATGGGAACTTCGGATTTACATTATATCCGTCGGAGTAATAGGCATCTTAAGGATCGGTATTGACTTAATTCCTCACATCG
The DNA here is from genome assembly GCF_022478755.1 of Daldinia loculata. Taxonomy (NCBI): domain Eukaryota; kingdom Fungi; phylum Ascomycota; class Sordariomycetes; order Xylariales; family Hypoxylaceae; genus Daldinia; species Daldinia loculata. The sequence continues at coordinate 86,351 of NW_026054889.1, forward strand.
TGCATTTTACATGGCTGTTTCCGTCGTCTTTGGAGCTTAAACACCTTGGATAGATTACGCAGGCTCAAGCCTGTATGTTTCTCGAGTCTTAGGAGGTGCGAGCCTGGAACATCACGCCATCGAACTCTATAACATCTCGTCTCACTGAACCTGCCTGTCTCAAGGTGATATTTGTCACGTACTTTCCCGCTATTAGTTCAAGACTGTGGTATAGAGCAAGAACAAGTTTCAATTTATGAAGTGTAGCTTGCCCTATGAATTCCTGTGACGCAACAAATCCCTCGTCGCTCTTCCTCCAACCCCTTTCCACCCGTTTGCACTCCCTAGTTTCGTGCGACATTCTGACCGTCACCTTCCATCCCTCCCCGTCCCTCTCGTACGATGGTTCGATTCATCTGCAACCGACACCCAGCACTGCGTCATCAATGCCCAACTCTCCTTTCCTTCATCGACACTGATGCCCCCACGACTTCCCCCTATCCCGTCGAGCAGCCGCACGGGTTCTCATTCCTAGCACTATAATAATCTGGCAGTCCTCTCACTGATTCCTCTTTTCTTTTCCTTTCTTCTTCATGCGTGTAGCGATGGAAGAGGTAGCTCAAGAATTACTTCTTCCCCAGGGAGCCATTGCACATTGTGCCCCTGGGCTACCGGCCTTGTGCCCAATACAAGGTCGGGGAGCATTCGCACAATTTTTGATGCCCATTTGTTTTCATTGATCTCCTTGCTTTAAGCAGGGTCTCGAAGAAGACGCGTAGACTGAGAGGGGGGGCTGAAGGGAATGGGATGGGGATGGGAATGGCTGTAGTGTAGATGATTGATGGAAGGGGAGGAATGATAGACTTGGACAGAGGGGCGATGGTGAGGTTGGTGTGCTAATGAAGTGATGGGAGTGATGGAAATGAAATTGAGATGAAGGAAATTTGCTTCGTCGGGCTATCAAAAGGATAGCCGCGCTCTGCTCCGGATTTGAAGAAATCCATCTCAGCTTCGGACAAAGTATGAGGAAAAGAGTAGAAGAGAATCCAGACACCTTGGGGGGATCGAGTGCCTTATATAGTCGTAGACGAGTAAGGGTTGTAGCGCTATGATGAATACGACATCACTGACTTTGACCTTGTGAAAACTTGTCTGCCTTGAGTTGCATATTGGTACGGGAGCGGAGCGAATGGGCGCTCTAGGTTTTCTAAAGGATTACGTGTTTAATAGACAAGCTCGGAACTACGGTAAATGTTTACGAGCTATTTGCCTTGCTATGTCCCAGCACAGACATGGAATCAATGCGAGGACGTTAAGCATTGATGTCGTGAGACGTCTCCTTTGTGTATGGGTATCGGAGGATGACCACTGCAATGTACCATAGGCTGAGCATGTAACCCCTATACCTTAGGTACCTTCCATAGTATCATACCCACACTACCAGAGTGACTGTTACTCACTGATAGGCAATCAGATAGGCCATATGCTTCTATCCACCAGAACTCAAAGGGGGCTTGTGAAGTTGAAGGTGATGGCGACCTGACCCACCGCCACCTCGACCCTCTCGACAACTTTAAAAGGCTTTGAGTTCTGGTCCAAGGAATAGACTCGAAAGTGAGGCGAGTTATGGCGCATCTTATTATCGGGAACATTTTCGGGCTGGTGAAACCTGCCGCTAATGCGACTTGACGGTGCTGTAGGCTACAAGCGGTATGTAGTCTATATGATATAACGAAGGGTTGGATCATTATTATTCTTATCATGGCCATTTATATTGGACGAGGAGATCACTTGGGAGTAGGTGAAGCCATCGTGGCTGTTCTTCTCATCATGGCCATTTGTATTGCGCCTATCGAGTTACATAGAATGACGCTCATAACTCTTCTCATAGATGGAGGAGGCTGCTGTTAGATATGTCTCCTTTAAAATAGAAATTAGGAGTGATTTGTAAAGCGCACTACCCTTATGTTAGATCAATATAATTACTATATACGTGATTGATTGGTTATTTGTACGGTGGTCACCGATATATATGTAGGTATGCTGGGATGCTATTGCGATATTTACCCGATCCCTTGCTAAATCCCAGCCATTACAATGGCTAAGTTTATCTTTTTCCGACGTGGAAGCTGTAACTTGATGATAATCGGGAATGGGAGGAGGAAGAGTATTATATCGACAACCACTGCAATGACTCCTTTCCATAGTATAGCATATGCATCCCACGTCAAACAGGCATCGATGACAGTACTATTCAATAGATCTTTTCCAGCTGAATTACAATAAGCAGCTAGTATTGACGAACCTGCTACGAATTGCAAAAACGTCAAAACAATACCAGAATAGCATGTTATCCGAACCCACTTCATCGTTCCAAAGAGGCGAATGAAAAGGAAAAATAAGGGGGCTTTGGCAAAGAATGATAGGAATGACGCAGTGATAGTTTGGGCCGTTTCCGTCTAGAATAGGTTAGTAATATCAACGAAGGGGTTGAAGTAAACGTCTCTGGCTGATTTACGGATAAATAAAAGGAGTAAAGTTCATTTAACGTTTCTGGTCCTATTCCGCATATTATTAGATTCTGGCGTCGACAAAGGCTTTTGAACATACCAGGTGTAATTGTATAAACTAGGTTCGTATATGCCCTCACTACGAATATCCTCAGTATGAACACGACGACTAACAGTACAATCGCAACAATAGATAGATCTAACACGTCCTTCATTAGCATGTTAAACTTATGCGCAAATTAGACTGGGTAGAGCATTCGTAGACGTACATTCTTCAACCAGAAACTTCTTTTCTTTCCCCCAGGTATTCCATAAGCGGATAGTCACGAAAAAGGTAGAGAGGAGGATCGCAATTATCCCTACTCCAATATATAATCTCAGCGATACACTGCCTAAATTCGGATCAGTGCGATCCATCGCAGGAGGTGGTGGACGACCGGGCAATATCTATGATCTTGAAGCTCGGTCAATTATAGAAATGAGCAGAGCGCCGGTAGATTCTATATATTCGCTGAGCGGGACACCCCTATAGTAGGTGTGATTCGAGCTGAGCCCCCAATGCTCATGTCTTACAGAGTGGTGGTAGTACTCGCATCTTCATTATCGGTAATGATCAATCCCCGCCTCTCACATACATCTGGATAGCTACGATGACTGATTGAGGTCCTCTATTCTTCCAATCAGGTCGTCGGATTTACTCTCTAGAACTACACACCTGCTGTGCCTTATTTAAATGAAAACCTGAAAATAAAGAACGCCTAGCTTTATCAGTAGCGGTCAAATCTTAGAACCGGGTTCTCACTAGGAGTATCGAAAAATGTTTTATAACCACATCTCGTACTAAAGTATGATTTAGCCACCTAAGGTTGCTTCGACAGAGCTGTGTTATTACTTCTTACTCTCATCCTCACGGTTACGATATGAACTTTTGGGAACACACGCGAAACTTATTCACTACATGGGCAGATAGTGGTGCAAGTAATATGGATCAAGAAAAGAAACCTAATGCAGTATCTATCACGTATAAGTTTAGGTACGCTCAGTTATGTACGGTCAAGATTCAAGTGTGTGACAACGTGTATTTGAGATTAGGTGTTTGAGCTACGTACAATATATTGAGAAATCATCTAATATAGACATTTAGCTGATCAGGTAATACAGAGAGCTTTTGTTAGCAGTTTCAAAAAATAGAAATGAAATGTATTTTCAAAGTTCTATCTGCTAAAATGAGTGGCCAAAGGAACTGCTGGGGTGCTCGCGATAGGTGATCCCTTTCTTATAAATCTAATTGAAACGTCTGTTTATTACAAGGCTTAGGATTGGCGGCTGATATAACGCTGAAAGTAGAAATATATGTAAAAGCGAAGGATTGAGGAGAGCTCCACGACATTTCGGTCGGTATTTTAGCCTTACGAATCGATATCTATGCTACTTTAAACTGCTTGATAGTTTGTCGCATGACTATTATTGCTTATACCTGTTACAACTGTAGTTTCTCTTTAAGAGACTCTTAGAAGAAACATTCCATAAGATTATACTAAAGTGGGATCCTTGTATTACCCCGTCGGTTGTGCGTTTATATAAGGGGATCTCTCTACTGAACATGTTATAGATCGAGCCTGGCACCATTACATAAAAGATCGTACTCTCCAGTACGTAATATAATTGTCGCATTCTGGCTTCAAACTAAAATCTGGGCTACTAACAATCGCTACATAAAACATCCTAAATCCCTAAGTACCTAACTCTTACAAAATCAACCCAACAATTATACTCACAACTTACTATTCTTCCAAACCGGCTTCCGCCTCTCAACGAAGCTCTTCACGCCCTCAACCGCATTCTCCCCCTTCTCTATACGTCCAAACCAGCCCTTGAGCAGGATATCCGTGCCCTGCTCCGGCCCAACCCCTTCCCAGCCTAACTTCAACCCCTCGCGTGACACGATAACCGCATCGGGACTATTCCCCGCGATACGCTGCGCCCATTCTAGCGCCTTCTCCAGCACGGCTTTGCTATCGCCCTCCACGACTTCGTTCACCAGCCCCCACGCCAACATCTCCTTCGCGCCGTACTTCTTCCCGCTAAGTGCCATCTCCGCAGCCCGCTGCTTGCCTACGCTACGTACGAGCCGGGGCAATGCACCCGCTAGCGCGATGACCCCGATAGTAACCTCCGGAAGACTAAAACTCGCCGACGCAGCCGCGATGACCAAGTCGCAATTAATCGCCATCTCCATGCCGCCGCCGAAGCAAATGCCATTAACAGCGCCGATGATAGGCTTGAGCCCGCCGCGGTTACTCATGCCGCCAAAACCGCCGAGCGGGAAGCGCTTGTTCTGCCGGCCGTGCTCCTCCGCCGACACCGCCTTATCCGCAGAGGAAGAATTGATAGAATCCCATTCCTTCAGGTCTGCGCCCGCGCAGAAGGCCCTGCCGGAGCCGGTAATGACGGCGCAGCGCAGGGAGGGCTCCGCATCGTACCAGTCCCATAGGCGCTCGAGGGCGAAGTGCTGCGGGCGCGGGATCGCGTTGAGCTGTTGTGGGCGGTTGAGCGTTACGAGCAGGATGTGTGGGCTCGGGAAGGATATTAGGGTGTCTGGGACGTTGGGTGGTGGTGCTGTGAATGAAGACGGGAGTTGAGATTGGGGAGCCATGGTGGGTGTGTAAAAAGGAGGTTTGGGAATTTGGCAAATACGCAAGAGACGAAATCGATTTATTTAGGTTTGATATCTCTAGACGGGATGATGCAGGAAATAATGAAAGGTAAAGCGGTAAGTTAGATTATCTTCAGGCCGTGTAATTGCTCCCGAGACAAAAAGTATGAGATAAAATAAGCCAAATAAATGTTAAACAAAGTATAAATGAGATGTAAATAAGATTAACTATATTGAGTTCGCTCGGTTAGACTGGTAAGTTTGATGTTTTATTAAGAGTTCTTTATTAATCGATTCTCACCTTCAATTGCCTCGGCATTCCGTTAGACCCACAGTACTCCGCAAATCGCAAACCGGACCCGGACCACGGTTGTTACCCCTGACGGTCAAGCTCCGCACGTTACTACATATATTCAGTTACTCCAATTTACAGTACAAGTTGTTCTTAAATAATCAAGCAAAGTAGGTATAGCGAATATGCTTCGAAGAATAGCGCTATTATACTCCGTATTACTGTAATACATAGCTCTTGATATCCATAGAGCTATTGTTTCTTATGGTTATCATGTAGAATGAACCTCGCGTCTGAAGACAGGTATGGTTCATCCCCATCGATCCGGATATCCGAAGGGCATTCCCTTCATTATACTCCCTCCCCACACGCAGACTATCTCAAACTGCGGGTTAGATATCCTCAATTACAAGACGAACTTTTAAAATTTTGAATTGTACAGTGGTTACCGAGGTATGGTGTTATTGCAAGGCATCGAGAAATCAAAGTACCTTCTCACCCTAGGCAGAAAGACCACGCTTTTCACTCTCGGTAAAGAAAATAACCATCCTCCAAAGCTTCTTAACAAGAGCTTCGGCTTCATCATCCAAGGCCTAAAAGTATAGTTAGCATATTGGCATAGTTATTAATTAAAGAAATCGTGATATGATAAGTCACGTACCTCTGCTAATTCCTCTACCAGCTCCGCCGGTTTGCCGTGCTTCCGAAGGTGCTCTTCTACAACCTCGATAAGAAGTTGCTCCTGGACACCTAGATATTCGACCAGTTTCTTCTCGACAAAGGGCCTGAGCTTCTCGCGAATAACACTCTCGTCCAAGAAATCCCACTTAACGTCCCACTCCCAGAGTCCTTCCTTTTCGTTTGGAATTTCTTGTGCCAACGCACGCACAGCCTGGTCACGTTCTTCGTCGGACATGGCCGCAGCAGCAGCGGGCTCAAATTGAATTGGTATGAGCTGGCGCCTAGAAGTCGCATCTTCGTCTTCGTCCTCGAGAAGACCCTCAACCTCGGCGATGGTCTTCCTTTGTGGCGCCGCACGTTGTGCCTGCGCCTTCTGCGCAGCTGCGCCGAGAGATAACTTGAAGGGTTGAGGTGCGGTAATTCCGACCCTACTGGCTTGCCGCTGTTCCATCTCCTGAGCTTGCCTCTCGAGGAACGAATCAGCCATACCCCGGGCTTGCTCGCGCTCTGCCTCTTCCTTGACGCGTTCTTGCTCTTCTGCTTGTCGGTCCGTGTCATCGGCTGCTATTTCTCTAGCTCTAAATGCAGTGCGATTCCTGATCCAAGCGCTCCGGTCCTTGTAATAATCTTCCGACTTTCGTGATGCCTCCGCGTCGTCATCAAAATGTTTTAGTCGCTGGAGCACTTTATCTCTGTTCTTAGCAAAGTCTTTTGCATCCGAGCCGTCGCGCTCCTTCTCTCGCTCTAGGGCAGCTGTGCGAGACTTCTCCCGATTCAACCATCGGCGCTCGGCGTCCAGATAGAGCTTCTCAGTCTCCGCATTTTGCTTGGCGGTCCGACGACGCTCCAATTCCTCATCACTGGCCGAATCGTCGTCGTCATCCCTGCTATAAGATAGACCACCATTTGTCGTGCCGCCGTTAATAAAATTAATCGACCTATTGTAATCCTTGCCCATATCAGACTTCTGTCCCTTCGGACCAGATGGCGCATTCGGCATACCGCGCGGTCCTAGCGGGATATTATTTGAACTAGAAGGCGGCGGGGACGCTAATCGAGAGGGCCGAGATGCACCATTCCTTTGACGTTCCATTGCCTCGAGTTCTTCCTCCCTCTTCAAGCGTTCCATATCTCGCCTAATACTTCGTTCTCTGAAAGCGGCGATTTCGGCAGCAACGGTCTCGCGCATCTCAGCTGGGATGTCGGCTAGTTCGTCCTCCTGTGCCAAGGGGATATTAACCACCTCAACATTCTCGCCGTTCTGAGCCGAGCTGTCACCCATGGCGACATCCCCATCCGCGTCTGCTCCAGATCGCGAGGTAGGATAAAAGAGATTTTTTATGGTCTGCTTTAACGCACCTCTGGCAGCTTCCCGTCTTGCCTCTGCACCGGAGTCGTCAGGCCTGCTCTCCCTATACGCCTCTAGGTATTTTACCGAATTCTCATCTAGTTTAATTTCAAGGGTTGTTTTTTCGAAATTCGCGTAGGAATCGTCGTCGTTCGCGGGCTCGTCTACTGGTACTTGCTTTTTCACGGGTACCTTGATATCTTTTAGGATCTCGGAGGCGAGCCAGAGGGACTCGATATCTTCGAACTGGGCAAAGCCAAAGGTCATTTCTTTCCCACCAGCATCGACAGCTCTGTCCCAACGGCGCACCTTGCCCACAGTGCTGAGGATCTTCTCCACACCCTCGTTGCTACTAATTCCATCTGTGATACCACTCACAAAGACAGTCCGCACGATTTCCTCTTTGGTAGGTGGGACTAATGCTTGCATATTCTCGCGTATGGCCTGTCGCGTTTGGTCTAAGCCACGTTCCATCCCTATACCCGCTCTAGGTCCAGCAGAACTGGGGTTTTCGCTGTCTTTGCGACCTTGCATACCAGGGGTTGGGGGTTTCGTGGAGGTACCGAGACGAATGACGGGGGCGTTGAAGTTAATATTAGGCATATTCGGAGGAGCTTGGAAGTTGGATGGCAGACCGCTAGGTCGATTAGCTTGATTGATGTTGTGCTGCTGAACGCCAGGTGGTGGCGCCATTCCTGGGGCAGACATGCCTGGAGGAGGTCCTGGGGTAGATATCAGTATACGATAAATAACGAAATGCTCGATTGCGACAGCAACCTACCTAGACCAGGAGCAGACGGAACACCTGGAGCACCGCTAGCTCCAGGATATGAACCGTATGTCGGAGGCGGGCCGAAGCCAGGCACTTGAGGTGAGTATTATTATCAGCATCGTTCTAGTCCTTAGAATAACAGGACATATCAAGTAAACATATCAAGAAGCTACTTACCTCCACCGTAGGGATTATACGCCATAATAAGAATTGCTGAATGCTACTAGATTCCGGCAGACGTAATAGAGGGGAGGTAGGAAGTTAACCGAATAGATCGGTGACAAGGAGGTATGCGAATCGCAAGGCCTCGAATAAAATAAGAGAAAAGACTGATGATAGGACGAAAATGTTTAGCAAGGGCGAAGTAGTTTCGCGCGAGGTTTGAACGTTGACAAGGTTCCAGTTTATTAGAGGTAAAAGTTTAAGCACAGCCACACGTGGGGCTTACCTTTTTGAATCACCTTATCTTGATATGTAGATATCATGTACCGTAACGTACCTGAGATACGGCAAATCATCGGCACTAGAGTCACGGAAAAAAAGAGGACGGAGTGTGGACCCATCAAAAAATCGTAATGGACCGCAATTAACGGAACCTTGGAAGCTTCGCTTTCTTTAATCGCGACCACCGGAGGAAGTCCTTGGATCTCAAAGTCTCAATCCCGAGACTTGGCCAAGTTCCGCAAAAACTCTTAAGATGTAAGAATAAATAAATACCAAACACCAATTATGCTACACCTTCCCTAATATTTATATTTTATAGGGCTGAGTTCTCTCGGGTAGCGCAAGTCGCCGTTCGATCAACGTCACTCCTCCGAAGTTCCACGTCGAGATGGCAACCATGCTCCTTCTCGGCCGTGTCTACTCCCTTAATACCTAGTATAAGGTATATCTCAACCTCTCCGATTCTCCGATCAAATGATACCGGCAACGGCCTTCCTAAAGACCCTACTCTTCCTCCCAGATCGCCTCTAGCCCGGGTGCGGCACCAGAACTATTCTTCCTCTATTTGGGGCGATCCTTTTCCAGAAGAAAACAAAGGCGATGATGAAATCAAAAAGCCAAATATCTCGGCATACGATGACCCCTTCGCTCCCGAGATCGATTTCGAAACTGGCGAACTTAACAAGAACAAATTCCTAGAGGAACGACCAGTCCCTACCCGTCCTGCATTGCGCCTTGTCCCGCGAACTGGCCGTACTATTCATGTCACTCGAAATGCTGATGTAGCACGGTCATTTCAGCTTTTATCCATCCACGTATCGTCAAACAGGGTCCGTCATGACTTGAACTCTCAGAGGTACCACGAGCGACCAGGTCTAAAGCGAAAGAGGCTCAAGAGTGAGAGATGGCAGAAGAGATTTCAAAAGGGATTCAAGGCTTGTGTGAAGAGAGTCAGAGAGTTAACAAAGCAGGGCTGGTAAAATCCAGATCTTTCGTGTATAATTATCCAGGTCGACCTGAATCGTATCATTCATGTCGCCAATTGTATAGATCTAGATATGCTGTACATTATGCGACTATGCTCTCGAACCTTCGAACGCATAACTGTATCAAATGAAGAGGCAACAGTAGCGAAGTTGCCATAGTCAAAAAGGGGCGGGGCTATACTTGTTTTATACGACAAAAAAAGGTATATCCCTACCCTTCGACGTATTTATCACAATCCTAAAGGCATCAACTACCTATTTAATCTCGGCATCTTATCCAGGCAAACCTATAGCTAGTGGCAAACAACCCAAGCAAAAAAGGTGCGCCTATCAGTGTTCAGGCGACCGAACTGCGAATAAGATATCATATTTAATACCCAATGCCGTTACAAGTCAATGGTGAATTTATAAAGATCTCATTGTCCTGATTAGCATTAATCAATAACTCAAACACTTGAGGAAAATGTTAACATCATGTGTACCTAGGTACATAATAAGCAACCAAGAGAAACGTGCCGAGTGCCATGTTAGGTCGGAACGGCCTCGAAAGAAAAGTTTGATTGTCTAGTAGATTTGTAAAAGGAATTGGTATCTCTTGTTTACTTACGAGAGTATGGCTACTAGAAATAGTTATAATATAACTCAGAGTCTAAGCATAGACGAAGACCAAGGACACAAATCTACAAGATGCACTGGAAACTAAAACTCTCGACGTATGCCTCTAGCTGGCTCCAGACGGGTCTCAAAAATATTAACAGGGTTTACTAGACAGCCAAGTTGAGCAGGGAGAAGTGTATAGCAGGATAGAAGTCAAAATACTAGATATTTCTACACAAAAGGAGAGTAGCGTAGACACGTCAATATATTTCGGAACCCAACAATGCCGAGGGAGCTTCACAAAAGTGGAATGTAGAAGCTACGGGAAGAAGAATAAGCGGTGAGAGGCAGCAGAGACCTTAAGATAAAGGAGCTGAGCCTCCGTTGCTGAAAGGGATTATTTTGTCTGGAGATTTAACACATACACAGAAAGGATTGTGAGCAGAGATAGAAAAGCCACAAGAGTAAATTTTAAACGACCTACATTAGGCACGAGAAGGATCTAATGCAACGCTCCGAAATGTATGCACTTATAGAAACCATAACTGCTAGTCTCCTATGGATAGCCAGAGGGCGTAATTTACAACTTAGCAGCGCACAAACTGATGCCAAAGTTGCAAAGCTTGAAAGACAAGTCAAAAGGATACGGTTAAGGCTTGATAAATATGACAAGAAGTTTCAAAGAGAAGACCAAAAGATCAAAGATATGAAAACGAGCAAACAAGAAATCGCGGCGCCGCAGCAAACGTTCGGAGAAACAGAACGCCAAGACAACAATAAGCACACAAATATAATTCAAATATCATCGGAAATAGAAGCGGAAACCATACAGCTAAAATCGAAGGAGGAAGAATTGGTTGGCCTAAGACAAGAGCTAGGGCAAGTAATTGTAGAGTTAGAGAAGCTACGGAAGCAGGAAAGTTTGCATCAAGAAGCTCTACAGCGAGAACAGAAGGATTTCAGTGTAAAGTTACAGGGTGTTAAGAATACACTGAACAACGATATCCAATGTTTAACCAATAAACTGAGAGTAGAAGAAAAAAGGAAACATCTACTTTTTCAACAAGTTCAAACACTCCAGGGAACAGTCCGTGTAATATGTCGCATCCGACCAGATACATCCGGTCAGTTACTGGAATACACAACGGAGACAGGATACTTCTACGACCACGCGACTAAGTTAATAATAGTCCAGGAAGAAGCGCTGCAGTATGAGTTTGAGCGGATATTTCTCCCCAAGGATACAAACGATGATATTTTCAACGGAATCAGCCACTTCGTGAAATCGGTCCTTGACGGGAAAAAGGCTTGTATATTCTGCTATGGCCAATCGGGTACCGGTAAGACATACACGATGAGTAATCTAGATAACGTGGGGAATCGAAAAGACGACGTCGACTACGAGAATGATGGTATTATCCCAAGGGTGAAGACAATGATCTTCAGCGAGAAGAAAAGGCTCCGCGAGCTCGGCACTGAGCTCGTGGTTAGTGCACGCTGTTTTGAGATCTACGACGAGAATCTGTGGTTAATACGAGCAGACGGAAGTAAGGAGAAACCACGGGCTGTGAGCAGCATCGTGAATTCAGAATTCCAGACGCTCGACTCGGCTAAGGACTTCAGCGCTTTAGTCAACACCGGGATGAAAAATAGACATTTCGGAGCGACTGCTTTGAACAAGAGCTCGTCTCGGTCTCATTTCATCATTAGCCTCAAAATAGTCACCAAAATCGACGGTGGCCACGGTAAACCACGCGAAGGCCTGTTCAGCCTGGTAGATCTCGCGGGCTTCGAGAGGACCGAACAAGCAGAAACCATGGGGAAAGCTTTCAAGGAAGGCAACGACATTAACTTATCACTCATGGCACTAAGAAGCACATTAGACGCTCTTGCCAAGAATAGACCCCTAAAGTTTAGGGATAGTATACTCACGATGGTCCTGCAGCCCTTTCTTGGCGAGGACAGCATGACACTCATGTTTGTTATGATTAGCCTTTTGAAGGATAACTGGCAGGCGACTAAGTGGACACTCGAGCTTGCGAAGATCGTAAGTTAGGAATGTTTATGGCTTAGGTACTCTGTTTATTGTATATTAAGACGCTAACCACCGGTCATGATTTAGGCTCGGGTCGCAAAGAAACGAAACAGAGATAGTGAACGTGCGGCAGCGGCAGCGGCGGCGGGAAGGAGGAAGCCGAACGTACCAGCAAGTACAGCTCAACTGCGAAGGGGCAGGAAATAAGCAAAATCCGTCAGCTATTTGGGGGAGGGGGGAGGAGATCTTGGTTCGAATTCTCGTGATGTACCTACCTAGGAGGTAGGCAGTTCGGTTAAGCTGGGTAATGACCAAATGAAACCTCTCGGGCGTCCAATACCAATACCTGTTTACAAGATACATCTCGATACGGACATTCACGAATCTTAGAGTGTATCATTCCCGGTCAAGGGTAGAAAGGGACGGCAAGAAAAAAAAGCCTCAAAAGAGCTGATCTCACCGGTGTCTTCAAGGCCGTACTTCTGCATACACCGGTTCAGACGCCCCTTTGCCATTGCGTCACGATGAATCGTCTCCCTCTCACGAGACGTGAATGCCGGGGTCGCGACAATCTCCGCTCACTCCCAGGAACAGGTTTTACTTCTTAATGACGGGAACTTGATAAAGCCTCATATTATGCCATGGCCACGGACGGATTCATGGGTTGTGATTGGGCTGGGGCGCGTTTACTCGGGCTTCTTCATACATTAACGAGGCGACAAATGGCGTCTTGACTTTGCTGGCCCCTGACAATCATTGAACACGCCCAGGTAAGCACTCCCACCGACATGTGGCCACCATTTAGATCGTGTATTTCACTCAACGAAGGATACCTACTGCAGGCGTGTTAAGTCCGTGAGAATCGTACCGAACGCACTTTTGCCGCCCCTGTTACGGGCCGCGTTCCCCTTGTTACGGACTCACCCTGTTGCTTTTTGCGAGCAGTAGGTACATTCCGATTAGGATCTTCCTAAGAGGCCAAGAGAGCTACTCACGCTCATTCTAGCGGCTACTTGGCCCCGTAAGATGTCAGTAAGTGAGCTCCGTAAATAGAATAGAAAGTTGATCGGTTATTAACATTACGTAGCCCCTTGTCACCCTCGACCTAGTCATTTCATCTGTTCCTTGTGGGAGGGGGTTGAGTGGCTGATGGTGGAGGACAGGACGCATCGGAGGCCGTTGAGCTCGAAGCTAGGTCGCTAGTAGGTACATCGATTCGAATCAATAATTCTACGCGCAGATGCATTGTGCTTGGGTGGCTGCTAGGCACATTACAGGCTGGTCAGCAGGCTCCACTGGCCAAAGCGTATCACGACAGTGATGGCCCCCCTGGAAGACTCTGTCTATCGACTGTCACACTGCTCCTTGTGGGATCATAAAATTTAATACATAGAGGATCTTTTTATTTGAATGGCTTTGGCTTCCGGACAGCACGGAACTCCCATGTTTTCCGCGCCCACTTGGATACATGGCCTGCTTGAGCTTCCTCTTGTAGTATTCACATCGTAATCTTTACTTAGGCAGCTAGCTTCATACCTAAAACATACCACATACCCACGGCCCCATGGTGAGCACTGTCGAACAGTATTTTGATTATCGTATCAAAGATATCATCCAGCTTACTTGGTCTAATGTTTGCTGTGGAGAGAACGGGGTGTAAATATTGGCACTGTTATTATCTTAACTGACTATACGTAATTGGAACGGTAGTTTCCCAGTATCTAGATATAAGACATAGTTTAATCTACAATAGGAGTTAAGAGCAATGTGTTATTCCGTGTGCAATACAGTGGTGAAGTACTAGTTGTAACCTTGACCTAATATCTTGAAAGTGTTTCCAGTTTGACACAGTTAAGAAATCGAAGCCGCTTGGTAGAAGCTAGCAGAAAAATAAAGATGAATAAAGGTATATATTGCTTACATATGCACGAGGACTAAGTTATATGTTTACAATCTGTATTTACAAGGTAATGAGGGTTTAAATACTTTGCTATTTAATATCAGCTCCAAGCGCTATAAGATGAATTATTGTTAGGTATTGCACTAAAATTGTTAAAAGAATATGTTTTTTACGAAAGAAGTATGTAATAAAAGCAGCTAATTATCCCTTTACGGGGTCGTATATAGGTAAGAATTTTTGCTATTTTTGACTTGGTCTTGTTTCCTGATGGTATATTTTGATTCCTCTGTTCGATTGCCGGTGCTTGTGAGCATTTATTTAGGTGTGCTACTTTTAGAGTAAAGGAGGACCCGTATCCACGTTTTGTAGCTTGTGAATGCAAGAAAAATGTATCTTTAGAACAAATAAGTTCTCTATCCATATGGGGTGCGGATGAGCTTCAATTAGGAGTAGGATTAGTTGAGCTATACTACGTTATACGTCATCGTGATGCCGGCACTTCCGCCGAGTTCAAATACATCTTAAACCTATTTCCTACTGTTTACGATAGCATACTTGGAAACTGGTAGCTCATAGTTATATTTAATGGAAACCATTTCGCCAGTATCCTCTCCACGTATGCTTGTCCATGTATTTCTCAGGTCCCGGGCTCAATTATATATTCAATAAAGGCACTGGGGGGTGGTATCATTCATATCGCGTCGGTCCCTCTGGATAATGATGAGGTCGTGGTGTGTGTAGTACGGCTCGGGTGCTGGAATCAACTCGTGGCGGACGTAGTAATCAAAAGGACCTGAAGGAAACTTGGCGGTGAGTCCGGGTTGCTTTACATGCTAAAATAGAATGGTTAACATGAGAGATGCTGTCATACCTATTGAAAACGGTGTCAAACCCACCTTCCTCACAGCCTATCTATATCTGAATAGCACATAGAAACATTAGAGATATGGAGCGAAGTTGGATATAGTAAACGGCAATAGTTTAGTGGGCTAGTATGTCTGATAGTAAAATCGTTGTAGTATTTAGACTATGTACGGAGTTAACTGTTATGATTAATTCGCTTATTCCTGCTCTTTCAACTAGGGCTATAGACTAAATATTATAGGTATGGCAACACCACGACGCACGGATATGTGAAAGGGGAGTGGAGACTGGATATCCTGTTGTCCATAAGAATTACAGCACTCTGTGCGCTATATTTCTGATAAATCATGGCTATGTCTTCGAGGTAATATGGGGAACCTCACGTCATTATCAAATGTCAGAGCGTATACGGCAGCAAATTCTCCTCGGTCACCCCTCAAAACGTCAATATCTGGTTATGGTGGAACGGCGAATGTGACATAGGAGATCTCGATGAAGGCTCCGTTCCCTCGGGGTGGGAGTTTGACGCGTGTCCGTTAAAGTACCTACTTAGGTACGTATCGAGTGCTAAATGGAGAATAGTTTTCGGCAGGGCTGAACATATGTTGGTTACTCGTTGAAAAGATGATGGTCTGAGCTCCTACTAGTTAAATCATACTACTTTAGCTCTTTCTCTCTTCTTTGCAGCTTTTTGCGTGGCGACAGGGATAATGAAACGACACCATTGCGAAAAGTGAGGCGGGAGAAATGAATTTGACATCTTCAAAAGTTTGGTTGGTTTTTAGAGCGACGAAAATGTTTATAATCCGTGTTCGCCTCGAGTTAGCCCGAGTGAAACTAATTTGGTGCTTTAATTGGTATTTTCAGGAAAGCTGTGCCGTTGATGCCGGCACCGAATGAGATAATGGGTCAGTTTTTATCAATTTACGAATCTAACTATATAGTGGAATGATCATTAATACACCTTTAAGCAGTTGGTAAGGCTGTCCACCAACCAAAAAGATCTATCCGGTGAAGCATAGCAAATATTGTACATTCTTCCGGTGGGAAAGCTTGTAACCAATACAAAACCCGAGCCTAAACTTCCTCTTGTGAACGCACAATCTGGTTATACACGTGGGTAGATAGGAGGCATTGATGCCCCCTATACCTGGAACAGTCCAGAAACCCTCCCACAGACCACCAAATCGTTTGACCGTGGAGCCACATAATGTTATTACGTAGCGGCTATAGATTTAATGACAATGACAATGACAGCTCCAATAGCCAAGCCCTTTAGATTGTTTGAAAGAAAGCTCTACGAATCCAGGCCAGCCTGGTCTGCCTTGCCATTATCGCAAAGGGTGCTTTGGGAACTATTCTTTCATATCCATGGGGGCCACCAGGCCACACATGGAGCTCTGCTTGAACCCCACCTTCCCATAGTTTGGAGGCGAATGCCACAATCTCATCCCGGAAGGGTTCAGCCGAAGCGCAGTCGAGGTATGTCGGTGGCAACCCTGAGAGATCCTGCCCTCGAGCAGGTGCTTCGTATTCAGTAACAGAGCTGCTCCCAGCGCGCTCACCGAGGAGGCAACGCCAGGCAAACCTGTTTAGAGTCGAGTTATAAAATGGGCCGGTGGAAAACTGTTGGGACGAAACCTTTTCGTTCCTATCGTCGAGCATGGGGCATTCGAGAACAAGGCCACACAGCTTCGGGCCGCCTTTATCACGTGCCATCAATGCTGTAGCCGCTGCCAAACCGCCCCCAGCAGATGTGCCGTAGAGCAGCAGGCGGTCAGGATCGATACCTAGTTCTGAGAGGTGCTTACCAGCCCAGAGCAATGCAGCGTAACAGTCTTCTGCAGGCTGCGTACCGGTATTCTCTGGCGCACGTCCGTACTCCACACTTATAGCGATGGCATTGAACTCCCTTGCCCATACGACACTAGTATCCAATCCCGCGAAGCGATCTGCTGCAACTAAGGCGCCACCGTGGATGTAGAAAATGCATGGATGCTGATCACCCGTCGCGGCCGCTGGCCGTACAACCGAGACCGTTAGATCCCTTCGAGGCCCAGGGATTGTAACGTCGTCGACTTTAACACTCTCGTCGGTAAGTAGAGCGTTCGTGAGAGGCTGAGTCCTCGCCGCCGCATCCTTCCTAAGCTTCTCAACCTCATACCTCTCAGGCGTGCCGCCTAGAGCTTTGAATATCGCGTCTATCTCAGCGTCATAAGGTGGTCTTGGCAAGCGGTCAGCTGGCCCCGCCAAAACCTTGCGCATTCTGAGTGAGGCCGTAATCTGCGTAGATAGTCCAACAAGTCCGGGGTGGCATAGGGGTGAGGGCTTCCGTGTCGAGTTGAGATGCCCTTGAGAGTTTGGGTACTACGCGCCCAAGAAGTGGCCGGTCGAGGAGAGGGTTTGACATTTATATCGGAGCATTACATGTACAGGGGCTAAGTCGATGGCGACAAGCTAACCTAGCGTGTCCATTGCAAGGGATGGAGAACTAGCTGGAGACGCCTTAACCAATCGCGTGAAGCATAGCTAGGAAAATTTCCGGTAGTCGGTGAGGATCGAAGAGAAGGCGTCTTTGGAGATCGATTCCACAAAAGACGGTTCCTTTGGAGAACCGGCCAAGCGGATAGCGAAATAATTCGCATATCTCGAACCAGTTCAACATACGGTTAAGTTCAAATATAGCTTCCTATCGCGACCAATCGTCGGAATTAAGACCCGAATAAATGGGTGCTTCGGTAAACTAAAGCTACCACTTTTGTTATCTTTCTGACGATTTAATTCGGTAGGTAGTTCGAAACTGTGGTTGTCAGTAAGACTTAATGTAACTAAGTGTCAATGCACTCTTTTTTTATCACTTGCTTAACGGCCATCTCCTATCTGTTCTCCGAAATGACTGATCATCTGCATAGTGACTGGTCAGAATTTACGTGTCGGCGATAAAGATGGCGACATAGAGTGAGGCCGATAGTGGAAATATGTATAGAAGGGAAACAAACTCTTGTCTATAAGAAGTCCCGTGACGAGACTTATATGCATGCTGCATGCAAGCCGCAATCATCCATGGTTCAATACTCTTATATAGAAGCTATATTACAGAGTAGAAGCTGCAAGAAGAAACCCGGAGCCATGGAATCCAAGGAAGAAGCATACCTAAGCGGAGTGCATTAAAACGTATATTTGCGTTTATAAGATATATTTGCGTTTATAAGGTATAAGAAAACTCTCTTATATCGAGGAGGGGTGAATAATAACGAAGGATTTTTTTTTTCAGACTCGTCATATTTCTAATTATAATAAAAAGTAAAACAGATCTGATCCTATCTGCTCACCGATCTTAACACATTCCCCAAACTATCCCCAGACGCCACTACCACACCATTATGTACGATGGCGAGCCATGGAGTTCCGAAGACGACCGAGGTAGTTCGAGGCGCACCCGTGAATATTGTTCTAAAAGCCGATCAGCGCACGGGCCGCCAAGTAAGCGGAACTGTTCGTGATGTTCTGACACGAGGTGACCACCATCGCGGTATCAAAGTTCGACTTACTGATGGTCGTATCGGGCGGGTCCAGAGTATGGGCACTACTACTTCATCAGCATCAATATCAAATGCTATCTCCGATGATGATGTAACATCAGGAAGTACGTCAATTATAGGTGGACCAGTCGATTTGGTGGAGGGGACTACTTCACAGCCACGTGCGCATCGCCCGCGTTATCGGGACGCGAGGCTAGAAGAGCCGCTTGATGTTCCACCTGATCAGGCTGACTTAGGTGCATATATTGTACCTTCAAGACGCAAGGGCAAAAACAAAAATGGTTCCAAGCAGACTGACCAGCCAGATGGGTCGGCCCGGGGTGACCAGTCCTTAAGGAGTAACGTGGTGGCAAATTCTACTACGGATGTAACATCGACCACGGTGACATGCCCAGTCTGTGGCGCATTCGAAGGAGACGAGACGGCTGTGGCTCACCACGTGTCGGAACACTTTGAATAAAATGAATCCGCTGGCGGGCTTCTAGACAAAATTTGGTGTTGGTTAACTCGATGGCTATACCAAGCCGAATACCGATCAAAGAAGGGGTTAGGATAATCTGTATGAACCGTAGCGGGGAAATCCTCAAATATGCTGCGTACCATGGTAGAGTTTGCTCTCATGGCCCCTTGGCCCGGTCTGCTCTTCTGCAATCGGTATTCTACTCGACTACTAGCTTCCAGCATGGCCATAAGCATCTAGCCAGCAATGACGGAAGTGGTCATCGATGTAATGTACTCAAATGAATCGTTTCCGACAATGGTGACCTCAAGGTCATCTCTACTGAAGAGGGAGATGCCATCAGGGTGTTCAACCCACCATCAAGGTTCTCCTATTCGGTCCCTTATAGCCGCCAGTCATTCTATGGATTTTCTGTTACTATTTCTCATAACACCGAGGGTACACAAATATGACTGGTAGAGAGATGAGCGATATACGGGTCCACGACGTCGTTATTATCGGCGCTGGACCCTGCGGCCTTGCTGTTGCAGCGCGATTGTCCGAACGCATGCCGGCAGCGAACTTCTCAGACGATGAACATCAAAGGTACCATTGGATTAGGAAACACCGAAATCATGCCAGTATCAAAAACTACAAGACGGGATTCGAGACGCGTCGAATGTCGTCTACCGCTTCACCAGGTAGTGCGGGCCTAGACCTTCTGGTGCTAGACGCCACAGACAACTGTTGGATGGCACGATGGGATACCCTATTCAAGACATTCGATATCTCTCATCTCCGAAGTCCAATGTTCTTCCATGTCGACCCAGCCGAACGAGATGGCCTGCTGGCATTTACATATAGAAATGATAGAGGGAATGAACTTACAGAGCTTCGGGGCTGTGTTGGGAAGGAACTGAGTAAACACCAAAGAAAGAAGAGGGAGAGGGCCGGAAGAATGTAAGCTTTCCTATTCGAGTTTCCAATGCGGGCATGCACTCAACCATGAAAGACCACGGACAGAACCCACTGTTGACGAACGTGATCGAAACGATTATTTTGTTCCTTCGACGCCTCTTTTCGCTTCGCATTGCGGATGTCTTATGGACCGCTATGGATTACGCGGCAATATTGTAAGCCATGAAAAAGTGGACGACATTCGCTACGACTACGTCGAAGACGTCTCCGAAGCCGACAAGGTCTTCACTGTCCGAACAGATAGGGGTATCCATTACGCAAAGACCGTAGTGTTGGCCGTGGGTGGTAACCCACCCCAGATCCCCGATAATCTCTCAGAGGGGGCGGAGGGAGCAACACACGCTATGCATATTAAGGAATTTCCGTCTTCTCACGTTAGAGAAAAACTGAGTACTAGATCCCCTGTTAACATCGTGATTGTCGGAGGAGGGTTAACCTCAGCTCAACTGTCTGACCTGGCCATTCGTCGCGGGGTAAATAAGGTGTGGTTGTTGATGCGTGGACCCCTTAAAGTGAAATATTTCGATATAGGGCTCGAATGGGTGGGCAAGTTCCGAAACTTCGAGCAAGCCGCCTTCTGGACATCCGATTCCGCTGAGGAGCGATGGGAGAAGATAATGACTGCTCGGAACGGGGGTAGCATTACGCCGGCATACAAGAAAGTCCTTGAGCGGCATCTCTCTACTGGGCGGTTGTCCTTACTACAGAACACCACGATTAAGGATAAGAGCTGGGACCCGTGCTCCAAGACTTGGACGGTGTCGCTATCGGACGAGAGCCAAGAACTCCCTCGGATCGACCATATCTACTTCGCAACTGGCGTTCAGGGCAATTTCGAATGCCTTCCCTTCTTGAAGTCGATGTGCTCTGATTATCCTATTGAAAACTGCGGGGGTATGCCATGTATTACGGAGAATATGGCGGTAAGCTTGTTGCATATTTGTTTGTTGTTTACCCCTGAATGCCCCTTTGGGGGTTCTGATAGTTGCTATCGATGTTCCCTAGTCTCGAGTTACTTATGTCCTCTTTTATACTCTAGTTGTATAACACAGCTAACTCGGCATACCGCAGTGGAGAGACGACGTCCCCATGTTCCTAGCCGGCAGGCTTGCTGCGTTGCAGCTGGGACCCGGCGCCCCAAACCTAATCGGTGCTAGGATTGGAGCCGAGAGGATTGCTTGGTCAATCCAAGATGTCCTAGGTGCTAGGGACTCTGGGAACGATATCGACTCTGACAAGTGTGAGTTCGATTACCTTACTGGGAGGGGTAGTCGCTACGACGCCCTAAGCGAGGATATATAGAGACCGGATTGAGTAGTGCACCGGCCAAAAGCTACCCAGGTATGAAGTCTCATAAAACTAAAAACACTCACGAAAGTGATCGAGCATGAGCACTACAGTTAAGGCCATCCCATAACAAAGCTTAACACTCGGCGGAACGATCTTCGGAGGAAATATCGGAACACCAATTTGTTTAATGAGTTGCTGAATTGATAGTCAATTAAGTAGTTGCATTTGGCATATCTTGAAGCGCCTTCAAGATGGTACTTACGTTAAACTAAGGTCGTGCAATTAGGCGTTGATCTAATAAAAAACGCATCCGAAGGCCAGCAATCTTACTAAATTCTAGTAAAAATGCTACGACGAGACGCATCAAAAGTCACCTATGACAATCATTACAGCCAAAGCATAGGATACTTTGAAATTTACTGAAATTACCATGAGTAGCAACGTTTTAAAGATATAATGTGTTACTCAAGACGGAGTCCTTCATAGGCCTAAAGCCCGTACAAAATACAGGATATCATCAAACCCCCAATTTGTTGTACAAGCGCCACCAGCGAGTCAGTAATCCGGTAGGAGCTCAATGCTTCCCGGGAATGATCTTCTCGAAAGTCCTCTTTACTTTATTAAAAGAGTTACGTCTCCTCTGTTTATTAATGGTTAGCATCTTTCAGCGCCAGACATGGACCGAGTACTGAGGAACTTACCTCGGCCCGAGCAGCTCGCTCCTCAGCTCCGTGTATCAACTGGTATTCAGCCTCTGCGGCTTCGTCTGTGATTCCTCGCTTCATTGCGGCTTCGTGCTCATGCTCTTCTTGTTCGGCATGATGTATCATGTCGTGCGCGCCCATGACGGCATTATCTGGAAGTCCGTGGCCGTCGGCAGACATAGCGATTAATGTTATTTCTGATGTTGGTATTGATTTTGATTGTGCTTGAATATTCTTCGGAATGTGTATGTTGATGGCAAACTAAACCAAGTCCTATTAGAATCGAAGGAAACTCGGGCATCTATATAATTGCGTTAGTTTCCTGGACGGGCCATCCATCTCGTGATGTCTCATGACGAATGACTTCATGTTTTGATGTTAGCCGTGCGACGCTGCGCGAACGAGACTAGCACCCCATTTACAACCTCGAGTTCGCTCGAAGGTTCGAGTATTTGTTCATTGGCACGTCATACGCTGTCGATCCACGTCGTTCGTCTGGGGTAAATGCGGAGGAACACGGAGGAGGGCAAATCCCCAACCCTCCACCATCGCCGACCGCAACCTTAGATCTACGAACAAAATCGATCGCGGCGCTAGTTTGAACAACCGGTCCGCGTCATATGTAACATTAGGAAACTCTAAGATTGACGATATGACGGTAGTGTCAATTAGAATGAGTTTAGTAGCTATCGTCCTCATTCT
Organism: Daldinia loculata; assembly: GCF_022478755.1. Taxonomy (NCBI): domain Eukaryota; kingdom Fungi; phylum Ascomycota; class Sordariomycetes; order Xylariales; family Hypoxylaceae; genus Daldinia; species Daldinia loculata. The sequence goes on from NW_026054889.1 coordinate 109,070, forward strand.
TCGTCCCCGGCGTGCCGGCTCTGCGAGCTTGGCATCGAATCGAAAAGTTCTGCTGGAAAGTTCTAGCCCGGCAGATGACTAGGTACCTAGGCACCTACACCAAGTCTAGCAAATAGCTCTATATGTTTAGGACCAGATAACGTCTTCCCTTTTGGTCGGAGAGAAGAGTTACAATAACCTGTAAGCAGTCTGTAGCACATGGCGAGAGACATGTTCACAAGCTTTTTAATATTAACTAACCTTCCGACTGTTCTACTGTCACACGGTACAACACTCTATATAATATTCCTTCAAGTTAGCTTAGCCCCGAGGTACTTCGTAGCTCTACATGCATTGGCTCCAGCATGGGGCTTCGCACCTGTATAAGCTATTGGCGCCATGTAGCCGACTCTGGAACTATAGTGTCACCACTTTGGTCATCGTTGAAAGTACCCTAAATGCATTCTATACAATTTATTTAGGTGCCTTTCTATATACTAGAATCCTTTTGACGAAACTGCGCCTCTAAATAGGCACCCCATAGGTAATATCTACAACGTCTGCTAGCTTGATCTGCTTTAGGAGGGTATTGAACTGATATCATTTGAGTAGTAGATATTATATGCTTAAATAGACATGTTCTTCCCTGCGTGGCATAGTTATTGTTTCTTTCTACGCATTGCTCCAAGCTACACCGTTACCTTCCCATCGAAAATAGTCGGAATTGGTGCATGTTTACGTTGGTCTTCCTCTTACCTTACAGCCTCTAATTGCTAAAAACTCATCAAAACGTTCTCGCCTCACCTAGTGGAATAAGAGGAGGCTCGGTCACCTCTGAAAGGCTATCCTTGGTCGGCGCAACACAATATTGGGATGAAGGCAATATGATGAAAACTAAGTATAATGTTTATGTTGCAATTTCAACCGGGTTAACATTTAACATTTCTTATATGACGATATATGATCTTCCGGGATATCTTAATACACTCCTTACTACAACGGTGAAACACAATGTCTACCGACCGGATGGGGAACCGATGAGCCGCCTTCTGGAAGTTGGCTTCGCTCTTCAAAACTCAAACTTGAGTAAGGTCATTTCAGGAATCGGAGATACCTTGACCAATGAGATTCGGAGCAACAATCCGGGAGACAACTATAACGCTTCTACGATCACAGGGAAGGCCTTTTTTAATGAGCCTTATATTCATGTTCGTTGGCCAGTGAGTACCACCTAGAACTATCTTTCCTTTCTCTTTCCTTCTGAAATTATACCTACCTCTTTTTTTGTTTTCTTTTTGTCTCTGTTTACTATTAAATTGTTGACATTTTATGTGGTAGTGGATGATTTTGCCGCTGGCCGAGACTGCGCTGGCGGCAGTTTTACTCATCGCTTCGATTATTATTACTCGCAAGCAGCCTTTACTGAAGCAATCAATTATTTCGTTCCTACTAAATCGGGTAGAAGGATTAGCGACGTAGGAAGATGACTTGATGGTATCTTAGGTTGGCACGTGAGGGACTCCTGAATCCACTCTTTCAAAGGATTGCTTACCCCTATTTCGGTACTTGAATACAAGAATGCTGACAGGATGATATCTCCGTTATAAGTATTCATTGCTAAACCAAAGTAACTTTGCACCAAACCTATAGCATATCACCAACTCATGTCTGCAATAGAACCATCTTGTAATTCTATTTGAAAAAGGTATAATGTCTCGTCTTAGCCGTGGGTGCTTGAGATGCCGCCAACGGCGAGTCAAATGCGACGAAGGACGTCCTGCTTGTCGGCGTTGCGTAAACCGCAATGAGGCGTGCGAAGGATATCGCGATGAAGCAAGCATAGTATTTCGTCACGAGAGGAAGAAAGTCGTTGAGCGTGCTAATGCTATGGCAATATCACCCGCTACGACGGCATCGCGGAGTTCTAGACGGAGGAGCCGATCTACCGACAACGGGTCATATCGGAGCAGACCGTCTATAACATTTATCTACCCTTCTAAGCTCACGGCGGAACGGGCTCCCGGACTGAGGTTACCGGAGCGGTTTCCGTGGACGAATACAATCCCGGATCATTTGCGACCTACCCCCGAAGATGATGCTGTCAATCGGTTTATGGATAAATATGTCTTATATCCATGCAACGAGACATCATCACCCGGCTTTCTTGAACACCTTCCATGTCTATTCAAAGACGTAAATGTGGAAGGTCGCTTCGCTCTACGCTGGGCCGTTCGGGCTGCGGCGTTCGCTGATTTGTCGAAGGCGGAAAATAGCGACGCCCTAGAAGCCAAAGCATTCCATTGCTACGGGTTATCGCTTTCCGCACTGAGCGAATCGTTAAAAGCGGTGGGCAAGGTCCCTGATGACTACGATCTCATGGCGGTGGTTATATTGGATATCTTTGAGGTATGCATGGGCGTTATTTAATCCTCATATGCATATGCTGAGTCCTTAGACTTTCTTTATTGATAATCCAGCAATGAGGGGAGCTCACGCTCAGGGAAGTACGTAGAATTAAGAGTCCCCTGGTCCCCTGCACCTCTTCAGCCCCTTTTGGGATGCCAAGATTTCTTTACTAAGCTACCCTTAATCCTGAGACCTGCCCTGCCCCCCATATGCTCCTCAAAAGCAATTATTCACTCTATTTATTCTAGTGGCGCAGATCCTAAGACTGCGGGGATCGGACCAGATTTATAGCCCTCGAGGCTGGAGTCTATTTAGGCTTGCTCACCATAGAATTGTAGGTTTACCCCCCAGCAAGGCAAATTAGGCCAATAGGATATTTACGAGTTATAGCAAAAACAGCAGTTGGCTTTCAATATAAAACCACTCGATGAGTCAGACCATTGGATTGGCCAGTTGAAAGATGACATGCCTTTTGTTCGTCTAGAGAAAGACTCTCTTTACATTAGCAAGACATGCGGGCGGGCGAGGGCGTTACAGGATGCCCTAGCTAGCGGTAGCTCGTCGATATCTGAGATCCTGGACATAGTGCACGAATTAATGAAGCTCGACAATGAGGCGGTTAGCTGGCGGCAGAAGCCAGAATGGTCGTACAAGGTCTTAAACGTGTGCGACTTGCCCCCTTTCTCTCCTTCCATACGACCCCTAGCCAGCACTATTCAACTCCACCCCGATCTCTGGATTGCCTATGAGTGGAACTACCATCGTGTAGCGCGAATAATTGCCCACCAGCAGATTTTGAAGTGCCTAAAAGCCGCAATGGAATCCCTCAGCCCGGATGATGTAGCAAATGAGACTCTACAATTCTTGATTGAGCAATCCACCGGAACGATACGGGTGCTAGCTGATGAAGTCCTTTCAACTGTGCCTCAAAGCTTTGGCGATATCGACAACTTAGGACGCTTACACGATGATCATAAAGTGGGACCTCCACGGTGTCGGGGAATAGGGGGATACCTTCTACTCTGGCCTATCAAAATCATCAAAGCGGAACAATTCGCAACGACGCCAGAGCAAAAGCACAAGGGGCAAACAGTATTTGAGCGGATTAGAGAGTACACCGGAATGAAGTCACATCTTGGTTCTCTAAGCATTATATGACTTGAATGCCAGGTCAGTTAATACAATCAATCAGTGGCATCCAGGGGCATATTAAAAAGGGGTAATGGCAATCACGTGGCTCTATTTCTAACATATATTAGGTACATAAATCATTCTAATTGAATAGAATATACCCAAACCCCTGTCCGAATACCTTGGAGTTCTAACCTCTATTCATATCATGGGCCCCCTTAACCAACCAAGCCTAAACCCGCTCCTATAAGGAATCTAGCAAGCATCAGAACTATTTTCGATCAGGGTCTCCCCCAGCTCCTGTCCGTTCGGTAGTTTGACCTTTTCCGCTCCCACCATGACGAATGCGATTCTACAGACCTCATCCGTGCGGTTGTGCCACACGTGGTTGACTCCCTGCTGCACGACCATCTCGCCCGCCTTAATAGTCCTCTCCTCGCCACCGTCCAGCCCAAGCACAATCTCGCCCGACAGTACGGCGCAGTAGTCTAAGCTGGAGGTGCGGTGCATCAGTGACCTATAGTGGGGCGCCATATTGGCTATGCAGAACATGACACCCGCCGGCTCAGGACGGGGAATCGTGTTCTGGAGGTCCTGCGGTTCGTCCTGGTTGTTTACAGGCACCGAAGAGCGAGTGTCAAAGATCGAGAAGGAACTTCCTCCTAGCCCGAAAGGTATGAAGGGTTGGTGTATTCGGTCCGAGTGAACGATAGAGGTTCCCTCTTCGTCGTGGGCCGTGACGACCACGCGGACGCCGGGTGATGGGGTGACGTCTGAATTCATGATGAGTTTTTAATGATGGACTTCGATGTGATTTACCTTGGCTGCGACGGAGTGTCCTGAGGCGAACTATAGTTGGCGAAGGATATAATATACAGGTAGGTAGGGATTACAGGCCGTTCCAAGGCCACTAGGTTAGGAGGTAGTTATGCACTGTCCAATGTTGGTAAGAACCAGACAAAGAAGAACCAGACAAAGGCTATGTCTTGAGGATTCGGTAGTGAGTCATTGAGAGGAGCACGAAAAGCAAACTCCAACTCCGGAAGCCGGTTTTTATACATGAAGTCTCTCCTATATGATACTAGTAGAATGTTAGACTGCTAGTAAATATTTACCTTAAGTAGGTACCTAGTTAACTTATATCAGAACCTGAATCTATATCGAAGGCACGTACCTCGTGGCACTAACCAGATCCAGCTTTTGACACGAAATGAGCAGTTGCGTAGCAGAACTGAATCCGCGACTCCCCCGATGACCCCATGCCGGCAGTAGGAGTTGAAAGCGCGAGACACTCCACTTGCATTGTAAAGAGATACGTTTAGCGGCAATGATGTCAATTTCCCCTTACTTAGCGCGCTGCGCACGTGCTGTTCGGTATATAGGAGTACACGATTGGCGACCTTTAATCAACTTTCTAAGACTTATATCCTATTTCTTGACCATGGTTACTTTGACAGAATCGTACGATGTCTAGTTTGTTTTAGTGATAAACTACTAGGTAGTCTTGTCGGATACCCTCCACATGTCATAGCGATATATTTAGGCACGTATATAATTGAATTGCGATATAGACGTTCCATTGGACTCTGAACTTTGGAGGGGTTTCTTACCAGGTACTAGGTTAGTGGGGGAAAATGCACCGCAGCTACGTTAATTAGAAAGGTTTGGCGGTAATCCGTATTCACTCTCCTCAACCCCACCCTAAAATATAAGGTGAATTATTTGAGAAAATTTCAACCGTCTAAAGCCCCTATAGCTCAGTGGTAGAGCGTTCCACTCGTATCATGTGATTATATTATGTATGATTTAGTGTACATCGAAATGGAGAGGTCCATCGTTCAATCCGGTGTGGGGGCACTTTCTTTTTTTCCTTTTTTTCCTTTTTTTCTTATCTTTCTATTATCATCATCATTATCTAACCTAGACCACTAGATTATATCATCGGTCTTAATTACCTACCTACTCTTTATCAATAGCTTGTCAATTTCCAGGGTTTAAGCATAACAACGCTTTATTGTTATTATATAGGTACATACGTACACCCTTGCCAGGCAGGCCAGGATATACAATACACTAAACCTTAGTGGCCTCCACTGCCCCATGCTGTGGTGGCTAGTACGGGGTATATTTTTTGACGCCATTCTTCATCCAAGTCCTACAGGTAACTTACATATAGGCTATTTTATGAAGAAAATATGTAGTAGCCTATGTCAGTAGCTTGTGCGAGGCTTGATATCTTCAGAATTCGAGATCAACGAAAGATCAATAAGTAAAGACCAAAGGATTTCTTATAAAAATTCCCTAGTAGCTACTTTATGGAGGCCACAAAAGTTTACCATCCTAGCAGAAGTGTACAGGTAAGTAGCGATTGTGTTCACGCACAGCATTGTTTCGAGAGGTGTGAGAACTAATATTTTGCCATCTTTAACTCCATCTATATAAAGTATCTCGGACATAGGGCCTGAATTGTTATATTGTCGGGATAGCCCATGGGTTTATGTAGTGGTCTATGACTCTACCCAAGTGTTCCACAGTATTTGGTCTTTCTTCATTGGCTTCCCCAAGAAAACCCACGGGAAATAACTAGCAAACTTCATAGCTTTGGCAGACAGTATAGTAGCGTAGTGTAGCTGGTTATGATCTGATGGGATTTATTGTTCCATCCTATCTTACCCGTGACGGTTGGTTGTACATACTGCAAGGGAACCTCCGCTATATTACCTCCTTACTTTTGAACGTTCCGTGGAGGCACTTACATCACGTACCTAAGAATTTGACTGGTGTTTATAGGTACAATGACTACATGTATCGCATACAGTTAACTATGCGGGGTGTACACCGGATCTCTTAGAAGTGAACAATGTAGCTGACACGGGTGCGCTGAAGGGCCGCTAAGCTCCACTCTATCTTAAGGCACAAGGAGAATAATAAGTGCCGCGCGATCTGCATGTTTTAATCTGACCAGAAAGGATCGCTAACATGGTACAGGGGACTAAACTGCAAGAATTCAAGGGTACAAAGTCCCTCTTCAAAGGCTTTTGCAAGCTTCTTTGCTCGCCAGATTTGCCAAACCCGGTCGACAGCTGCTTTTGGACTAGGATTGTTTACTGCCGAGCCGTTCAATTTCTCTGAAACCTAGGTTTCCTAACTGCTAAATCAAGAGTGCGGGCTATATCGTTAGCACGAGTACCGTGAGGTCCGAACGATACCTATTGGTAACAATGCCACGTCTGGTAATGTTAAGCATGTCTTAACTGACTGTCACGGTTCCGTTAGGTAGCATACCACTGTCATGGCTTAATCCGGTCCCTATGATTGGGACATAATATATTACGACTAAAATACACATCGCCCTATATTATATAGACGACCTGCCAAAAACTTAAACGAGCCAAGTTAAGTAGGCTGAGGGAACCTCTGGAAATCAGAGTTGGGAAGTTTGGTTCGAGAGGTATATCTCTGGGTCTCTCCTACGCTGGATCGTAGGAACGTAATGGTATGGAATTGTTGCCTGCTTCTGTGGAGTATTTGTCTGACTGATGCGAAGATTGCGGATCGGGGATTTGGCGTAATTGGTTGATGTCGTTTGCGTCTTTGCTGGAGCGGGAGGGAAGAAATAAACTAATACTGGTTTCAATGTTGGAAGACAAGCTGATATTACAGCAATAGACAATTCAATGTTAGCCCAGAAGAAGACAGGCGATGTATAATCTAATTATAGAGATGCTTTAGTGATCGCACGCTGCAATATGTTCTCATAGATACCTAACGTACATGTGTCATCGTCAGTGAAGATAAGATACAGCGAATTCACTTCCAATGACTGGACAAGCCGAGCAACGCTGACGGCGACAACGCTAGAAGGACTTATTAGCGACTGGTGTTCTTCGGGATATTAGAAGGCCAATACTTGCATTGCACCCAGCAGGAACATTCCAAGCACTCCGAGCCTATCCCTCCAAGGCAGATGTAACCGTAAGACAATAGGAATTGGCATAGCTAGGATGAGAATATCAAATATCAGATCAGTGACGAGGGTGGAAAGAAACACGGCGGCTTCATCAACGCATTTATTGTTATAATATGGTTCTATCAACGGTGTGACAGGATAACAGCTATACCGAGAGTCAGTAATTACTTTTCTAAGAAATGGTTTTAAAAATGTCAAGCATGTCTCAGGAGCACTGACTCCTCGTTCATCTTGATTAGGGAACCTTGGCTCCAAAGACAGGCTAAAAGACAAAAAAGGAACTCTCGGTATTACTCACATGAATAGATTAGCGAAGAAGAAGGAAATGGACCATACGCCGAGCAGTCCAAGCATGACATAGACGGCCCATCGGAAAAGGCGAATATTATGAAAGATTCCATCGTAGAAGACGAGGATCGATGATTTCACAAGCCCGAAGCCGATGGGACTGAGGACATTGACGGCGAGCTTAGTCTGGGAGAGTATATCGTTAGGTATGTCTATTAGTTATGCGGTACAGTCTGTCCCACTGCTCACCCTTTCGTAGACCAGGAACCCTGGATCATCCAACATAGGTTGGCTATCAGGCCCTAGGGCTTGATGCTTACCTAGTTGTCCATCGATAGTAGCTATGAGACTCTTAGCTACCGAGTTCGAGATACCCATAGAGAGAGACCAATAACTTACCATAGAGCTGTAAAGCGCAACAAGTATATCCAACGAGCAGCCCCCCGAAGCATAACCAGTCATATGCAGATACATGCTTGCGCTTCAACCTTCTTGCCCATAGTCTTAACCCGAAAAATATTGTAGGTAGAATGTTGGAGCCAACGGCCAGGCCTATCATCAACTCTTCGCTATATGGTCCCAGCATCTCGGTAGTATGGTTAATGATCATACAATGTGAGATTACGGAGGGCATACCAAGGGGAGAGGTCATTGAAAGCTTGTAACCAATACAAAACCCGAACCTAAACTTCCTCTTGTAAACGCACAATCTGGATATATACCTACGTGGGTAGATAGGAGGCAATGATTCCCCCTATACCTGAAACAATCTAGACAACCTCCCGCAGACCACTGAATCGTTTTCAAATATACCTTTCACTAGGTCAACGCCTAATGGCACAACTTTAATTCGACGTAAATACTATCCTGAAAAGGCTTAATAATATAACAAATGCAACTACTTAATCGACTATTAATTTAGCAACTTATTAAATAAATTGTTTTCCCGATATTTCTTCCGAAAATCGCTCCGCCGGATGTTGAGTTTGTTCGTTATGGGATGATCTAAGCTACAGTGCTTATGCTCGACCACTTTCGTAAAGAGTTATGAGCATTTCAAGGAACACAGAGGTAGTAGTAAATTGTAAATAACATGATTCGTACAAGGTGATAGTATTAGCTTATTTAAAGGATATCCCAGGGTCTCTATTTTTGCTTCTCACTGATATTCGTATTTTCTAGGTATTTAACAGGTAGATATTTCATAATGTACTTCCTCTTTCCCGCTAGTTATCTAAACTAACTTCTTCTCAAGCATGCGGTATTCAGTAGGCCCTGTAAGTAGCGGTGCCAACTGCGGGTAGTCAAGCAAAAAGTCTCGACGCTTTACGATCTGATAGCCCAACTTCGTGTACCATTTCTGCAGGCGGATTTTGAATGGGTGCTCGAAATGTTTCGGAAATAGGACGTCAAGTTGGGTGAAAACAACTCCAGAACCCCCTAGCTCGCTGAGGCAACACTGCTCAGCAAACGCGAGCAGGTCCCCACCAAGTCCGTTACCGCGTAGCTCGGCCACGACTGCCAATAGGCCGAGTTCGGCGCGGGATTCACCAAGTTTCCGAATAGAAATACAGCCTAGAGGAATACGACCACCGGACGATGTATGTTGTGACGTAACTGCTAGTTCGCCGGATCGCACGAGAGTTGCTACGTCTTGCGCCGACGTTCGTAGGTAGCCGGGTTTGAAAATACCAGCCTCGGTTTCCGTGTATGCGGCGTTTATAACTTCCACGAGAGCTGCCACGAAAGCCTCGTCGTCCGCAGCAGATGAGGGCGGGATCTCAATTATAACTTCCTGGTCCAACTTCATCGGTGGGCCTGGCAGTCCTCCCCTAACGGGCGCCGAGGGCACGCTAACGGGAGAGGTTATAGATTGTCTCGAGATGACTTCCGTGGCATCTGTATCGTGTGAGGCCATGATGCAGTTATTTAATATATGAAGACTCTATAAGATGCCACATGTTATATGATAGTTGACTACAATTCAAAGATAATATCTCGGTTCGGCTGAACGAAGAGTCAAGTTTATACCTAAGGTATCCTATTACACGATGTCCGACTTTAGGGCAAAATAGCTCCGCCCCGGTTACATGAGTCACTTAGATACGTAGGTACCTAGCAATGCCCTACGCTATGTTAATAATAAAGAGAGCCCAACGCAATCAGTTCAGAAGCGGTACGGTATGAGTAATTCTTACAACCAAGTCGGTCGGTATATCTCGGTTAACCTCATCTATCCTTGACTATAAGTTTTCAGTAAAGAATCTATGTGGTATAAGTTTACATTATAGATTGTACTTCACTTATCAATCCGAGTATCAGTCGTTGCATGTTGAGTTAATTATGAATATCCTCGTAAGCTTAAAGCATAGTTATATATATATATATATATATATTGAACTTCGAGATCTGTTTCTACTTCAAAGTATTAAGCTACCTCGTGATCCGTCTCGAAAACGCTAGCCGTTTCCTTCAACAACGATAAATCAATAAGACCCATTATCCGGCCGTCGAGCCGTCTTACATTTTCATCCCAGTACCAATACACACCGCATACTGCTATCGTTAGAATAATCTGCGCGATTCCTAGACCCAATGTAGCTGACTTAAGATCATCCCACGAAAAAACAGCATTAGGGAGACCTAGGATAAGGGCACCTGCGACAATATTCCGGAAGCATGTAAGACTGCCATGCATATCCGCCGTGTTGCGCAGGCAGACTGTAAGGTTCGCCGAAGTGAAAGCCGTAGATCGCTGGATGACGGGCCAGAACGTGCTGTCCAAAGCCAGAGACCCAGCCGCCAGAAGTCCGAGGAGGAACGACACTACTGGGAGACTGACTCGATCTAACCCAAAGCTCCACGGCATGTTGAAGGGCATTGTTGAGCTATCTGTAGGCATTTCCATCGATCCAGAGAGGTAGAGGCCAAACCCTAACATCCCAATTGAAGCAAAAGTAGTACCAAGAGCAAGCGTCGCGAGATGGACAGTTCGCGAAAAGCGCTTAAGAAATGAAGGAAAGGCAAGCACAACAGCTATAGGGGTAGCAAGGAGAAAGGGGGCTGTCATTAAGGAGCCAATAGACGCCGAAGATAACATGAAAGGAAGTGGGGAAAAGAGCATCGAAAGTGAGTGTAGTAGGCTCCAATAACCAGCATATGGCAGAAGGGTCACGGCAAAAAGGAGTGCGGTCGTCGGTGCAATTATGGCTCGGGGGGCTTGCAATATTAGTGCGAGGTTAATTTCATTCGCCTGGTATGACCAAGGCTTCATCTTAGTAATGTACTTCATGACAGCCTCCTTTGTGTATGTCATATTCGGCCAGAGCGACTGGGAACGTTCAATGGTTGGTACCTCGACGTCCAATATGGCACGATTGTACGCCGTCTCTGGAGCGCCCAGCACAAGTAATAAGATGGAGAACGTTAAGAAGGCGCTCATAATCTCGAACTGCAACTCAAATCCCCTAGGACCAGCTGAAGCAACGCCGCCAAGGAGCGGAGAGCCTAACATAGTTGCGACTGAGATAGCATGATGAAGGATAATCTTAGATTGCCTCTCATGCTCCTGAACAGGCGAATTAGCGCATGAAATTTGAAGGAAAATCGCAAGGGGGTTTTACTAACAAAATATGTATCGTGGATCGACCCAAGGACCAGAGTATCGAAGGCACCCCAGCCCAACCCCTGGAATATCCTCGCCGCCATATTTTGTGCCAGGTCCCCCCTCACTCTTGTGTTCCAAGCAGTCCCTATAAATATCATCACCATTGAAATCAAGTATACCGGCCTTTTACCCCATATCCTCGATATTGTTAAAGAAGCTAACCCCGTTATCGCAGACATCATTAATGGGACGGCGGTTAAGGCTACCGCTGCCGTATATGAGACCCATTCCCCCATTGCAATAACACTGTTTACGCTGATATAAGCCGTCTTCATCGTCCCTACTAGTGCGACCATAGAAAGTAACGCTGCTAGATTTAGATGTTTCTTCCACAATGGCCAATTCAAAGGATCATTGGGATCCTCGCTGGGCCGTGGAGACAATTCGACGTTCGCATGTTTTCCTGTGCCGTACTTGATAGTCCGTTTCGATCCCGTAGTCGAATATGACAACGCAGTATCTGTAGTTACCGCAGTGGCTGCGGTCTTCGGCCTAGGATCCTTTGATATCGGCCTCGGAGGGCGCTTCCCCATCGACGGTATGCCCAACGATAGCCTTCCATCGCGCCCATTCCCTCCTAGCACCGTCAGCAACGATTCTAGCGTGCTCGAAATTGTTGATGCTCGATTAATATTCGACCCCTCAGTCTTCCCACCAAGATACGAAGGTAAGTGTAATGGCGACGGCGGCGGTAGAGGCGGGAGCGTCTTCCGATAATTAACTGGCGGCTTTGGTGTTGCAGGTAGACTCATCTTCGGATTTGATATCTCAACCATCGGCCCCGGAGATGCCATGACGGCGATTATTGCGATATGGTCCCTCCTCTGACGACGGACCTCTCACTGAAACTTTCGCGACAAGTAGTTATCTCACGACCGTTGTCCTAAGCCTAAGAATGCGCGGTCGACTTTATCGCCAGCACGCGAAAACGACCACCAATTGATGAGGGCAATTAAGAAGTGTAATTAACAAAGGGCGACCAGGCCCACGAAGATCTACTTCGAAGAAATGAAAGCGCAATAAAATGTTAGTACAATATTGAAGACGGCGAACACCACGTTGGTGTTGCAAATGTAAGAAACTCAACTACGAAGAGGCACTCGTAGAACCGAGATCAGTAAGGTTCCCATTCACTGGCAGGATGGCACGGACACTTGCTGTGTGAGATCGCCATAGAGCTTCATGGGTATCGCGGACGCTAGTCGGTGTGAACAAGGATATTATGTACTATATCTCAAAATATGGCTCGGGTTTGGTGAGCCCGGCTCACTGGCAGACTGGCGAAACAGCCCAGAGTTAAGTAAATCCTCGATAATAACTTGATCGAGGTAAACAAAATCCTGTTATCGTCATTCCTAATCCCCCTCCGAGCCATCTATTAATTGTTCTCATGATCACGAGGCGAAGCAAGTGGTTTATGAGTCTCAGGATCTATGAGATAGAGTGCGAGTCCCAGGATGTCAACGGTGTGAAAGGATCCAAGTCTGCCAAGCTAAAATCCTTCCCTCTGCACAACATCTCACCTACAGCATCATTTCCGAGCAGCAAGAAAACGCCTTTCGGTAAGAAGCATAGAATGTTACTTACCTAGGTGCATTAGGTATTTAATCTCTTAACCAGATCAATATGATATTTTACTTGCGGTTTAGATCTGGACCAACGGAATAGATCGAGGACGAAGACAGTGAAAAGAAAAAGAGAAGAAAGAAAAAGCTCACGGAGCAATTCGGCAGATTCCGATCAGCGCTCGGGCCAGTCACCAGTGTGAAACTCGCCTGACGCAGGGAGTACGTCGCGGATCATCCCGCGCTGCATCAACGAAGACAGATACCTACCACACCATAGAAAACCGGCCAGCTAAATGCAAGTCCAACTCCAAACCGGACGAGCAAACACTCACCAAAGAATCGTTATGGACCAGAATATCCGACAGGCCATCCATCGTAAGATGGCCTTACTCTATACATATGCCAAGTCCACGTACCCAAAGCAAGTCTTCTTCCCTGTTTCCATGTGAACGTGGCCCTAGCGTAGTTGAACCTCATCGTCCCGTACGATCGGAGAATTAAGGATAGGGCCGGTGATCCTCGAAGCAGCCGCTAACGCACGTATTTATGTACAAGTGAACATATCATCTTGCCATGTGTGTGTGCGCTAGTGTATGACTCGGTCTAGACTCGGTACTATGGTATGCGCCTGGGCCGCGATCCATGCAGGAACGACGCAGCCAGTCCCGGACGGCAACGGGCATAACCGGGTAGGGAGGCGAGGGTCGATGACGGTGAGCCCCCGACAGGTGAACCGGACTAGGTAGCTCGAATCTACACATGTAAATATGTAGGTTGGGTACGTACATTCATGCACTCATATATCGTCTCGCGCTCGTCACGGCCCGTAGAGCTAGCGGTGAGACTCGACGTAGGTGACACATCACCGATGAGGAGTCCTAGATAATGTAGCATATGTATTTCGGTGTTTTTTGACGATGCCGACCTAATTATACTCGACTTGTTATTAACTGTCTCGTACGATGATGAATCTGGATCGATTCCCAAAAACCAGCACCACTAATAAAGCAGTCGTTCATCTCAACGCGCCATGAATTCGTAAGATAGAGAAATTTGTATGGGAATACTCTAGATTCTAAGTTATTATAACCAAATTTTAATTCTACAAAGTCCATCTTCGAAGTAGAAACGCTAGCTCTATATGAGCGGTTTATATAAACTCCAAGCACATCATTAAAAAAGACAAAACCCTGTCGCCGAATCGCATGGTCTGACATATGTCAATCCCCATGTCCCTGTATTATACCCATAACATTAAACATCGTATCTCATTAAGGTCCGTAAGCCCGTACCGCGTTCGTGGCGGTTTACATAACGAACGTCGTAACCATCGACTGAAATAGTCGCTCTGACGGGACGGCGCATTGTAGAAAGCTATTACAGGGCTGGTAAACCGCGCCGGTACCTGGAAAGTAAACGGCTCCTAAAATATCAAGATATGTGAGTCAATGTTCTTCAATCTAAATAAGTAGTGGATCTCCGACCAAGGATGGTCGGAGAGTGATAAGCACGGCCAGAATCAGCCAATGCAGCTCGCGTTGGTTGGTTTCCATTTCGGGTTCGGTTCGGTCCACTGGGCCAATATTATCCCTTCGCACCGACGGAACATGCTCAACAGCTTTGTTGGTTGTGTCGCATCACGGTTTGATCCGCGAATGTGGCTCTCATGTCTCGTAGCCAGCCCATAGATGGACTAGCTATTGGGTTTAAGATTGATAGCAACCTTCGTTCGGTAGCAAGAATCTGAAATAATAACCGAGTCCAGATGTTTTTATCTTGAAGATTCTCAATGTTGGGATGGCCGTAGCTCTTCACATGGATGCAATTACGACTGCTTTACCTGCATGAGTTTCTTCTTGAGTTTCAGATGACTCAAAGCTGAGAAGTAGCCAGTTTGCTCTTATAAGCAACTCTGCGATAATTTCGTAAGCTTGTGATGAATGATTAAATATCAATTCTTTGGATTAACATACCTTGGTACTCTAATGAATATGTAACCGAAGGCTCGTCATCTCGACCGAAGAGGACGGGTGCTGGTATGCTCTCGTCCTCAACGACTCGGAATCTTATGCCGACGGTCTTTGACGAATCGGTCCAGAGGATGGTCCGTTCATCTGAGCCCGAACCTGCTTGCTGTTGCGTCCTTGCTGCTGCTTTTGCTGCCTCGTTCAACCAGCCACGCCATACACGGACCACGTTGTCGGTGATGTTGGCAAAGCTGGAAAACAAACCGTGTCTGGGTCCCACCTTAACCAGGTTGGTTATTGTGCATAGCTGGGAGAAGAGTTCGCCAGAGTCTAGGGAAAGTTCGTGCGACGGCATCCGGACAATCTGTCCCGCTGCCTTTTCGGAGTCGAGGTATGGGCGAAAGCGTGCGTATATGTTGTTGAGCTCTCCGAGGTCAGCAACTTCGCCGGCCTCGGTGAGTCCATGCATCCCTTGGAACTCGCAGTGCAGCGAAGGCGTACTAAGCTTCTCGCTTGGGTGAAAGCTTTCAAGAATCACTTCGTGATCCTCAAGCCTCGATGTTTCCACAAGGCGCGCATAGTGCACTCGGCCAACGAGTCCATAGAAGCGGCGGCAGACAGCAGCAAGGGGCAACAGCGAGCGAGTCGGGAAATTGCTCAGAACATTGATAATGACCTTTCGGGTAGGTGTTAATATTTGCGAAACTTGACTAAGTCATGTCAGATATAAGGGATCTCATACCTCGTTCGGGAGAGAATCTATCGAGAGATGGGAATGAGCCATGACGTGCGATATGGGCAAGGGCAAGGGCAAAGATACGTAGTAAGGGTCAATAGAAAAACAAAAGCACGTCGTCGTGGCCTCAAAGGAAAACCCAGACACGTACTACTAGGACCGAAGGACTATTTATATCAAGCTGTTCGGGACCCTTAGCTGGGATATTCGGGATGTGTGTGGACCTAATGCGGCCACGACGGCCAATGTAAATGGCGAATCACGGCCTTAGGCCAACGCGACGACAGTCCTTGTTCGTATACCCAGTCGAATTTGAGGCTCTGATAATGTCGGTCTGCGATCTTAGCGCAATCAGATGTTGTAGATCGACTGTGTTGCCGAACGAAAGCCGACGATGTACGTAGAGGCTCAGCCGTTACCTAACCACGCCAGATCAGGCGAGTTGTCGTTTGACTCCTTAAGTGCGCCCGGTTTGCTCCGAGATAACTTTCCCCCTTGCGTAATATAGAAAATTTTGATAATACGATATGAGCTGAGTTTTTTTTTATGGGGTTTCTCTTTTCTTTGATAAGTCTTTCAGCTTGTCTAGGTATGTATATTGAATATTATTTTGGTGAAATAGTAACACCGAAGAACCGTTTCTCTAATATGTTTGGAATAATGATGACAACGGTCATCTTTTTGCCACATTTCCGAAAGTCGTTATCGTCGTTATCTTAATGGGCACAGTAAGTTAAGTGTGAATATTACTATATAGACTGTATAATCGTCAACCTAGTGTAAGGCATCATTCAGGGGCAAATCCCCTTTTTTGCATATTGCTTCTAAGGTGTTTATTACAAGTGTTTTAAAATAAAACACGCGAATTACACAATACCCCTGTAAAACACCTAAAATCACGAATAATTCCGAATTATTCGCCGGAACTGGAATATCCACCTTCCCATACAAGCCATATGTATTCTAGCCACATTTAACATAGTCATTTAGCCACTTTCCAGCCATTGCTTCGATGGTACAATCATGTTATCTCCGAGATACAGAGATCGGCCATACGTATATTTTAATTGGTTAATATTCTTTTGCCGATATGTCTCTTCTTAAGTTATTTTTGTCCTGTTAGGAGACAAGATGACCCGAAAATGCCAAGGCCCGAGTTGATATCTCCCAGGGCCGAATTTATTCCTTCCTTGGAATCATCCAGCGATCCGTGAGCTTAATTAGACGTAGAAGCGTATGCGATTTAATCAGTTTGCATCGTACTACATATCCATTTATCACGATGACCATTTATAATAGGTGCTATTTCGTAGGTTCGTTACTAAGTTACGAATGCCGCTTATCCACAGCAGGCCGAGTCCTAACATTTTAAATGCTTTAATATAGACATGCAGTTCATCCCGATCGATAGAGAAGATAGGGGTAAGTATTTTCAGCCACTTGCGATACTGTCAGTCTTCTAATATGTCTTCTAATATGTCAATCCTCTCAACTACAAGTCTAAGTAAGAACACTCCGATATGTAGCGCTGCCAACATATCGCAAAATTAGCCATGGCTCCTTACTAACTACCTGGGTAGAAATCGATATAGGGCATGATAGCCTTATTTTCCAATACGATTTCCAAGCATGATTTTCAGTGTGCATAAGTATGCTACTACCGTATTCAAGTACCTCCATGTATCAACTGAGCCTCATATTACCTATTACCCCTCCAGCATGACCCAACCAATCTTTGACTTCATAAAGGCACCAATATCGTTGATCTCATGTAATAATCTGCACCAATGCCCAAGATCGCGGTAAAGCTTCCAGACAACTCCATATGCGGCAGCCTGCATTGTCTACACTGTAGCATCGCCCTGCTTATACGACTTCTTCTCACATGCATTGCCATGTCCGAGGGATATTAGCGTGCATTGTGGCGTTGCCAAGGGCGGAAGGCAGAGAGGGTCTCTCCCAAAAATAAGAGCCTTAACTGGTAGATCTTAGGCTTATAACTTAACTTCATTGCTAGATTCCAATGCGGTGAATGGATCGTCTTCATCAATTTCCATATCGTCGTCCCGGCTTGCCTCTTCGATATCTTTACGACATGATAAATAGCCAGACATCCCGACAAAGCCACAAAATAGCTACCTAAGAGGTAGTCAAGGGCAAGCAGCGCACAGAGCGACATGGCACAGCCTTAGTCAAGCCACCTAATAATCACGTTCTGCGGTGAAACTATCAAGACTTTTTAGCGTATAAGCTGCTCTGGTTCTACAGCATATTACACCAACCCCCAGATCTGGGCCTCTTTCCGATACTCTAGATTGGAGTTACAGGCGATATTAAGGCATAGGAGAGCGACGGGGTTTCGCCGTGGGAAAGATATAGCGAGCGTTGGGCAGCAATTGTTGGAATGTTTCGGCCGCTTGAAGTTAGGCCCGTCTCGAGGAGCTCGCTCCCTAACTTCTTCCCGTTTGAGCCTAATCCGCAGAGGGTAATTATAGTGCGAGAATGAGCCGTTGTGGGCTTAACAGTATACGCATCCGAATCACTTCGGTTGGTTCGATCCGGGGGTGATAGATTTCGACACGCCATTCAGCTTGCAGTTTTTAGGAGATGGTCTACGAGATCTTCTTTGGAGTTAACTATAGATTGCCGGAAACTGGAGTTCTAATAACGAAAGCTACATCTAGAAAACATAGCTGAAGAAGACGTAGTGATGCTAGAATTCCGATACGGATAACAAGGCATACTGGGTATTCGTTTGACTTATTCTTGACTTAATTAGTCTATTGTTGTTCATGGGCTAATAATGAGCTTATTTGTGGTGTTCCGGAACACAACTTACTGATAGTGGGGCATACAAGCCTCGAAGAGTCTAGACAGAGGTGCATGCAGGTAAGGGATTCAATACATATACCTACCTAGGTAGTGTATGACCCCAAATGCGAGTTTCCTTGGCGTAAAGTGGATATACTTGAATATAATGCTATACCCTTCTAAGCATTAATAACTACATTCTATAAGGCATATTGATAGTGTATATGTATGTGTTGTTGTCTATTACTTAGGTTGTCTTCAGTAACAAGGCCAAGCCCATTGTCGATCATAGTCTCACAGGAAAGAAGTAGCTATCGCACTTAAAACTATCGATACTATCAACGAAGACCCTTTGGGCTGACGCGGCTCGCGCATATACTGAGACGCCTAAACATTGATAATTGTTTCCAGTTAGTCCATTATATGTGGCTTTCACTACTTTTAGTTAAACCCCTAAACGAATTCCAATATAGTGCGCCTAAAATGCATCTCATTTTCTCTACATAAGTAGTAAGTATATGCCCTTAGCATAAGGATATAAGTATGCTTGCAAGTATATCCGTATGTTTGTTTTAAACGGGCGCGAGTTATGAACTAAACTAACTGCTGTTCACGAGTAAAGGCTATACAGTTACAAATTTGCCGAACTGCTAAACTTGCTTTCCAAATTTGGGAAATGATACGGATTCGGTGTTGGTAGTTTATTCTAAGTATAGGAACGATTCGGTACTTTATTTTGCGATGTTGTCCGAGAAGTAAGTCTAACATGTTGTATTTTCGGAGACAAAGAACCAACAACTCGGGAAGTTGAATTTAGCGCAGAGTATAGTTCCAACCTACCTGTTTGCGTAATAAATACCGAAACGACTACATAAGGTATATCGGGTACGTTGACGCCAATATAGTGTTGCAGTTACTACATGAGACAATATCATGTTCAAGTCTCTCTGCAGTTGTTAGCTCTTCCCAATCAATAGCCTTCGATTGACTACCCTGCCACACTTATCAACAAGAAACCAAGCAATGAAATCAAGTTTTGTCAGGTGCCGGAGACCTACCGTGTGGCCTAGTCTAATCCTCCGACTATTACTGTGTTTAATCAATGTTATGCGATCGCAGAGACTAGCTTCCTGTCAACACGGCACACACAGTAAGTGTTCTAACGAAATAAAACTAGTCTCCCAAGATCTCGATGTATACATATAGTCTTGTTCATGAGTACTTACATGAGATGATCATCGGCAGCAAGCGCTATTTATGGGCGATCTGAAATTAATTAGGTAATCTTGGTTATGCTATGCCCTATCAGTTAAATTATTAACCAACCACCTTCTCACCGGTGAGCTCGTTTTCCGGACAGGAACAGTAGCAATGCGATGGATTTGAGCAGATATTCCCTCCGTCACCTCGCAAAAAAATGGTATCAACCTAGTAATCTCGCATTGGGCTATTTCTTGCTGCTGCTATAACCCTCCTGATACTTTCTGGCTCAAAAATGCGAGCCTAAAATCCTATGACCCTTCACTTTGATGCATGCTCATGCTCGGATCATATGGTTTGGCCTTTGATAGTTAGGCTTCTTTACAACCCAACTAGTGCCAATGCTGCTTTCGTATCTCGTGGTCAGTTTCGGTTTAGCTTTGGACGCGGTTACATCGCTAGGTGTGGAATATGTAATGGCTATTGGAAATCCATGTTTCTTGGGGTTTTTAGTTTTTAGTATCTCCTTGTTATTGCTCGGTTGAAATTCGTTAGATGATGCATGTGATGGATATTCATGATATTAGACTGGCACGTGTCCAATTTGCCTCTTAAAACCTGACGGCGTCTCATTGTAGTGAACTTCCCCTATTTAGGCACCTGAAGTAATAAGTTGTCCTGATATTGTAGCTAACTTCACCTAACAATAAGAATGGTAGGGTATAGACAAGAGTAAAGCTAGGAAGGTAGGTAATTTGGGTCTACGCTTGCTTCACCTGACAAGCTTTTGGGCGGCACCGTGTCATATTACAATGATTTAAGTAAAAGCGCCAGGCTTGGCCACCCTCGTCGTTCTTGATGTACGGCGGCGCCATCCGCGGCAGATTGCAGCCACTGTGCATAAACTACCTTGTACCTTGAGTAGACGAGCTCATGTAGTGACCGACGATCATATCTAGCGTTAGTGATCAATATGGATGATGAGATGCTTTTTCAATCACGATAGAGCCACTGTCGTCACCTTGTTGGTGCTAATATCGTGCGTTATCTCCCTGTAGGGTCGAATAGATGCATCTAAATAGCTTCCCAAACCAGGTACCGAAATCTTGACACACCCTCCCGACGTGTCACTGCGGTAGTGCCGCAGTGGATGGCTGCTTACTGCATATCCCGATTCGCAATAGGACGTACAAGACGGTTTAAGCAGCCCACCCCCACACCAATAGCAAACACCGCAACTGACAGACCCCGAGGCCGAGGCATGTCTTCCCCAGAAGCGAGTGTCGCATTGCAGGGACAAGAAGTGTAACTATCAGATCAGAGTGGAGAATTATCCAGTGGATACGTGCTAGGAAGAGGCTCCATGTTCGCGGATAGTTGCCTCAGTTTTGACGACCTTGCAAGAGACTACACTATCTTATACAGCACCTTGCTTCTTCCGACCAGCCGAACTACCTAGCAGCTGAAGCAGCACCGTTTCTCTGGCGAATGGGAAGCTTACCATCGGTCCCTTGATGTTTATTGATTGGTTTACGGCACACAAGGTCACATACGGTATGAATTTGCAAAATTTGTAATAGCTGAAATAGCCGGATCCCGATCCAATGTTTTCAGCAGCGGACCGAATAGGTATCCAGCTTGCCGGTGTTGAAAGGTGGTGTGAGATGAGAAGGAGAATGAGAGAGAGGAGGAGAGAAGAATCAAGAGAGCTGTCTTATTTCCGAAATTCTGAGGTGAGGCTGGCTGTACTCAAATAAGCTTGAAGAAAAAATATAATCACCCTAAGCCTTATTATGAATAGCTCTAGTTGTTTTTATTATAGAAGGCAAATAAGTTAATATGTTAATATGTTGCTGGGACGTGAGACCTAGTCCCCCTTTTAACGAATCAGAGGCTCTTTAGCCACAACCTGAACACCGAGCCGCAATGGCGCGTTGTGCTGTTTCATTGAGGCGCATTACATACCTGGAAGTCCAGTCTAGTACTACATATACGTACCATAATCTGCTAATGTACTGGCAGGGAACTGGGGTCTTGAAAGATTAAAGTACGATATACACTACATACTACGGCAGCTGTACGGGTGACGGCAAGGGCAGGTACTTTGGAGTAATGATCCCCACTTGTGCAGTTGTGCTACCTAACCAGGTTTTTGGTCCCATACATGTACTATGTAGTACATAACTAATACTTCGTACACAGGTACAGACATACACTATAATACCTACACTAGGACTACCTGGGTAATGTTAACCTGGTTTAGCTCCCTGACTAATGACGAAAAAGGCTCACCGCCTGTCATTTTCTGCCTATCGAAGTTTCCGTCGATAGTGAATCGAATTGTTTAATGATCCTATCGTTTGCCCAAGTTTTCTTTTCCCACCCCCAATTATAACCCATTCACCCATTCAGCCCATTAGGTATACTTCCCCCCGCCACCCGTCTACATTTCTATCTCCGAACCTATCCAGTCCTTTTTCTTGGCGTACACAGACACGTATATGCAAGTGCAACTAAGGACAAGCTCTTCATTAATGGGGGTCTGGGTAGCTGCTGGGGGCCAAGGTATGTCGCCATGAGGGGCAGGAGAAGAGGGATTTGGATCTCCTGCATCTGCTGAAGTACAGTCACGTCCAACACTTGTCACTTCTGAATCACTTCTGAATAAGGGGGAGGTGTTCACCACCTGAATCCTGTCGACGCACGAGCTGGCCTCCACTACCGGCGTCTTGATCGTATATATAAAGGCTAGTGCGAAGTCTTGAGACATTCTTCTCGCTTGGTCTACCCGGTAGATTCCCTAGCCTTTAAAGCATTTCATCCTCTTCATTGTTTCCTCGGGCCAACTGCATCTTCATAACATCCAACGTACCTCTATCCATACTTTCCCATTGACCTACCTTTTACCTAATCGCCAGCCCATTGCTCGATAATTTTGGGTTGAAAAAAAAAAGCACCATGGGTTCTGTGTACATCCCTCCGATCCGCCTCGCGATCCTCGAAGCCGATAACCCAGTTCCTGGAATCAAAGCTAAATACGGGTCGTACGGCGGGGTCTTCAAACATCTTTTTGAGAGGGCGTGTGCATCATTAGAGCCACCCCAACCCCTCTCTGCCATACTCGAGCTCTCGTCTCACGACATTGTAAATCACCCTGACTCGTACCCGGACCCCGAGACGATCGACGCCATCCTCATCAGCGGCTCTAAGTACTCCGCATATGACAACGACGATTGGATCGTCCGCCTCACTCAGTATACGAGGCGGTGTCTCGAAGGCGGCCGCGTCCGTGTTATCGGCGTCTGCTTCGGTCACCAGATAGTCGGCCGTGCCCTTGGGGTCGAGGTCGGCAAGAATGTTCGCGGATGGGAGATAAGCGTCACCGACCACGAGCTCACAGAGGAGGGAAAGAAGCTGTTCGGCGTACAGAAGCTGGTTCGTATACCCTGCCCTTTTCGTTCTTCATCTCCATACACCTCTTTGTTTCGCCATATCATACCTTAGGTACCTGGTCAGTTGCTTATCTGCGCGCATCACAGGCTATCCACCAAATGCACCGTGATCAGGTGTTCTCGTTACCCCCAGGCGCCATCCAGTTAGCTCGCACCGACGTGTGCGATGTGCAGGCCATGTATATCCCGAAGCGATTTATCACGGTGCAGGGTCATCCTGAGTTCACCGACGATATGGTGCGTGAGATCCTCGAGATGCGCCGATATGGTGGCATTCTGGGCCCGGATATCTTCGAGGACGGCATGCGTCGTGTTAGTAATAAACACGATGGCGTCGCCGTTGCTAGGGCTTTCCTGCGTTTCCTACGACAGTAAGAAACAGTAGAGAAGGACAAGGTAAAAGATGGGAGAGAAAATCAAAATTTATATAGACATCCCGAACAGCACCATAATAAGACGGGGCAGAAACGATCCGCAGGTGTTGGTTACACAAACCAGGATTGTGCTTTATTGACCGGTTATGAAGACCAATCGGTTAGCTGCCGGGGAATGGCAACTCCTCAGACACCATGAAGTCTTATGATGCAATACGTACCTTTGATGCGGAATTATGATATTTATTACCAACTCAATATCACTTAACAGTTGAGTAAAAAGAAGGGTGTCGATTATCGGTCTCTCCTATCTGAGTCTGTAGGTCTGCAGAGTTCTCTATCACACATACCTAGCAGACATTGTTTCGGATCGAGTATGAAGATCAATCAAATAAGAAAAAAAAAAGAATCATCATCTCACAAATGCCAACCGAGAAGTGATAAATAAGTGAGACAACATCACGTGTTGAATTATTCTGCATCCAATAACCTAACCATCCTTTCTTCCAAGAATTATAATTCCATGGTATGGACCCTCAATGCCCAGGCTTAGACTACTCGGATAGGTAGCCTTCCTCCTGTCGCATCGCCTGATGTAACTCAATGCTTATTACATATGTGTAAACGCCGCCCAATGCCCTCCCTTTTTTAGCAATGCTCCCCGCCTCCCGTAACGCTGATTGAATATACGCAGTCAATATGTCAAGAGCAATCAGAAGGGGTTTTTATCCAACCCCCACGCTCTTCTCTTCTTCAACCTAGGTATGTATACCATAGTACCGTTGTGCCCCCAAAATGAAATCCGGGCACCGTGCCATGCATATATGCAAATAAATCTTATCGTGACCGTCCTTGCCCTTTCCGATGTAAATGCTCCAGTCTGACCTGCATTCGGTATTACGCCGATGTCGTTCCCCGGTCGTTACCCAATGCATATTGGCGCCCAGCCCTCATATTCGTCATGCCGTTCGTAATTATTATGTTAAGACCCTGCTTGTATCCCGTGTGATTGGGGGCGGCTCGTCCCGGGGGAATCGTCGTATTCCACGTCTAATACGTCCCACCACTCGCGGGGCGCCGAGTTCTGTCGCGTCCAGTGTACGGAAGGCCTTCCAGCGGCCGCCGTAGCTCCGTTATTCAGGCTTTCGAGATTTTCCTCTTGCTCGCGGCGTACACGTGCCATCGTCGCGTCTACGAACCGTTCCTCGCGCGTACGACCCATACCCCTTTGCCGTCGTTGTGAGGGTTTGCGTATCCGCAACCGTGATGCTAAGCCTTCCCAAAAACCACCACGCAGGTGCAGCCACGGCTTTTCCCAGGCGCTGAAGAAACAACAGTCGACGGCAGCACCGATGCACAGACTCGCGAAGCTGATAACCTGCAGTGCCACAGGTTCCGACTTCTCTCCGGGCGAGGTATAATTGTCGTCATACCTCAGAATATGCGATACAAATGGTGCGACCCACGTTATTATATAAATTAATGGGTAGACGAATAGGAGGCGGAGTTGCCGTTGTTGCTTCTCGCGTGACCGCCTCATCGCTTCATCGGTTTCCTCTTGGGGCAAGCAGACGGAACTTGACGATGTGCTTCGCCTTGAGCCATTCGCTCGCGGTGACTCACGTCGCGGGATGCTGGCCGTAATAGAGACGGAACCTGCTATGCTATTCGAGCCGAACGACATAGAATGCTTCCATCGAGAATGGCCATGAGTGGATTGCGAGGACTTTGGCGGACTATAATGGACGAAATCGGGAGGGCGGATAGGGATTGTTGCTTCAGCGCGCGGTGATGAAGCAGCAGGACTACCAAAGGCTGTATGACTACCCCGCCTCACTCGTGGATCGAAATATCCGTCAGTAGCAAAATCTACGGGATTCCATCTAACCGAACTTTGTAGAGAATATTCGGGCCGCCGCAGAGAAGTAGGAGTGGCCCCGCCACAATTGAGACTGCTAAGTGTTGAGGCAACTGACTGTTGATGATCGATGGGATCATCTTCTTTGGCTAGGCTATCTCGTGCCGAATCTAGCAATCCGTGGTCAGTGAAAGGCGGTGTGGGTGGGACATCCCCACTGTTGTCACGGCGGTGATCGCGCTTATAATTCCGGTTAGGATCGTCGCCATGTACTGTGCTGGCACGTCTTTGGTCTTTGCTGAAACGTCGAAATCGAAAAGCAACGTATATGTAGAGAAAGGTGTAAGTAACTACTATGACGCCAACAATGATGTATCGTGGAATCCAGCTGAGTGCGCTGAGATACCAATCAGGGTGAACAGGTAGATAGCATTGGGGACCGTTATCTTCGAAACGGCCGCCAGTGATTGGTACAACTGCTGCCAGGATGATGGGAATGATGGCCCAACAGATGTACGCTATGCGTCTGTACGGATAGAGGCCGGCTGCGCCACTGGAATTCCGGGGCCTGAGAATAAACAAAGCCGTGTGAACGGCGATCAAGAGGACGGCAATATCCGAAGCTTCGACGCTCATGGTAAGGAGAAATCCCAGAACTTGACATGAGGTCGACCCTGAGTCGATCGGTTTCCTAGCGAAGAAAGCAAGCGGGCAGACCACGAGCCAGAGTGCCTTGGTCATATCACTCTGAATCAAAAGCATGATTAAGCTGTAAAATTGTAAGTTTATCTAAAACTACCCCATGAACAAAGTTACCAAAGTTAGTCGACTTACTCATGACGGAAGCTCCTCCTCATCCTAACAAACCAGTAAAAGGCGCATAAAGCCGCAAACACACTGATGGAAGCTGTAATGAGCGAGATCGACATAAGGGCCACGATTTCCGGGTCGTTGAAATCCGAATCTCGAGTGAGGTTACGTTTCGTGATCATAGTATAGGATGCGAGGGATTCATCAAGGGATTCATCAAGGGATGCTGTGCCCGGTGGCCATGCTACGGGAGCCATCTTTGCTGAGGTGGCCAAAACGGAGGCTCGGGGTGCAATTGAAGCAGGAGATAGTCTGTCATGCTTCCCAATGAGTTGTTTAGTTCGATCGGATCTCGAGTGTCATATTTGCTGGCGATGGTTTTGAGGTAGAAATAATGAGCAGATGGGGTCGGAGGCCGCCGAGGTGTGAGAAAGCTGGTAGAAAGCTGATAGAAAGCTGATATGAGAGACACTCTTAATTCGAAATGTATGAGCAATACAATGAATCTGCTCTTTCTAGTTATACCTAAGAATAGGTCAAGTAGGTCAGAATCTTCCGAGTCGGGAGCCTCTAAGGAGAGGTCAAGAGGTATTTAGTATCTGGGAAGAAGACAAGAGGGAGTAAAGGTGAATTAAGTTCACATCCACTCCACGAAGAAGCGCCGGGCTGTGGGAAAGCATTATCCCCTAGGATGCAAGTCATGCATAGCGTGCTTAAGTGGAAGCCAACCTAAGCTTAGAGCATTATATTGCACATATTATACATGTTGTACATGTTGTATGTTTGAAAGAGGTAAAATATGTCAATAATTGCTTCTGTATCCGGTAACTTGGTGGCAATCACAAGCCCAAGCCAGTATGAGAGCAGTATGAGAGTAGTGCAAGAGCTAAAACGTAGGAATGCAGTAATCGACTAGAGTAAATGCCGGTCCCTACATGTACCTAAGCTGTGTGTACCTTAATAACTAAAAAAAAGGTATTAAGGATAAGGTTTAAAGAATAACTAGGGTAAAGGAACAAGGAAATAAAGGGGAGATGTAAGTAGAGAGATGTGATAGTCAAAGAAAATACCATGAAGGGATACCTTAGGTTAGGTGTATATTCCGTACCATAATTTAGCGTTAGCGGTCTGTTTTTCTGTGTTCGTGGCGGTGAGGGCAAAAAGAACCAGGGAATGTATGTGAGGTAGGTATGTAGTATGTTATGTTATGTAATGTAATGTCATGTACTTAATGTATGTATGTGCAATAAATTTACAATAATTAAATACCTAGAAATGTACAAAGGATGCACGGTACTGTACTCTCGCGTAAAGGAGCGTTAGATGTGCGATGTGCCAAAATGGATGTTCATGTGTGTAGGTAGTTGTTGTACCTTGGTAGCTATCGGTGTAAGGGTCTAAATATCCCGTTAAGGGGCTTAACGTTTAAGGTATTACACATTCGTGGTCCTCCCAATAGGATCTCCAGCCCTAAAACCTTGACCAAGTGATGAAGCCCCAGTGACGCTACAGCCGTAACGGAGCATATGCGGGGCTAGCATCCATGAATTTTTAGCGCGCTACTCCCCATAAACATCCTCATCCTCGTAACAATGACCCCTCTGCTTTCGTCATAACCTCAACCACGTAGCAGGCAAGCACACTTCGTTGCATGCAACCCAGATCTGGTGACCATCGCCCCGGGACAAATTCCAAAGCCTGCTGACCCCCACAAAATACAACTTCACTTTCTTATATTGTTGTTACCTATTTTACAGTCTTACCTAAATCGAGAAGAGAAACCAAATATCCAATATAAATCTGCCATGATAGTTGAATTCCCATCAGTCGTGAATTTATTTCAGCGGAAGCCTAGACATTATTCATCACCGTTTTCATATACCCGCTAGGCTTAGCGGAGAAGATGGCCCGCATACTCTTCTCATAAGTCCAATGCAGCACTTGATCCCAAAGGCGGAGCCTCAAGCCGTCATGTCATCCACAAATGCTTTCGGTGCAAGATGTAAGCTACTGCCAACTGACAAGTTCATATGTATGAGATTGAATCAATATATCAGGATTGAGGTTGTGCTATACCAAATAAAGCCCCGGATTTGATTCGTACGAGGACTCTCACACCTCCGAAATGGTGCGTGGCACAAACCCATTAGAAAACCCGAGACAATCAACATAAACCTCATCTGCCGACTTATCATTGATCTCGTACCTACACGATGGAACACAATAGATTATTGCAAAGTGTGCAACTCTTTATTTGATACATCCTAAGCACATTTTCTATTCCTTTACCATTATTTCATAGGATCCTCTCATTTTATTTCATAACCAATAGGGGTAAGCTCGTTCGAGAATGCCTCATAATAACGTGTCTCGGGTAAGACGTATTGTTTCTGCTTTAACCACATTCACCGAAGGCACCAAGCTTATTGTATCGTAGTAATTTAGTAAGTGGGTATTGGAAGCGAAGGATGGGTTTTGGTATTTTTCATTTACGCGGCTGGGCACTTCTAGACCAATAAAACACGGAAAAGATAAAATGTGAAATCACAGCATTAATGTTTTAAGAAGGAATGTTCTTATTAGTCTCGCGATAGGCTATAAAGACTTGAAACTTGTTTTAATCGTTGGTAACATCTTCGGCTATTGTGTCCAATCATACACGGGAATTCATTAGCGGGCGGCTACGAGTATTTTAGTCAAAGGACTCCCCCTTCCGCATTCTATTCCCCCACACATCCGTGCATCTCCCACACCATTGTCGTTGGCTACATCCTTGCGTGCTGTGCCGGTCTTGGGTAAACTACACGTGCACGGCAGTGTATAGATGACGGGAAAAAACGACGTAATCTAGCGCCTTGTCCGATCTGATTAGACGATTATCCAGTATCGCCGCGGTGGTGAGTCTTGGCGGTATAATCGGGCGAGTGTCCCAAGAAAGGAACCCGGTATCTACGGGAAGTCCAACCCCAAGTTAGAATATAAATAACTTGGTTCACGTACAGCTACACGATAAGATGGAGGATTAGGGCTTTAGAACAAGGATTTAGATTACTTCTAAAGTAGTTTGATTCATAACTTCATCAAAAACTACTAGTGATACTCCTCAAGTTGGGAGTGAGACTAAAGGCTTTTGCCAATTCCAGTGTTTTAACTAAGTTACACGACCGTCTGATCGAGTTTAGCACTAGACGTTTGGATACAGTAGGTAAACCATTGTGCTTATACTATTTCGAGGTTATCTATCTGACACCTTAGATTATGAAGGCTCTTTACATGTGTGCGATAGTGGGTACATTAGAGACTCGGAGCTATTAAATAGGTAACTACCTAGTTAGTAGCTGGTTATTAACATATAAGTGATACGGTTGGGTTGAGATATATTAGCAAAGTGCTAACAAGAATACGAGAATAGCATCACTTACTAACTAATATGGCCAATCTTGAACTATTTCACTTTTGCTTTTTAACGTACTAGTAATACAAATTACCATTTATGTCTCATTAGTAATTAGGACAACTTTAAACTTACCTCGCCTCTAAAGTCAACAGGTTATTAGTACCTCATAGTGAAGATAACCCCACCAGAGTTATGTATGAAACTATTTCAACAATAACGATTTGTTACTATGTAAACTCACCGAAAGGTCACCTGGAGTATACTTAGTTGCGGTTATATTACAAATATGAGTTCTAACAACCTGTCTCAGCATCGCTTATGATTCTTTGTACTACAAACCTTCAAGTCCCCAAACGCAAGATATGGGATGATGGTAATAGTAAATTATCTTCTTAGAACGTCGTTTGATTTGTTCATATCGGCCACCAATCGTGGACAACACATCTAATGGACAAAGAGGTAGTCCTTCAAATTTCCAATGATATGATACGTAACGGCCCCTATTAGTAAACACCGGTCCCCGTCGGGAGTACTTTCAGAGTACCTATCAGCCCATTCGAAACTTCTTTTCATCAAAATGCTTCCCGAACTTCTTATGTGCCGACCACATACTAACGAAATATCCCGTAACAACATTAGACAAGTATAATCTCTTCTAACTCATCATTGTGCGAATTCATATCACCATTCATCGCTCCTTCACAATAAGCGGGGGCTACAATTCTGAACTCGTGAGACTTCGACTGGGGTCGAAGAACGAGTGGATTGAGCGATTTGAGAAGAACTATATCATCTCCGGCTTGGCAATTATGGTGCGCTGTACCGCAGTAGCCTGTGTCAAGGGTGAAGATTACCCAGTTTTCTCGAAGCTTGCGCTTCTCCGTGATAGCCTCAAGAGTAGTTTCTGATCATTCCTAGGGTTAGCAAAGGGAAACTTCATAGGACCCTAATCTAAACACTTACCATCCTCTGGAGGCGATGTGCCATCACCATGCAAAGCCCAGCGGTATAAAGTGCCTAGTTTGCTGTTGGGTACGTTGGCGTGATAAGGGCGAAGTAGCGCCTGCCCGACGAGCTTCGGGTCTTTCCCCGGTGAATATCTAGTAAGACTACTGATTGAATGGCGCCAGTCGAGGCAAGCCGAAATAACCTCCTGATATGCCTGGATATGACTGAGTGCTTGGTCCAAAACGAGAGGACAGCGAATTCTCTTATTTATTTTCCCAATAACCTTCCCCATTACGCCTAATTTGCCGCCCCGGGTGTTATCCGTGAGTATAGGAGTAGTGGAATGATACTGTGCATCGAAGTCCGTTATTTTCCAAATCAACGCCGACCCATTGCGTCCCGGGGTCAACCAATCGGGGACCCAAGAAGGAGATCCGGAGCTTGGGTCTGGAGGCAGTGTAATTGCGATAACGTTGAGATTTTGACGGCTTCTGATATAAGCCAGCGTTGCTTCTTCGAAAACCTTTACTGCGTCCTTCCCGTAGTCGGGGCTCGGCAAGTTGATTCCCATGGCCTGGAATACCGAGTATAGAGAATACACTTTGTCGTGCGCAATAGTTGCTTTCATGTTCCGGATCTCGGACAGGAGCTCGAGTTCGAATCTTACTTGACCGTCTCCTTCAAAGCGGGTCTGCGGGATAGCTTCGAGACTCGAACCGCGCAGTGATAAGTACAATCTCCAGCGAGGGATGATTAGGTCCCTACTACTATCTTTCGCAAGTATGAAGTTAGCAATTGATACCAATACGGATTTCTTAATCACCACAGTCTCATGCGTAGCGAACACAATGTATTCACTTTCAGTGGTATCGCATACACCAATTGACTGCGATGTAATAAACGGCCTCGATATCTCTTTTGCCTCAGATGAAAACGGCGTCCGTGCGTGGTATCCCAAAACCGAACTTTGACCTGTATATGTGCTCATATATATGATCTATGTATCTGTAGGGAGGATGGCAGCGCCTTACTACACGCTTAATCTTCTATAGCCCACTGCGAACGTAGCCGCCTGTTTTCTCGTTAACATGATTGTCTGCCTGCATTCAGGAATTTTAAATGCTAACTTGCAATGATATCTGGAATGTGTTAAGTGGATGGTAATACTATTAATGAATGAGTTACTAAACAAAATTATATCAGCTGTTACATAACCTCAGATAACATATCAATAAACTTAATACAAGTCCCCTATTCGTCATCGCGTCGATCGGCAGAGTCCGGATACCGCTCCTCGAGGGCCGTTTGCACAGCTTCCAGGCATTCTCGCCTGTGATATTTCCAAGTCGGGCCAGCCGTGCTCACGGTAGATCTACTGTAGTATTGGAATCATGCCATCTGAACCTGGACCGTTGGTGTAAACGTCCAGCACAGTCCGTGAGCTTGTGGGGATGAATTTCAGCTCCCGGAATTGATCCTCGAGCACCCCGAAGAAAAATCAGGGATGGCCCAATACTCACCTTCGGCACGCCATTCCGCCTCTTTCTCAGGTGCATAATCATACGGGTCATCCTCGATCGGCTCTCGCGACGGTTCGTACCTGATCTCACTGGGGCACTCGTACCAATGTACAACACCGAGTTTTATATCTAGTAGGAAAACAGGATTGTATCGTCCACCGGCTGTGAGGCTGATGACATGAGGAGGAGGCATTTCCTCGTGTATGGAAGAACCCTCCGATACGAGCTTAAGGATCTCTCTCGTAGTCCCGCCATTGCTAACGGAGCTGCCCAATTTCTGCCAGTCTGCAAGATAACATCCAGGAGCACCGTGAGCCTTATCCCTGTCATCAGAGGGCTTGCGGATATATGGTAGGTGATAGAGTAGCGAGATAACTTCGTCTGTCTTACTTAATGATTGTAGGTTGGCACTAAGATTTGGCCAACCGCCTTCGGGAGGTTCAATCACGTCCGTTTCTTTAAGATACATCGCCTGGGGGAAGATAGGGGGATGGCCTCTTTTTCATAAGAGAAACTTACAGACTACGAGAGATCAATAACGAGAATAGGGAGGAAAGTATATTATGTTAAGTCGAATAGCCTAATAATCTACAGAATTGTTCTTTAGTACGGCCGTTTACTTAGACTTATGATATTTCGAAAATACAAGGGGAAAACCACACCAAATCTCTATAACTAGCCGACAGCCCTTTTGAGTTACCTTGTGATTGCCGCTATTTAGGTAGGTATAAATGGAAACCGCTATCCAAAATGGGAGAGATTAAGAAAATGATATATAGCTATGAAGTTCAAACGAAGGGTGAAGAGCTATGTAGTAGGCCTTTTAGAATTTGTTAACTTCGTAATAGACTTGTTGAAGAGAGTGTTAATCATGCAGAAGCCTAGGCCATATTATACCGAGTAGAGTCAGGTGACTTAATTACGTAAGTACCTACATAAGTACCTAGGTATATAAGGACTGGTGCCTGAATGATCGTCAGAGCTTGTATCTGCGCACGGATGAGGCACGTGGCGTCGCGAGTATGCGCGTCAAGACTAAGGTAAACTAGGGAAGGTTAGGTACCTAAGGGAAGGTAGGGCGATCAAGACCGACGTAATGAGTGCAATCGCGATCCTTTAGGTAGATCCTAGTAAACTTACCTCCGTCAAAGTTCTTCTGGTTTTTAGTAGTAGTACTTTTTATCTTTTTATTACAAGGATCACTTAAAAAAGAAAAGAAAAAAAATATGGTATCTACAGAAATAAACTTTCAACCCAATCAGTGTCAACTCTCGAATTCCCGGGCTGCAACCCTAATTTTCTGCCTTGCCCGTATGCCCGTGCCACTCTGACCGCATGCTCTGACTGCATGCTCTTGACTGCATACCTCTTTATTACTCGGGCGAACTTGGGCGAACTGAGATATTGGTTAGACAAAGGCATAAAAGCTCTTATGCCGCCGTTGTCTTTACAAGCCGACAGTACGTCGAATCGACAAAGTGTGCGGCCGAAACGCCAACTGTCGACTTCTGTAACCCGAGCTACAAACAGCGTTGGGCCTGACTCATTCGATCAAGAAAACCACCAGCCGACACTTAACAAACAGACAGCTGTAGAACAGGTTAGACAGGCCGGCGGCGAGGCTCGCATATCTGAAATAGCGCAGCTAGAGCAACGAGCGAATCGAGACGTAGAGAAAGCCGAAGAAGCCTTTCGCCAAGAACGATTGGGGCGTCAGCCACAAGAGCAACCGCGACAACCACAAAGCCAAGGCAGGCAAAAGCAAGAGAAGATGAATCAAACAAGATCTTTTGGTGACTCTCCGCCTGTCGCTGCAAACGCGTTCAGATCCGCACGCGAAATGCATCAAGAATCCGAGTCATCGGCGAGCGCCCTCGACCAAGGTCAATCATACTACCCATGCGAACTATCAGCTGGGCCTCTAAACCTTGCTGCTATAGCTCAAGAGCTAGATCCCTATGGCGACGATGATTATGATTATGATAGCGACGATGGCGTCAGACATGGTAGAAATACCTACCCGCATTTAGCGAAATCGGGGGAATTGCAGGAGAAAGAAATACAGAATTTCTTGACAATGCCAGAAATCGACATTTCTCCGGAACAGCGAAAGAGCACGCCGGCTTCGATGTCTTGTACCCTAATGGAACATCAGAAGGTTTGCCTGACTTGGTTGATACAGCAGGAAGAAGATATCCACAAGAAGGGGGGTATTTTAGCAGGTAATTAATTTCTAATAGCACACCCACTGCGGTTGAATGATATGGATAACTGACTCTCTTTTACAAGACACCATGGGCCTTGGTAAGACTGTTCAAGCACTGGCCTTGATTCTAGCACACCCTTCAAAAGACCACGCTCACAAAACAACACTGATTGTCGCTCCGCTCTCCCTCCTCAAACAATGGGAGAGGGAAATCCAGACCAAGGTCAAACCAGCCCATAAGCTGAAAACAGTCATATTGCATGGTCAAATGAAGCGCGGAATGACTGTTCCTAAACTCCTCACCTACGACGTCGTCCTAACCACCTATGGAACCATCATTTCCGAGTATAAAAACCTGCCAAATATGAAGAAGAAACCGTTGATCCTAGCTAATAATGTCATCTTCCATCGAGTCATTCTCGATGAAGCCCACTCCATTAAAAACAGACAGGCTAAAGCTTCAGTAGCTGTGTCTAGGATTAAGTCAACTTACAGGCTTTGTATGACGGGGACACCATTCATGAACAAGGCTGAGGAAATATTTCCACTCATCCGTTTTCTTCGTATTAAGCCTTATAGTGAATGGGATGCATTCAACTGGGAAATCAATAAGCCGCTGAAGAGTTGGAATGAGGACGTCCACGATAGCGCCTTGAGGAAGCTACAGGCTCTATTCAGGAGTATAACACTGAGGCGGACTAAGACGAGCATGCTTGACGGCAAACCCATCCTCCAGCTACCAGCACTCGTGAAAGAAGAGGCTACAACTAAGTTCAGCAAGGACCAGCAGGACTTTTACGACGCTCTCGAACAGAAACAGCAACTCAAAGTGAACGAGTTCATCAAGGCCGGGACAATAATGAAGCAGTATAGTTACATTCTCGTATTACTACTGCGCCTACGTCAAGCCTGCTGTCACCCGCATTTGATCAAAGATTTCGGTCTTCCGGAGGGCATACAACTTTCGTCAGACGAGATGCGCCAACTCGCTCTAAGGCTCAAACCCAACGTCGTGAGGAGGCTCAAAGCACAGACTGAATTTGAATGCCCACTCTGCGACGAAGCGACCGAGAGCCCCCTCATAATATACTCTTGTGGTCATTTGATCTGCAGTACTTGTTTCTCTGCCATGATGGAGATCCGAGATCCGAATTCCGAACAGCAGAATCTTTGCCCGCATGAAGATTGCGACTCGGAAATCAACCCCGAGCGGATCATCTGCCACTTTTCTTTCGTAGAAGCACATATGCCCGAGAAGCTCGGATTGGACGATAGTGATGACTCAGATGATGATTCGGATGGGTTCGAAAGTTTAGAGGACTCAGATGATGACGTAGATGCACGTGGAAACTTGAAGGGCTTCATCGTATCGGGAGACGAGGACGAAGAGGAAGAAGAGGAAGAGCAAGAAGAGCAAGAAGAGGAAGAAGAGGAGGAAGAGAAAGAAGAACAGAAGGAGAAAGAGAAAAAGAAAGAAGACAGTTCGGATGTGGGAGATGATTCTATTTCTGAAAAGGCAAAGCCTATACAGCCCGAGGTCTCTACCGATGCGATATGGAAGGACGTTTCTGCCAACAAGGAGTCCTTAAAGGAAAACCTCGCAGACGACTCCGATGACGATTCTCTAATGTCCCTAGAGAAAATCTGGAAACGAGTTGAAGCAATGAAGTATATCGGCAAAGACAAGCCTGAACAGTCCAAAAAACGCAAAGCCCCGTCCGACTCGGCATCAGACGTTGATGTGGATATAAAGAAAGCATCTCAGACTGGGGGTAAGCGAAAGCGTCCTAGTCACGAGAATGTTACTGGGTCAAAGAAGAGGAAGACGAATACGAACAGCGCGGCCAGCAAGAAGCGGCATCGAAAGGGGAAGAATAAGTTCACCTCTATGGCAGCTCTGAAGAAAGCCAGCTCAAGCAATGCCGCCGCGAAGGCGAAATATCTAAAACGTCTCAGGAAGGATTGGGTCCCAAGTGCCAAAATTAAAAAGACGATGGAGATATTGTCCGCGATTAGAGAGAAGAATCCCAAGGAAAAGACGCTCATCTTTAGTTTGTGGACATCTTTCCTCGACTTGCTTGAGATTCCCATACATGACCAAGGCTTCAATTATACGCGCTACGACGGAACAATGCATCATAACGACCGAGATGCCGCCGCGAAGACGTTTATGAATAACCCCGAGGTGCAGATCATGCTGGTCAGCTTGTCTGCTGGCAATGCAGGGCTGAACCTCACGGCAGCAACCCAGGTCATCATACTCGAACCCTTCTGGAATCCATTTGTTGAGGAGCAGGCCGTTGACCGTGCCCATCGTATCGGCCAAAAGAAGGAGGTCACTTTCCACCGTGTCTTGATCGATGGAACGGTCGAAGATCGCATCCGCGAGCTACAGGAGAAGAAACGTAGGCTAGTCAATGCAGCCCTTAGCGAGGAGGGCGCCCGAGGCGTTGGCCGCTTGAGCCTTTCAGAATTGAGGGGCCTATTCGGCCTTCGCTAATCTCATCCTATCTACTCCAGCACGAGTGAACTATGCTGGTGTTAGAGGCTGTTATAGTTGTCCCCTTAGCTTCGTTTCAGTTACAAAAGGGGTCAACTACGATTGGATGGGCAGAGGCTATCTGTTCAATCGATCATCTACTTGCATTCAACACTTCTCTCGCGTCACTTCATTGAATATGGCTCATGCAGATGCATGTTGGGGACGATATGCTTCATACTTGATGCTATTCTTGTCGCGCAATTTCCAATATGGACTACTGGAAGCCGGGGGGGATAGTTTGTACGCTCTTACAAATTTGTTCAACACTGTCAAAACTGCTTGTATGACATTAACAGCTCGAGGAGCCGCATGTTTTTCATGTCTATTTAGATTAACAGATCGACGGTCGGGACAACCTAGATATTAAGGTCACCTGTTAGCATGGACGACCGGGGCGACGGCTTGATGCCGAGTCCCGATCGCTAGGGCGTCACGGGAAAACGGGCTGTAGGAGGTTAGGAGGTTAGGAGGTTAGGGCTAGGTATGAAAGGCATATGTGTTCACGCTGTCCGGATGGGGTCTCGCGGGCGTCGGGGAATTCAAAGTTCATGTTATCAATCCGGTTACCCTTGTCGGTCGTACATAGCAATATGGATAAATGAGTCCGCCTTTCTAGATATCGGCCTACCACGTCCCGGATAATTGATATGGACAATGTGCGTATTTTTAGGGTTAGGACTCCTCTTTAAGACCATGTTTAACTTGATCTCATTCGGGCTTTGAATGGATTGCCGTGGTCTTTTATTAAAGGTTAGTCGAAAATAGGTACGTTATTTAATATTTGTCGTTTTTCGTTAGGGTTTGGCTATAGCCTCATATTCTATCTGACTGTTTAAAGTAAATAGATCACTAATATTGATAGTGCTTTCATATAAACAAGGCAAACTTATAATCTCTACCAGCCATAACTGAACCCGCGAGCTTGGAGTCGTCAAACATTCTAACATTCTTTCAGGTTAGATGACTATGGCTCGCGGCAAACGACCCTATCACATGTCACTTATTAGTAGCCCGCCGGATAATAGTTAACAGGTCAAAACTTTGCTCAATAAAAACCCAACTTAGCCAACCACTCGGTACACCCCATGTTCCTGCGGATGGGTTGCATCCGGGGAGATCTTTTTTCGTACAGCAGGGTCGAGGGAATTAGGGGGTAAACCGCCAAGGAGTTAATCGGCCCAAGCATCGGGAAGTTGGAGACCAGGCTGGCGGGTACGGTTCTAGCTGGAAATTATAAATAAAGCCCATGCCGTGGCGAATGTTTTCAATGGTAAGGTGCCATGGTGCGGATGCTGGGCCCCGTAAATCTCTACTAGATAAGTCAAGGGCGCGGCCGATCGTCGAGACGAGAAAGATAGAGAGTTTGTTGCAGTAACCAGCCCTTTCCCCACGTTTGTGGTCGTCGTCGTTGTTTCTGTGCTATAGATAGACTTGCCCTTGCGTGGCAGACAGCAAACAAGACTTAGACTTATAAGCAAACATCAGTGTTATACTTTCCAAGCAGCAAGATGAAGGTATGTTGTTCCTTTATGAAAAGACTCAAACTACCAGCCTAACCTTTCCCCCCCTTCACTTACCTTGCAAAACTAAACGAGCCAAGAAAAATACACCTAAACAACTCCTAGTCATAAACACAAGCTAACATGCCTCTCCTCACGAAGACCATATCAGCAACTATCGCACTCCTTGTGCTCCAAGTTACGGCTGTTCTCGCAGCGCCGACCCCAGCAGATGCGGCGCCAGCCTCGTGGCGACTTGACTGCGGGTCGCCCGGCACTACGGCGCTATGCTCGGCAAGCAACAGCGGCGCCCACTGCGATCCCGTCTCCGGTGACCTGACAATCATCTTGGCCGGCACATGCGGTGCATGCAAATGTGTAAGCGCGGACCAGTGCTCGCGGGGCTGCGGGAAGGAGGAGGAGGAGTAATTGGGAATTGAAGTTTGCAAGGGGATATACACGCCCAATTACTTGAGATGGATATCATACCAATGATCAAGGGGACGGACGTGAGGATTGGGATGGAAAGGAAAAGGGGGAGGGGGTAGGAGGAGTCACAATGCGATACGCTGTCTAAGTTATCACACTTACAGTATAACATTCCCTACCTAAGATATGCCGTCAATGGAGAGCCAATGTACGCTACGCTAAAAGGACGAAGGAAAGGCTTGCTTTTAAGTTGGAACGTTGGGCAGTTCGTGGATCCTAGTTATTACTTTCTTAGGAATCAGAGTTAAGGGCATACGGGTAGGGTATTGGTACTTGTTTTGCAATACGAATTGATAATTCAAATTAAGGTCCATGGGAATAAGGCATCGGACTCGGGATATGCGTAAATGCATTTTTTCATATTGTTTTCATATAATTAAATTTATTAAAGTCATCCCTTATTCGCTATGAACATTGTGTTGTAAGTGTGTAAGTGTGTAAGTGTGTAAGTGTTAGTGTTAGTCGTTCCCTAATAGTAGTACCCAGCTGGCCATTGGCTGTTCGGGTGTTACCGCGAGACCCATTGCCTAAAAAAAGAACATTTGGTAGCTATAATTCTTATCGATAAGCTCAATAGTAAGACTAGAGCGCATCAAGTCCAGAAATCAACATTAAACAACTCCACCAACCCAGAACTATTTCAACTAGAAATTCCACCTAGGAATTCTACAAACTCCCATGCCTCCTATACGGATGGCCTCGTAGAACAGCCCTTTCTTATAAACCACCGTCAACAATGCCGCCATGTCGGTTCAATACGCCAACCCGTCAACCAACCCATCAGTGGCACGCTCGCGATCGCTGCGCGTTCCCGCTAAAGCGTCCTTGACCGCCCCTCAGCCTACCCCTACTACCACCTCGGCTCAGATACCCAGCTCTACTTCCAACCTTGCTCTGTTCCTTACAAACCTCCGCTTGCTAGACCTCGATCTTGAGCCCGATTGGCCAGATATAACCCTCGCGACCTTTTCAACCAAAGACGCCGTCGGCGGACAGAAGAAGCGGATTCAATCTGTGGAATGGGCTCTATACCAGCTGTTTACGCTATGGGACTACAATGAGACTCAAAATGTATGTCTACTATGTCCTAACATATGCGAAGTATTCTAATTCTCTAGAAATTGCGTCCGTTCTTTCCACCTCTTGATCAGGTCCAGTCTATCAACCTCCGAGCCGCTCTCCTCCGCGGCCTTGAACAGGCTAAGAAGAATGGCGTCCTGGGTCGAGATGCCGTCCTACGAAAGACTATGCTGGACGAATGCAAGGGCGAGCGACTTGAAGAAGTTCTGGCCGTCTTTTCCTCAGCAGTCCTAAAGAAGCTGGTTGCCGAACGTGCGCTCAATTCAGGTCCGGAATACCGTCCTACTATATCGGAGAAACTTGCGCTCGAGAACTGGGGCTACTCGGGAGACCGTACTGAGCTTAATGGACTCTTACTCGCCCACAAAGCATCCTTGGGTTCCATCTTAGCTAAGAAGAATACGGAACGAGTAAAGTACCGCGACTTCGAGGAACTGCTAGCGTCAAAGGAACAAGGCATTGCCCGGCGAAAGGAAAAGGCCAAGGCAGAATCCGAACGAAGCGTAGCTGAGACATCTGAAAGGACAAGAACGGAAGTCAATAGAATAATCAAGACCAATTGGACTGGAAATGATCAATGGCTTGATAGTCTGCTATTTAACGACACGAACCCACGAAAAGGAGGACTCCTTGGTAGTCGTTTCGATGATATCTGGGTTGGTGTTGAACAGGGGAAAGTATCTGACCTTGAAGACCAGAATACTGGTCTCTTGGAGCAATTAGACAACAGGGTCCAGATGCAGAGAGAAAGGTTGGAGAAATGGGACGATTTCAGGAAGAAAATGTTTGGAAATATGCCACCACCGCCTACCGTGGAAGCGAGAAGAACGACTAAGCCAAAGAATGTTGGCTTGCGCTTCACGGCTCATCAGAAGCTTAGCACCGACCAAGTGCGCGTGAAAGACAAGTTGCCCCTAAACGCAGCACCTGCACAATACCGCACGATAGTCAGTAACATGAAAGCCGAACTTGGTTCTATTGGAAAACCCAAGATTCCGGATTTTTCTAGTCTACTAGGAGGTTCGAATAGGAGCTCGGTAATCGATGTTGCTTCATACACTACAAAGCCGGAGGAAATAGTCGATGCGATCTCTGATATCAGCGAATGGGAAGACGAGGCAGAAGAAGTACGACCAATTGAAAAGCCTATGCAACCCACCGGCGGGCGTCGTTATCGTCTTGTTCCTCCTAAGGATAGCACTGAAGCTCAAGGGCGGACACATGTGCCAAAGGCGTCCTCAATTGACGTACCATTCAGCCGAAACAAGAAATTCTTCCCAGATCTTTCACCCAGCTTTGAGCCTGAGCCATTGGAACAGGCGTCATCTTCGCATCTTCAAGTCCCGACGACTAGTACGCCCAAAAGGCAAGAGTTAAGGAAGTTGGATACTATACCTCAAATTATCACATCGTATAGTGTTGCTTCCCCTGAGGTATCTCCCGAACCATCCCCTACCGATAAGATGGCAGATTCGTTGTCTCCGCCGCCGGTCTCGGTTTCTCCAACGCAGGCCATGGCCGATGAAATACTGCGGTCCATGTCAAATGCATCCCCATCTCCTATGAAGAAACAACGTCACACCCTTTCTCTAGCTGAGAGAACCCGCTTATCTATGACACGAACCCAATCGTTTGAAAAGGAGGATGAAGTATCTCAGCCGTCCCCCACAAAATCTACGCACACGCAGAGCAGTAGTGATAATAATACAAATCACCTACCGGAGAAAGATGAATACGAGGATCTAGTAGCCCGTACCAGACGATCCATGGTTGGCTTCGAAGCCGCGCGACAGAAGGCCCAACTGGAGAGGAGACGATCGGAGAGGAAGAGCAAGATGATACAGAGGAAGGGTGACCAGTTCCCAAAGCTTGAGGAAGAGAATTTTAACGACACGTCAATTATCGAGGAGCTCCTCGACGGCGGCCAGGAGGATTACGAGGCTGTGTTCCGGAGCAGGCCGCGCGTGCAGACGAGCCCCTTACCTAGCCCGTCGAAGGCATGGAATGGAGAGTAAATGATTTGAGT
This sequence comes from Daldinia loculata, assembly GCF_022478755.1. Taxonomy (NCBI): domain Eukaryota; kingdom Fungi; phylum Ascomycota; class Sordariomycetes; order Xylariales; family Hypoxylaceae; genus Daldinia; species Daldinia loculata. The sequence goes on from NW_026054889.1 coordinate 150,994, forward strand.
AAGATGAGATGAGATGAGATGAGATGAGGTATATGCTGTCGCATGACGCTTTTGCTTAGTTTACAGGGCTACTGTTAGGAATATGATACCAAATTGATGTTCCCCTTTTCAAGGGTGTTTGAGAAAAAGGTTGCAAGGTTGCTCGAATACATACACGCTATACTGTCTCTTGTTCTACAGGACTTAACCTTGTACCTCGACATAATAGATACAATCCCAACCCTACGTATAATCAAACTACCTACCTAATCACCACCAATTAATCATAAAAAACCAACGCCCTAGCCTCGATACTCTCCCGCGCCTCCCCATCCTTGTACTCGGCATCCTCGAACGCGCTATGCGGCGCGCGCCGCGCGGGCGCCCCCGCCTCGGAGTCGAAGCACTTTATGAGGAGTACCTCGTCGGGCTGCTGCGCGTGCTTGTAGTACCACCGGTGCGTGGCGCGCGGCAGGATCGTCCAGGTCTCGTCCCGGTCCGCGGGGTAGATTATCGATGCGGCGACTAAGTCGGCGTCTGGGATCGAGGACCCGTCGGCTACGCCTAGGGGGTCTTTGAGGATGGGGCGGATGGGGCGCCATATCTGTTTTTGGGGGGGTTGGGTAAGTCTTTAAGTTTTCTGGTAGTTGGGCGTTTGTATGGTGAGAAGGAAAGGGGGCGCACATTAATGATTTGATACCGCCGTTTAACTAGCTCGTCCGCCTCGTCGGGAAACCAGCGCCGTAGGACTAATTCCGCGCCGGCGTACGACTGGTCCACGTGTGCTCGCAATAAGGGCCCGCGCGAAGATCGATTCCCCTTGCCTAGCTTGTGCCAGTTAGATGGTCCGCAGCGCGTCTTGTGGTCGAAGAGGAAGATGCGGGATGCGCCGGTTCTTAGTATATGGATTAGCTTTCTCGAGATTTATAATAGGTTATGTACCTATACTCAGTTGGTTATTAGAAGACTTACACTTCTTTCAGCAGGTGTATCGACTCCGGGTAGTATTTGCCCTTGACGTGCTCTTCGTCTTGGAAGTCTTGCAGGGACTTGGTCTTGCTCTCGTGTCGGAGGAATTGAAATCCGTGGCTGTCGAGGGTGTATTTGTGCTCTTCTCCTGTCACGTCGTGGACGATGGTCTGCTGGGGGATGTGCGGGCGCTCGTTTTTTACCGTGTTGCTTTGAAGCTGGTTAGAAGTCTGCGCAGTGGATGGGGTTGGATAATGATGTGCAAAGGTACGGCACTTACTCGGCGATCACGATAGGCATCGGTAGTGAACCGTCGCCTGGGTCTTTGTAATAGTTGATATTTGTTAGTACATCGCGACGTCTTGGTATTTGCGTCGTCTGTGTATGTTCCTCTTTAAGCCCCTGGAACGCGAGAGGGATATGTGTTGTCGCGACAGCTGCGGTCATGCTTTCTTTCTGCTCGTCCTGTGTATGTACGGGTATCCTATGTATCTACTGAATCCTAGACTCTTAATCCCTGGGAGCGATTTACAATATATGCCGAATAATCCTGTAGTGAAATTGTCAAAAATTCAACCCACTTGGTCCTATCTTATGACTATAAATTCTAATAAAAACTACCTAACACACGACGCCATATCAATGAGTAGTAGTTATCCGTTATGTTACGATCAAGCCAGGGTGTGCGGGGTCGCTCGCACTGATTGGGCAAAGACCATTGATGCCCTCGTGATGTGGTGGTGAGTTTTGCTATAATAGCCTAAAGCTTGAGCTTGAAACGGTCTTGGAAGTCTTGGTTCATATAAACTCTTCTGGAGCTAGAAATTAGTACTCGCCGTTCCTTCCGATCTACTAAAAGGAGACGGTATTTTTTCCTTATTCTCAAATGGGGTATTTGAACAAGTCGTGCCGCGGTATATGTACGACTCGAAGGAAAAGGGGTAAATGATCGAGACATATTATAATGTTGGCACTTTTCCTCGTAACACTTTGCGATCACGAACCTATGCTTATTAAGCCTCTTCTATAAGATATAAATCATTTTTTGATGGTATCTATAATTTTTTAGAATTGCATAATATTGATGACGGGATATAATAGTCAAAAACATGAGTGTTGGATAGAATGTGGGACAGTAACTCGAGAACACAGAATGTAACAATAAGCATTCTTATTTTCGATTTCTTGTGACTCCCAACCGGCATTGTAGCACACATCTAACCCGTGTGTAATGGGTGACATAGGTATCCTTAATCGGAATGATGGTCCTGAGTTTAAGGCTCAAACGCCCTTTATTCCTAGTCCAACAACTTCTCATACCCCTGACGGGATCGTGTACTCGTAATTTGGCGGGTACAACCGATCTTCCGGCCCTGCACCACCAGGACGACCACTCGTAACTTCATACGCAGCCTTGTAGTTATGATACTTGGACATCTTGGAGCGGTCGGCAAAGTGCTCAGCTTCACCAACGGCCAGCGAGACCTTCAAAGACGGTAGATCCACGAGCGCGCCCATTGAGGTCGCACGCCAGTTAAGGTTGGATCTGAGGAACGAGACGACGTCTTCGGGATTCATGCTTTTTAACACTGATTGGTTGTTGTCGCCGGTTTCGTGCGCAATTTGGTTCTTCCATCGCGTGATGAGAGCGTTGGTTAACACAACACGTCCGGTCGACTCTGTGTGATTTGCTTGTTGGTTCTGGCAATTCCCACATCCTTCATCTGAGTTACCAACTAGCAGGTGAAGAATTAAGTCAGCAGTTATTCCTCACGTAGAATCTCCTTCGAGACCTCATATTAGATGGGCTGTTTGCACAGATCATTGAAGGGTACTCACGGCTTCCCGGCTCAGTCGAAAAGTTTACTACCTGGCCGACCTGGGTGGTTCGGGTCTTATAAGGGACATCGTCAGGTACTTTGCCGACAAATATATGAATTATAAACTTGTTGCCATTGAGAGCAAACCTACGTAATTATGTTAGTTCATTGTGTATTAGTATTAGGTATAATGGAGAATCGCAATACTTCTCATAGACAACGTTGACAACGTAGTCGTAAGTCGTCAAGTTAACAGGCTTGTCGCTGAGGGTATGCAGTCTCGCTAGCTTGGGGAGATTCGGCTGACCCGGGCCAGCTGTTAGCCTTGCTTTCTGCGAAGCTGACCAGTCGCTGTTATAATTCTCGTTAAGCGTTTTGGTGAGCGTGTCGAGGTGTTTCTGCTTATCATAGACGCCATTAGTGGTGTACAACCACTTCTCTAAACCCGGGTAAGTATAGCCTAGTGCCGTCACCTCTCTAACGTCAGATGAAGTCCAATATTGTCCATCCTCCTTGTGAAAAGGCCGAAGTGGATCAGTAGGCTTGTCCCGGTGCCCAAACTCTATAGAATATGTCCCAAGGTCTTCATCACGCGCGTCGGAACCGTCGAACCAGGGGTCTTCGTGCAGCGTTTGCCAGATCGCCGTCATTCTATCCACGTTACTAGAAAAAGTTAAAACCCATACTATACGACAACACGAATCCATCACTTACCAATGGTGAAGCCAAAAGATTGGATCGAATGCAGCAAGTGGTACGTGAGCCATGTGGCCCATCAAGCGGATGTTGTGGTTGTCCGGCTCTGTCCAATCGCCGCCACACCAATTGTGCATATTGTCATGAATGCCCTCACAAGAGTCAAAGGCGTAGTCTTTTTGCACTGGGTCGTCTGCGCCGTGATTAGGAGCTCGTTTAGTTGCGAAATCCTCAAACGTCTCAATAGTGAGGACACGATAGAAAGCCGCCCTAAGACCTGCTGTCATATTCCCCATCTTTGCGTTTTCCGTGTTTGTTTCGGGATCCCACTTATAATCCCTCAGAGCGTCGGCAATGGCTTCATTGTCCTGCTTTCCAGTAACCCAATCCTGGTTCACGCCCGTTCCTTTGGGGTGCCGGCTCGTAGCCTGGCATTGATCAAACTAGAAGGTAGGTAATACCGCTTAGCCCCTATATCACCAAAGAGAACTGCGATGTACTTACGGGGAAAGTGTACTTAATGCTCGTGTCAGGATCGGGAATTTCACTCGCCGTGATCCTCAAGTCCTGGTCTTTATACTTAAGGCTTGAATCGCCCATAGTAATACGCCCTGGCATCGTGAACTGATATAGCGCATTCCGATAAAGACCGCGACCTTGAACTGTAGGCTGTCTAATTTCAACTTCCTCACTCAGCACAGCCAACGGTACAGTATAATCCCGCTTATTTAGATCGCCATTAATGGGCTTCTTCAACGCCCAATCCCAGTACGGGAGGCGCCAAGTCCTCGCTGCTTGTAGGAGGTCAGGTCTATCTACTTCCGGGTACTCGTTAACCACCTCTTTCATAAGTTCGAAGATGACTTGCTACGAATAGATTAGTAGACGTACAAGGACATGGATAAAATTACCTACTTCGAAGAGGAGCACGTAGGGTCGGTGCCAGGTACAAAATAGAATACTATTGTGAGTACAATATCCCTTTTCCTCAACTGCTGGATTTTCTCCGGGCTCGTCCCAAGAAACAAATGGCTTTCCATGGATTCCTAATAATTAGTTTCAAATACGCTGGGTAAAGTTGTCAGATCTAGACTCACCGGCAATTTGAAACCAAGATAACTTCTCATGCGGGTCCATCTGGGAAAACTTCCATAGCGCGGGAAAGAATAGTGCGCGCTGGTTGATGTGGAGCAGTTCTTTAGATTTGAACCAGTCATCTAACTCCATACGGAGTGGCACTTTCCTGAGTAGATCATCTTTCCCAGGGGCTAATCCCTCTTGGATGCCAACGATTGGATAGTAACTCGTAGTCGATGCCATCGCGTTGGGAATGGGGCTATAAGATTGGCAGACTTGACACAATCGAAACCAACTCGATGCTCGGGTTGATAGACACCGGAAATTACAGAGTAGCCCGGGCTTTATAATATATAAGGACTAGAAAGACCCTCAACTGAAATCCTGTCTGGATGAGCTTTCAAGAACTATTACTTCTATGACGTCGTTGAAGAAGAGTTGTCTTGTCTGCTGGTCGCATGGACTTTGATAAGAGCGCTCGTCAGCAAGATGTACCACTTCAGGCGTTGTCATTGTGGCGCAGATAGGGTATCTTTCCTCCTGGTTGTTCTATCAGTCGGTGTAGATGTGTGCCTGAACGAAATGACATGTATTCTTCCGATTGCGTCAAGGCAGAGTCAAGAGCCAAGCAGTCTGGAATAGTTACACCACCTAGGGGGTTACACAATACGCTTTGGGGTACGGATGAGTCTACACTGGCGTCCTTCAAAGTAATAGTTGACTATTTTGAGAAAAGGATGTTGTACATTTGCGTATCCATACTAGGGTACGGTACGTATGTACTAGATACATAGAGTAGAGACCCTACCAATATACATAGGTCTATACATGATATACTAGCTGTGGCTGACTTATGGTGTCGGTTAAGGGGGGGAAAGAAGAAAGAGATTAAAAAACAAAAGTATTCACTTAGAATACAAAGCTCCGTACTGTGTATCGGGATTTCCTACTTTGGAAGATGAGCAGTAGTTCAATATAATATGATTGAGCTATGAATTTAGGTAAGAACAGGAGAAGTATATCAATTTCCAAGTCGATCACCAGGTACCTTATGAATCCGCACTAAAAAGTATATTGATTATTCCATAAGCATGCCATATTTGGACTTCAGAATTATCGTACCTAGATATCTAGGTATGTACGTTAAGAAGCAATTGTGATAGGAGACTTACTCCGGAATAAGCTAAGACACCACAAACAAAGAGGGCTAGGTAGCTTGTAATCCTCTACAGATAGATTAAGTAGCTCTTTGTGCTACAACTCTGCTATTTATCTGTTACATTTTTGTCTGTTACATTGTACGTATGCCTTAACATGACTAGTGTCCCAAATTCCTAAATAAAATATTCATCCGTAACTGCCCTTATCGTTATTTGTGAGTAAGATGACAGCCTTTTTAATTCATAAACGACTAGACGCTGACGAAACCATAAATATACAGAAGGGGCGTAAAAATTATTTAACTTAGGTAGGTACCTAAGGTGCCTAATATACCTATTCTTTCATAATATTAGATAGGCGCTGTATATCTATAACGTACGGAATGACTATGATACGGAGGTAAAGGTAAGATATCGGTTGGGGGAGAAAATATGTACACACTCTGTCTTACCAAATGAATAATTGTTAAAAACTTGGTTATTTCAGGGCCTTCTACGACTGATATTTATTAAATTTGAATCTCTGCTAATTTTTAAAATTAGTCCAGTGTGAAGTAAATCCTTAGGATCTTACCACACATGCTTTGCCTGAGCAAAGTAGGCTACTTTGCCGCCTTTCCGCTGTCTCGGATCCAAGTCCTTCAAAACCCCATGATATCATATTTACGCCATTATACAACCAAACCGTCATCAGCTCGTACGTGAATATTGAGTAGGGTTTACTGTATTCTACTGATAAACTAATCCATAAAATTATTAGGATACAAAAATTACATTATCAAGCTTTACTGCGTGACGCTACTCACAGTTAAAGGAAAGTTGCGAAAAATCCCTACTTTCTTTAATCCTCAGCTCCTGCCTGTTAGACAGTGATGATCCCATTGAAGATAGGTATCGAAGGAAGAAGATATATCTTTGGTTATTCGTGGTGTAGACTACCAAGAAATCTTTCATCCCTAGTTCTCAACACTAGTCTACCATCGACGCTCGAGAGATGTTAGAACAGGTAACGGACTCCGTTAATATCTTTGCTTTGTAATGCTGAATTTTTTAACGTCCGGTGTACGTGCTAAGACTACCTGCCGCGGGCTTCTTTGCTTCGCGAACAGGACTGAAGGGTCAAAGTACGAGATACTCCATAGACGTTTTATGCTTCTCAAAGGACATTGTATTATGTAGATGTCAAGTAGCCTCTAACTGATACTTGACTGCACTCGATCTGACTTCAGAAGTTACAGCAGGTATGATGCGAGCTCTTGGGCACAGGGTAAGTCACAAAGTAGATCATTTTTATTCGAGAGCACCTACCAGCCTCAGGGGAAAAGTTCTACAGGACGAATTTTCTTCTCACGCTTGCTATTCTACGTGGTTAGGCAACGCCCATGGCCTAGTTATCACTCTAGCTGTTTCCTCGACTACTACATCCTACTAGTAACCCATGATTTACTGCTGTAGATCGAGGAAGGTAGGGGTACCTATCTGAATGCCTCTCGCGTGATTGGTCCTCAGGGGTTATACCTAAGTACTTCTATCAGACCCCTATTACTTGGATGCGCATTATTGGTTGAGCAGAACCTCGCAGCCTTCCTTAGCAATCTCCTCCTGCCTCATATCTGCAAGTACAGTGTAGGGGAAGCTTCAGTTTGTGCTGAGGCCCTGGGTGCTCTTGATTCAAAATTTGCTTCTTGGGGTGGATGGAAAGTAGGGTTCTTTACTTACAAGGAAGCAACAGACGCAGCAAATTATTTTTCCTGCCTCTATTTATTCAGCCTCAGTCTCCTCAACCAAGCTTCCCATCTTACATCAACACAAACCAGAACAACAAAGTATTGCACATACAGTTGCCACCATCTCTCCAAGACCAAGTCATAACCTTTGGCAAGCCACTCCTTTATCTTTATCCAAGAACCATCTTGATCTTTACGCGCCCAACACCTCATCATGTCGAAGCTTTGGCCCCTAGTCGTCGTCCCCCACGCCCCTCGAACGTCGGCTAGCTTTGAGAACCACCTGTAAGCATATAGAAGCCCCTTTAGTAACGTGTGTAATATGTACCCACCTATTGCTAACACGAATTTCTTAGGATGCTGCAGCTTGGACAATATTCAGATGCTGTAGTCACGTGCGGCACCTCCAGCTGGAATGTTCACTTGAACATTATAGCCACCCGATGTGCGTGGTTTGAACGACAGTTCTCAGTAAGTCTTCGTATAATATGCTCTATCTTTAAACATGAGAAGCCTTGGGTGCTTTTGATAAGTGTCAAAAATATTAAGTACTGGTTTCTAACATACCCTTCAACTTACAGGAAGCTCGATCCCACGGAAGTAATGAGGTAGTTGTCTCAGCACATCCATTTGTAGCCTACAAGGTCATCGTCTGGATCTATACGAAGAGTACGAGAAACCCTTACACAGACTTGGCAGTATCAATGTGGCGCTGACATTAGTATTACTCCCAGCCCTAGATCTTCACGAATCATTCAAGGGTGTTGCCGAAGCTTTCCGTATGAGTCTCAACATATGGGATATGGCAAACCGACTAAGGATTTTCGATCTGATGGTTGCTTGTCAGGAGAAATTAAAGAGCTACCTTCGAAACATGGTTACCTCGATGCAGAGGATGAAGTGCAGCGGGAAGTTACCGCTGTTGGATGTAATTTGCGTTTGTAGTGGCGTAAGCTTCGCGTACAAAAAAGGCCACATCGTCCTAAGGAACATATTCCTTGATTTCGTCAAGGACAGCCAACTCTGGGTTTTAGATGTCCCCGGCTTCCAGACGGCCATGGCCGCAATCCCAGGATTCCAGAAGGTGAGCAAGAAACTTTCTGAAGCGCGCTTCTTTATTCATTTTCCTAGGAATAATGGTAACTAACTCTAAACACCACAGGATGTCGCTGATCTCGTTGGGAAATCCCCGGAATTAAGAACTTTCAAACCAGATGTCTGTACCCAGTGCAACAAGGATCCTTTCGCAGAAGGAGACTCTTCGCATTACGCACATATCAAGTCTGAAGACGGCAAATTCACTGCTATATGCTACCGATGCCATCTAGAGAACCTTTCCAAGAACCGAACTGTACCAGATGTCATTTCTAAGGGAGTCGCAGGTCTACTTCAGTACAATTGAAGCGCCCGGAAAGAAGAAACTATCTGCACGTATACCGTGGCCTTAACCTAGCTAGAGCTATTGTTTTTTCGCGCAGAAGGATAGCAGGTTTACACTGCTTGCTCACATCATCACGAACTGGTTGATTCCAACAGCCACGATGATCTGAAGCCAAACATTCTCGTCCCGTCTCCATCTTATTCAGTGGTACGGATAGTCGCCACTCAGTTTGTCTTCGCGTTATGCGTTATGCGTTATGAGTTATGCGTGTAATTAGAGAGATACGATAGTGCCTTTAATATAAGACAGGTTTCATATTTCTCAATAATTAATCGAACGGCAATTGTTCTCGTGTCAGTCAGTAAAAACATCGCTCAACTATTGCTCTAATTCAATATCATTCGACGAGCATCATAATGTATCGCCATGCCCTAGTGTTCAATTCGATAGACACGATTCTAAAAATGCCATTCTGGCTAAATCCTACTATAAAAGTAATACGAAGCAATCCTTCTGTTGTACTACAGAACCAACATGTAGTGGTGTCAATTATCCTTGCCAATAAGCAGTCGTCCTGACTTCTATGGTGGCCTTAGTCTTATCGGTGTTGGAGTTACATCGAAGAGCACGCAAGATCTAATTTACGAATCCCTCAAGCCACAAGTCTTACGTCGGCGCGTCATATGATAGCATATCCGAATTGGTATACATAATGTATCCCCTCCTCTTCGTTTCCTTTCAACTCTCAAGATAGTGCATACTGAGCTAACTCAAGAATAATAATGGAGTTGAAAGGTGTAAGTCGTCAGACGGTTAACCGTGCCAAGGTTATCGTTACTGCATTGTTGACGATATCCGGCATTACCGAAGCGGTATCAATCCCGCCCCCTACCGGTCCTTACCAGGTTGGCGTCCGCAAATATACCATCGAACACTACAATGACCACGATCCCGTGGCGCCGAATAACGTGAGCACGGCGTTCTTGGCGACCGTTTTTTACCCCACGCTCCAGAAGCCCCAAGGCCCTCCGAAGCCGTATTTAAACCCCGAGACAGCAGCTTTCTTTGAACTGAACTGGCACTACTCAAACGGGACCCTTTCATCAATTACTTCGACTGTGCAGGAGAACGCGCCTTTCCTGGAGCCAGAAAGTTTGGCTGATGGATCGCTACATTTACCAACTATTTTATTCGGACCGGGAGGTGGCGGTCCCCCGGTCGAAGGCAATACGATTCTACTCTCCGAGCTTGCGTCGTACGGTTATGCTATAATCGGCATAGATCACCCATTCGAGCAGCCCTTCATCCGGTATCCAAACGGAACAGGCGTTACGGGGATTGATATTGATAATATTGATATAGACCTCCTAGATATCTACAACATGCGTCTCGAGGACAATACCGTGTTCTTAGACCGCCATCTCCCCGAGTTGGTGCGAAAGTTAAAATTGCCACTCAGTACGACTAAACTTGGTGCCTTTGGGTACTCACTCGGCGGAGCGGCGGCTCTCGGCTCACTCCAAAGCCATGATCGAATCGTCTCTGGACTAAATATGGACGGCGCTGTTATCGGGAGCCTAGCATCGAACAGCAGTGCTGCTAACGTGCGGAAGCCAGCGTTCATGATGGGTAGTGAAGGCCACGGGGGAGTTGAATCGGGTGACGATACTTGGATCACATTCCCACAATGGCAGACAGGTTGGCAGCGGAAAATCAATGTCAACGGAACGACGCACCACGACTTCTTCGATGATACTTTCTGGAAAACACTCGAGGTCGGTGCAGACCCCCACGCAGGTCCAATCGACGGCCTCGAGCAGGTCAGGGTCTTGAATGCTTATGTTAAGGCTTTCTTTGACTTTACCTTGCTAGGCAAGAGATCCCCCATCTTAGATGGTCCCTCGCCTGAGTTTCCAGAGGTGATCTTCTATAATGTGACTGGGTCCCGATAGATTGCGGTCAGAACCGAATCATATCATAACTTATTACAAGATTAATTAAGATTCAATGATGTCTTTATAGTGGTACTGTTAAACCACGGGATTAGTAGAATAAAAAATAGGTATGAACTTCAGAGGCACCTTACGATGAAGCCCATATATCTATGTATTGGATGGCTTCGGCTTCTGCGACGGGGCATCATCCTTCGTCGTCTCCAAAAATCTGCCACTTAGTCCCGGCAGCCATGAATCATACATGGCTCCTAGAAAGAAAGCAAAAAGATAATGCTGCATCAGCCGCGAATCGAACGCGGGGCCCATCGATGGCAACGATGGATTTTACCACTAAACCACTGATGCTATGCTTGTTGATGTAAAATTGAATGTAAAAATTTGTTATATTCCAATGCATACTCCGCCAGTTCCTTTTTCTAATTGGCTATGATGAATATCTTGCGCACTAATGCCGGGGACTAATACTACACTATAATATAGTAAATTAAGCTAGCATCGGTGTGATTTTCGGGCATTCGGGACCCACTCGGGACCCATCCGGGACTTTAGATAAGTAAGAGCCAGTATATACATATCTCACCCTTTATGAACCGCATTGATTTCAAGTTAACTAAAATGGCTCATAAATATCTATATCTAACATCTATATAAATGGTGGATTGTGAAGAATCCAAACAAGAAGCGTATTCCAACTATTTTCCAGTATCATATCTACAATGAATCAATGACAGCTCAAGATAAATATGTGAGGTCACCAATTACCATCTAAATAGCACCAACTGCCAACTGAATTGCGAGACAGTCCTTGCTCGGGAGCTTAGCCGGGTCGGCGCTAACGCCGTAGAAAAGCTCGAACACGTCGTTCACGGGGCATGCCCAGAAACCTTGGATGAAATTAGTTTCCCTAGATGCCAATGCGATGTCTTAAGTGGTAAGGGGTCTTTACCTGTGGGAAAGGAGTTGAACGTGAGAAGATGGTCGGGTCCGATGCCGAAACCAGGAGTCTTCTCTCCGGGCTCAGAGTAGACCTGTCCGACGGTGCCGGCCGGCACTTCGGGCATGCGAACACCGTAAGGGGGGGTAGTTCCAAGATCTGGATAACATTAGACCGATTGAAAAATAACCAGCGGGCCTGCAAGATGGGACTTTTACTTACCAAAGTATAGGTTGGTTCCGTTCAAGTAGGAAGGGTCCGAGCTGTAAACCGAAGGCCGCTGGATCTGGATGACATTTTCGCCGGCTGCGACATGGGCGTTCTTAAGAGCCCATCCTGCAAGCTTGTCCGTGGCGCGAAGGCTAAACTGGTCTGTTTGACGCTCCTCCAAAGCCGGGGCGGCGACGGCAGCGCCGGCGAAAGCGAGAACGGTTGTAAGAATGGCGTACATTTTGCTTTGGGTAAATAAGAATTATGTTATTAAGACTTAGGTAGTAAATGCGTGAAGTATATGAAACTAATGATAATGATAATGATGATAATGATGATGATATTGTTGGTGTTGTTGCAAGTAGGTAAATATATATATCAGTGATCCGTGGAAGACAACCGACCTTTATATGCAGTTCATCAAACTATGTAGCTATTAGGCCTATATTGACACTGTCTCAAATAGATATTAATTACTGCAGCACGGCCATATGATTGCCACGAATACCTAATCATCGTCAATGCCGGCGGTCAACTTAGGTACAATACGAGCGCACTTCTCAGACCCGTCTTCGTATTCCATGGGTATGGGATAAAGATATTCTCACCCTGTATTCCCCTTACGGAACTATACGGTGGGTATGACAAGCCATCTCCATTCGCGGCTGATCCGTGGTCTCGAGGCTGGCGTCAGCCTTGCATCGTGATCTTCAAGTCCCGAGAAACACGCAGTATATTCAGGGGAACGAACAGCAAGGGTTATGATTATCTAAGCTTCTAATATCTAACTTCGTCAAGTTCGACACGTAGAATAGCCTACAGCCTACACACCAAGTGGCTATATGTACGGTCGATCGAATCAAAAATGACTGTATTTATATGTGATACCACATTACGAAAACCTCTATGGCTAGGAGCTTTGCTTGATACGAGAAATAGGTCGATTGCCAACAAATTCGCCACCTATCATACTCTATTCCCTTGTAAATCTCAATCTCGTTTACCGCTAAGAATAGGGGGTATTGGTAAGATGAAGTCTTTATTTAGTAAAAGATCGATATAGATATAGAGTAGTGATAATATGAGCTTTTATCCCTTATGTGGAATCTTCCTACTACGAATCTACGACTTGATTTTCGACACAGCGAATCTTCTATGAAGCCGCTACTACGACGGACACTATCATAATTAGGACTATAAGCGAATTAAAGTCTGTTGACGATTTCAATAAAGCTTCAAGTACAATTGGGATTAATGCGATAAGTTGACGATGCCTAGCCGATAACTTTTCGTAAATCTCCTAATATGCTGGTCGGATTCGTCACACATGGCGGGCAACCGAGGTACAGTGCAGCAGAAAGATATACGATTTAAATATAAGTGATTATTAAGCTAGAGGTTAGGACGAGGTCAGGTTAAGTATCACGTTATGACTATAGTGTCGATAGAACCATAGCAGCACATACATCAGTCCTGGATATGTTACATCAGTTGATGAATTTCCCACCACAACTACCACACATCTCGGCAGATATCTCATCCATAATGATTTCCCTGAGCTGAGGAGCCATACTAACGAGATCCTCTCGCTTGAGGCACTTGGAGCCGCACACGCCGCAGGTTCGCGACATACCGGGTGCTAGGATTGGTAGTCCGGTGGTCGCGCATGTGGCTATAGTTCTATTAGTACTTTGTACAGACGAGTATATAGCTTAGGTTCCCACGGATAATGATACTTACTGAAGACGTGCTTATTTGCACAGCGCGACACCTTGCCCATCGGCTCTAGGGGTAGGCTACAGAAGGAGCAGATTTGCTTGCGGCCGATCATTGCGAAGTGATCCTTCAGCGCAACCCGTTCTTCACTATCCTGTGCCATTAAGCCGACGGCTCCCGTCACCGAGGGGCCTCCGCCGTACATCCATTCCCACATCCTCGCTTCGGTGCTGAGTTTCTTCATAGCTAGAGCCGTATCCGCTCCTTGGTTTCGGTCTGTGCCGCGGTCATATCGGCCGAAAAGGACACGACACTTTACTCCCGCGTACGTATCCCTCCCATGCCAGACAGTACTATACTGGCTAGTGAAAACGGCGGTGACTCCTCCACCCGGACTGGCCGTGATTCCCCAAATACGGACCCGGTTGATATGGACTTGATCCTCGGTATCCAAACCAGCAAAATTTTCTTCGGGGTCGTAGTCGGATCCTTCTACCGAGTCGACATCCATTTCTTCTTCGTCAGCTGAATCGTCTTCGGACTCGGCATTGCCGTGCTCGACGATAGGCTTATACGCCATAGCCCGCGGGAGCTGATGCTCAATAGTCTGGTTAATCTCAGTAGCCCATCGCGGCCCGATAGTTCCATCCTCGGGATTCGGAGGCAGTGGGAGGTTGGTCTGGTACCAGTCGTCATTCTCGTGAGTAGCCGAGAGCCGGACAAGTGAGTACGAAGGCATCGCAGTAGTCTGAGAAAGAGAAGGGGGATGGATAATAAGTCCTATAATCTATAAGCTAAAGAGTTAAAGAAATGATGCCGATAAACCTGCACTAACCAGTAATTGGATTTTGTGATAGACCCTCTCTTTCTGTCTCTGGATATGTGGTCTTGCACTCGTCCGTAGTGTGCTTGGTTATTCGACTAGATTGGTTGTCGAATGGTATTTGAAAAGCTTTCGCCTGTGAAGGCGTAGCGATGATACCGCGGCAGATCTTCGATTCTCCAATAGTCCATATCTGATGTCAAGTAAATATGAAACCCCTCAGAGAATTGATAGCTTATCAATAACTTACCAGGTCTTCCCATACAACAAATGCGTCGGTGGATAGATAATGGCAAACCCCGTTAGAGTCGACTTTACCGACTTCTACATTTGGCGACTTCATATTCTCATGGGGCGAGCGGATAGTAACCTGCCTAAACCCAACGTAGTTTTTGGCTACATATGATAGTATGCTTGTTTTTGAATTGCCCCTTTTCAGCCATGGGCCCCAGCTAAGTGAAAATGATGAGCCAGAGGGTGAATAGTCTGGATCGGTAGGCTATGATAAATGTTAGTCCGAGATGGATTTCGAGGGGACAGATCGAACACGTACGTCAGTTTTTGGGTGAGGCCCTTCAGCTACGAACCTTGCGACTTCTTCGACTCTCCATCGACCGCAATCTCCCGGGGGCGCGCTAGAGTCGTGCTTGGCCTGGACTGAGACGATGACGACTTCGTCATCATCATTCGCGTATGCTAACAATGCCTCATGATTATCTATATCTTTTGCCCAGGCGAATGAAGTAATATACTCCTTGGTGTACTCTACTTCATGCCCTTTGGCAAGTGGTAGAAGCAAGCCTGCCCCCACACCCCAAGCGGCAATCCATGGTCTCAAGGTTCTAGCATTGCGGCCACGGAGTTTGAAGGCATTCATATTGTCTGATGCACCTTCACAGTAGATGGTGATGGCGCCGGTGCCGGTAAGTACGGCAAGGACGGAACGATTCATCCGGCCTAGACCACATGGCGACCATTCCAACGCGACGAGGTGGTTCATGGAACTGCCTTGACTCGCTACGGTACCCGAACCACCGCCGCCAGGAGTGTACTCAAAGTCGGGAAATTTCTGTTTTACAAGGTTGAATATAGGTCGATTTAACTCCGGGCTTCTATGCTCAACGGTGGGAAACCTAAGAGCCGTCTCATTGTACTGTCGAACTACTCCGCTGCTTGCGCCGTTGGTGCCTTTAGGAACGGAGTATTCCGGAACGAAAAGGAAGACACAATCATCGCACCCGATGGCCAATTCAGCATCAGGGGACCATACGATGTTATGCGTGCTTGCGGGAGAGGCTGTAAGACTGAATGACTCAAGGGGAAGAATATTTTGGGCCTGGCTTTCAGAAGCCATCTCGGAGAGATTTAGACCTTTGCTATATTCTCAGGTCATTTTTAATTCGGTTAACCTAATTATTGATCGATCTGTGAAAAAAGATGGCGATATTTTCAGATTGCTGATTGTTGTGAGAAGTTGATATGAAAAGACCTTGCGACATTGAATAAGAAGAAGAAAAAAACCTTATGCAATTTGTAATTTTGATGGAAACGAAGTTTAATATGCACCAGGCTACTATTTCCTTTCATACCTACATAAGGTATTTACATAATGCCTTCCCTACCTATTAACCTACTAGACTCATTCAAATATACAATTCATTATAGGATATAATTGCATTATTTTAATATTCTTTTCGTGATGGAGGTCGCGTCGCCTCGCGTGTCTTTGTGAATCGTGTCACATCAAAATATAAAATACAGCTGATAGATTTTATAGCCATCAAATCATTACACGCCCATTTCCGTGTTATCCGCCTATTCAAATATTTAGAAGCGTATTTTATTGTATTATTAATAACAGCATGCAAATTTCAAACTACAGCTAATTCTTCGGGGTCTCTAGATATGACCCTAGAACCCATAGAGCAGCGCAACTGGCCAACGCTGTTGCGCCGACAAGCTTCTTGCCGTACCAGTTATCGTCCGTCAGGGGCTTGGCTGTTTGTACCTTTTTCGGCTGTCGAGACTTGGATTTGCTCGATCCTGTAGCATTGCTTTTGCTTGCCTTCTTAGCCTCAGTTTCTTCCTCCTCGTCCGCGAGGACTCTTAGTTTTGCAATGGTTTTGCTAAGAGCCAGCATCTCGTCATCGACTGTGTTATTTCTAGCTCCATCCACTTCGACATTCTGAATGTTTCCAAAGAAGTCGGTTAATAATCGACTTCGCGCAGCTTCCGGGCCACCTTGGAACAGGTCGTACCGGACGCCTGCATTGGAGTGAATCTTCTCGTAGTTGTAACTATCAAAGAGATCGCCGATCGTCTTTTTACTGCTCAAGTCCTTGACTTCGGATTCTAGAAACTCGAGGTTATAATATGTATATCGGTCGATAACAGCGACTCCGACGTCGTTATCGGCGTGGTGGGAATACGAGGACTGATCGAGTTCGGAAGACCCGGTAGCGATAATATTAGGAGAGTATAGCTTGCTGTACATGGTGTTCGCTTGGCACGTATCGATCATAAATAGAATCTCGTGGTACCTATTCAATGCTATGTTAGTCTGGACGTCTCGTTAGAATAAGACTCGGAGCCTTATACCGTCTCTTTTCCCACATCTGTTCAAACGCATCTGCTAAGTCGAAAGCGCCAATCTCTTCGGCATCTTGGAACTTGAGGAACTCATTTCCTCCGTGTCCTGTCATATACACAAAGATGTTGCTCCGGTCATCAGTCAGCAGTCGCTTACTCCTAGGCATCTCATCCCCAACACGATCTGTCAACAAGCGGATGAAATTCTCGACGGTGACCTCGTATCCTCGGTAATCGACTTCGATATTGTCCCCATATAGATCGACGGCGCGGTCTGCGTTACTATACACGGTCCCCGGGAAGGCGTTGCGTGGGTTGCAAGCCATGTCGTCGGGAAGCATAAGGATGATCTGCGAGTCGGGGATGCCTAGACGCTTTACGGTTCGGTACATGGACAAGACATTGGCGAGATGGCGATAGTTGAACCAAAACCTCGAGGTGCCAACCAGGACAGCCCAGTTGCTTGTATGCTCGGCCGACACAATCGGGGGAGCAAATAGCGACGCTGCCAGAAGCGCGGGGAGGTTTAACACGTTGGACAACTTCATGATGGGCACTTGATGTGTTGCGCGAAGGTTGCGCGAGGGTTGCGCGAAGTTTCCGTTCAATATCTCGTCGTCGACGGATAATGATAGAATAGTAATGTTCTTTTGGATTACAGTATTACAGTATTGATGTCTTTGAAGGATGGAACATTGAAATTGAAACCCGATTTGTCATCGCAGCAAAGGGGCCAATTACACTACATTAGGTACATAAAACCAGGGGTCTTTGAGTCTCTACCGTGATATCTAAATCTATGGTCGGCAAGCGTTATCTCCGATTTATGTACTTCGTAAATGTGTACATTCTGTATTAGCACTTGAGGTACCTACATGTATTCAAGCACAAGCATTGTAGCGTCATCGGGCCGGGCTATCTAGCAGCTGCAGGGACTAGGTGCCACCCAATGGCCCTAAGCGGATTCCACCACATGCCTCTTCAATGCGACTGACCACTAGCTTTACCTGCTACCTGCAGCTCCAATCCATGTTATCAAATGTACATAATACGAAATCCATACACGGACTGCATGATAATCGCTTATAATCATTTATAAATTATAGGTACGCATTTGTATGATTTTACGTCATGCGCCATCTCCGCCCTTGCATTAACGGCAGTACTATATACTTTAGGTAGGTAGGTATGTATGTGCATATGTATATATTGGAGTATTAGGTCAATGTTAGGTACCTTGTATTGGAGATGCGCTTGCGCCGCAAATGGGTCACCACCGCAATGCACATGCACCGCAAATACTTACCTTAAATTGAATCTTAAAACTTCTGTCGTTATTTTTCCCTCACGACGATCTTCGCCAAGCTTACCTGCACTCCGCATTCTTCACATATCGTCTACCCGGTTCATCTGTGAATTACATACCTATACAACTTGAACCATTACGCTGCAGTGAAAATGTTTGATTGCAAACTCCACGATTCGTCTACGACACTGTGACCGAGACCCGCTGTCACCTTTAGGCCACACACCTATGACATAGATCTGCGCATAATCTAATATAAATTTACACATATACGACCGATAGCTAGGGAACTCGTCTAGCTACTACGTTTAACAATTACTTCCCCCAGAATATTATTAAGGCTAAATATAGGTCTCTGTTAAAAAGAAGCAGATCAAGAACTTATATCTATATCCAGTCGACGTTCCGAAATAGAGAAAAAATAAAACCACTCTCTCTACCTGACAAGCCAAGCCCAGCCGAGCCTAACCGATAGCTGCGATGGGCCGCCCTCCAGGTTACATATTCATAATTAGGTTTGTGTTTTACTGAATATTGTCACAGAATATTGTCCACCTACAAGCTCCCAACTCTTAACTCGAAGCTAACATATAGAAATCTAACCCTTAGGCATGGGAACCGCCTCGATGCCGCCGAGAAGCAATGGCACCTATCCTCCCCAACCCCCTATGACCCGCCCCTAACATACGGAGGATGGTTACAATCTAAGACCGTGGGAGCAAGGATCGCATCTATTTTACAAGAGAGGGAAGCAGAAGACGAGGCTATCGCTGCCAACCATAAATCTGACAACACCACTACCAAACCCAAGAAGCGCCGCTACAAGATCATAATACATAGCTCGCCTTTTCTTCGATGTGTCCAAACATCCATTGCTATAGCTGCTGGCCTCGCCTCCAATCCCTCTTTACCTACTCCTACAGAAAGGTCTCCCTCTCCACGAAGTTCACATGTGTCTCCCTTGAGTTCGCCCCCCGTACGGTCCCATACGGCCACCCCACCGCCCGCGAACTTGTCCCACGACCCATCAAAGGCTAACCGAGCAGAGAGGTCTATTTTACGACTTGATGCTTTCCTCGGAGAATGGCTATCCCCTGACTACTTTGAGCATATTACGCCGCCGCCTAGGTCAAGTCTTATGCTAGCAACGGCAAAAACCGAGTTGTTGCGCCCCGAGAATTATAATGAATACTCTCACTTTCACACTCGCCACACTCCAAGTTCTTCATCGCAATTATGGAACGCTTCTAGTCGTGGGAGACACTTAGCTTCTTCTACCACCCCCGAATCCGATACCACTTCCGGTCTCGATAACCTGTCCTCTTTGAGAGGCAGTTTGCCGAGACACAGAAGTGACTCGACCGGACACGTCGACCCGAGGATAGCACACAAGGTATCTTCGTCCGACCCTACGTTGAACCCGGGATATATTAGCCCGATTCCTTCTTATGCTCTTTCAACTTCCGAACCCATACCAAGGGGCTATGTGGCGCATGCTCGCGATGCTTGTGTCGACGTCGACTACCACTGGGACTCTAGTAGAGACAACATTGGCTGGGGTGATGGAGGTGCCCTGCCTGAAGAGTGGGCGGAAATGCATCAGAGATTCAGGAAGGGCCTGAAGCGATTAGTCGAATGGTATAGCACAACGAGAAATCCCGCAGAAATGGTGACCAAACCCTCGAGCCCGATATCCCCTAAGTTTCCGCAAAAGGAGAGCGATACCGACGGTCGATCTACTGAAGATAGTGAAGAAATTGAAGTAGAAAATGTCATCATTCTTGTTTCGCATGGCGCCGGTTGCAATGCTCTCATAGGTGCCATCACGCAGCAGCCAGTCCTTATCGACGTTGGAATGTCATCTATCACAGTGGCGCAACGGAAGCCAGATTTTGACGACGATATCGGTACTCGTACTTACGGAGAGCCCGCTTCTTCGCTCGAAGAGCCTCTATTAGCCAAGCAGGCTTCATTATCCGATATGTTCGAATTGAGATTGTTCGCCAACACAGAACATCTTTCAGCAATCACTCCACCCGGTATCAGTCGTTCTCTTTCAGCCACAAGCCAGAATGGGCGTGGTCGAAATAATAACGGGCTTGGGCTCCCTTCTGCACTAAAAGAAGTCGGCTTTAGCACCTCATTATATGGAAGCCCGGCACCTCTAAGTCGTAGTAACTCGGTAAATGCCTCGCTCGGTAGCATGCGAAGGGGGTCGCCAGTACCAGCGTTATCAGTTCGACAACATTTACCAAACACGGCGGGCGCCGGAGGCATAACCGTTGGTAGTAACATCTCCAACGTCTCTTCTACGCGACAAGATCGCATAGGTTCAGTGGGGTTATGGGAACCATCAAACCAGAGCGATGCTTTATCAGAGAAACGAGCGGAGACGCCACCCCTACCAAATATTGACCACCAGGCCGAAGCGACAAAGAAAAACGAGCATGTTCCCACGGGAATACAAGAGGATAACTCCCAACCTGATGACGTCGTACCTCCAACCTCAATAAAAAAGACCGTCTCAAAAACAGAATCGGAGTCCTCGCACGGTGAAGGACATGACCAATTCGATGAAGATCTTGCACCGCGCCTCTGGGCCGGAGCCGGCAACGGCGGCCTGTGGGGTGCGCCTCGACCTCCGGGAGAGGCCGAAACAATTCGGGATTTTACCTCAACAAAGCGAAGGTGGACCGTCAACGAGCGGTAAAAATTCCATCGTAACAGCAGCCGGAGTAATCAAATTACAAGATATCTGGCCCACTCCATTCACCAAATCAACGTGCTTTGCTGTACGTCGCCTGCGTTATCGAGGGTGGTTTACACTAATGCGGTTGTCGATATTAGCATTAGCATATTCTTTATTTTTAGGGTTTTGAGGCAGAAGGGACGCGGGATAGATAATCTCTAATACCCATCCCCCTTTATACCTAGCGAACCTCTCTATTTCCCTTGCTCCCATTTTGTTGTTTTTTTGGAGAAGATACCTCTTGACAAGTCGGGTTTGGCATGATCCGGGGAATAATAAGGGGATTGAAGGGACCAAGTTTGAATCGTAGTAGTGGTCCATAGGCTAGATTATGTGTTTACTAGCCATTAGTCGTTGATGAATAAATGAATGAATGAATGCCAACCTGTAATATTGTTGAAATGATGAATCATTTGAAAACGAGTGATCAAGAGGGTATAAGGCTATCAATGTGTTCATACTTCAAGAACTAGTCCCGATAACTCAGAAGACCGGAATAGCAAACGGTAATAATCGTATGTCTAAGTGATACGAGTACGTAGTGCCTAGCCTAGGATCCCGGGAGGTTTTCGACCTGCATGCGCCTCCCCGTCTCATCACACAGCATAGACACCTACTAATCCATAGATCAATCACGTCGAAAACGTACAGAAGTAAGCGGCTACCTGCTCCCAGACGAGATACAATAGAGCGGGGTTGGCGTTTAACATGCCACGCGGGTAGCCGGCAACAAAACAAGTACGGCTGTAACTTGGGTATATAAGGTGTATGTAAGCTCGCCGCACCCGGGACCCCTTTGCAATATTTATGTATGTATGTGTAGAACTACCTAGGTATAACATTGTCTTAAATTTGAAAATCTCATTTCTAGCCATAGGGGCGACATGTCTACCTAGGTTAACATGATCTAGACAATACTGAATCCATCGACGATCCACCCCCCTTATATACAAACGCCTTGGATATGCAGTTCAGTTCCATACTGCTAATGCTCGTACGTGGATAACTTTCCTTCTATACGACGAGATCCGATCTAAAACGTCTCGTCTATGCTCCTGTTGTCGCCGAAAGCTATGGCGGAAGACTCTCTTCTCGTCCTAATGGTTCAATGGCTTCTCCTAACTCACCCTCGTGAATTAGACAATACCATGAGATATCCACCTCATCCTCTTCAATGACCTTCCTCAATGAGGTCGAATGGTCCATGCGTCATGAGACTGGGTCGCCCTCTCTCTCAACCAAACGCCTTCCTCATAGCTTGATGCGCCAACTCGACGCCCAAAAACGTGGCCGCGTTAGCCGGCACCGCCCTCGCGAGCGCCGGCCCGAAACCCGGGAAGAAGGCCTTGACACCACCCCTTCCATACAACTCCCGAATAACACCACCGATAGTCACGTTGCCTTCGGCAGTCTGCAGCCGACTCTTGACAGTGTCAACGGGGAACACAGGGATCCACATAGCCACGCCCGCCGCGCCTCCCGCCGCCGTAATAGCCATCAGACTCAACTCGCCGCTGGGTTTCCCAGTCGCCGGATCGCGCGGCGTCAGACGGCGCTTGATATACTCGTACGCGGCAAAGTAAGCGGCAGACCCAGGGCCGTCGCGGGCAAGCGTAGCCGCGCTGCCACGGAAGACGGAGCGCACGCCGCCTTCGCGGTAGAGCTGGCGCACGACGTCTACGCCGCCTTTGTACTTGGGCTCTTCGCCGGGTTTCAGGCGCTGGCCTTGGACTTGCAGGATGACCTTGACGCGCTCGAAGGGCGCGGTGATGGCGGTCATGGGGATCGCGGAGAAGAAGCCCGCTGCGCTGATCTGGCCGATGGATAGGGCGCCGGTGGGGGATGGGGGGGAGAAGGATGTTACGATTTGCTTGCCGAGGTCGTAGCCCCAGAAGGATACGGCGACTAGGATTTGGCTGGGTTAGTTTTGCGCATTTCTACTTATTTATGATTGCGAATAATGGAGGGGGAGGGGGAGGGGGGAAGAAAGGGAGGAACATACACATAGGCGTAACACCGACCAACGGCGCACTCACACCAGCATACAACCCCCTTTTCAACCCATCCCGAGCAACGCTCTTCCTCACGACATCAATAGCCGAAGAGTACACGCCCTTATCCGCAGTCTGCAAGCGCACCTTAACCAAATCGAACGGATGGCCAACGACGACGGCGCATACACCGCCGAACCCCCCGGCAGCAAAGGACCGCAGCTGCGACGAGAAGCTGGACGCGGCAGCTTGCGCCTCGACTTTCAGCTCCGTCTTGAGCTCTTCTTTGGTCTCGGGGATATGCGGCAGGTGATCGGCGACTTGGGCCGGGAGCGACGAGTGCAGCTTCTCGTTGATGCCGGTATGCTTGTCGTTCGACGACATGATGACAGCGCTTGATTTTATTTCGGTTTATCCCGTCTACCAACAATGCGGTCCAGCTTATCCTGAGACTATCCGGGTTACCTATCGAATAAGTCGAGAGGGGGGGGGGGGGGGTAAATTGTCCTGTTTGCGCAAATTCGCGCACTCGGTAGAATTACACGATAGCTAGCTACCTGTTGTCTAGGTAGACAAGCTCAGATCCCCAAAATGTCGACGTCTTTGCGCCCAAGTTACACGCTCAACGCAGCGGCGGAAGTCCGAGGTACCGTAGATGGATATAGCAGCAACAACCGAAAAAGAAGAAAAAAGGCAAACAGTCACACGAGGGAATTAGCTTTATCGAGAAAGAAGCAAGTTAGAGTCGGCAATAGAAAGCCGAGCCAACGTCAGAGAATACTCGTGCCTCGGCAGAGAAACTATAAAATAAAAAAAGGGTTCCAAAGTACCGGGTACTGGTAATCCGTACATGTACTTACCTAGGTAAGGTAGCTTATGTACCCGCTTTCGCTAACCTTAAGCCCCGGAGTATTCGTACATCATATGTAAGTATTAGACCGAGATCAGATCAGATAACATCTCGTCGTACATATAGTGTATCAACAGTACATCAAGCTACATTAGATACACGATCACATAAGTATAATAAACAGCCACAGCGTATCGATATTCTATAATAGTTACTTGAAGAACTAAAACCCATAAGCCGAATAGTGAATATACATAGGTATCATGCCTCGGCCAAGTCGGCTTAATGGATGAAAGTGCCCTTTACGTAACTATCAGGTACCAGATGGGTCAAAAGAAATACCCCGCCAAAAGTCTAGTCCGCAAGAGGGCAATTCCACTCACGTACAGGTACATGTACATTTACACAACCCAACATATTTCGGCCATGCATATGTATTTCTCTCAATATAACAGACGAACACCCGTCATTTATAACACGCATTTACCGGTCACAGCATAGAACCTTTACATATCTATGTGTTACCAAACCCAGAATAAAGCCCGACCATTGATAACTCGGCCCGCCAAATTAGGTGCCGGCAGAAGCCGTCGTTCCTGACCCGGCCATGCTCCGTGTAGTACGTAGGTACCTAAGATGATACGTCATAATCATATGCCAAAGCGCTACAGAAATGGGACTTTGATAAAATGCACGTGTAAATAGTTCACGAAAATATAATGTAGACGTTCACTATCCGGAAAGTATATACAGAACACCCAGAGCAGCATCAAAATGAACATATAATCGGGTATACTCGTTCCTCATTTTCCTCTATTCCGCTTTTATTTTCGACCTCCTTATCGACTTGGAAGTCTCTCCAATCACACCCGCGCTGTCCAACAAAAAGATATCACCGATCGTCGAACGCCGCAATGCGCAACTCCGGGGAAAGGGAACAAGCTTGCCCACAATACTCCGCACTTACCCCAGTTCATGGGTAGCTCAAGCAAGATAGAACGCCCCTAGTACCAATTGTTACAGCGCCTCAATACCCACATAGCCCCTTAGATGTTATAGCATTGACCCGACCCATCCCGCACCAACATGTCGTATCCCCTTCTCTCTCCATCTGTATCGTTAGGTCAATCCCGTGTTTGCTAAGGTAGCTCTGAACCCTATCTCGAACATCCTCCAAGTCTGCACCTCGAACTGCGGCCACGTGAATCACCCCCAAGAGCCTACCTCCCGACTCGCTGCTTACACCGTCATCCACCCAAAATTTCGGTACAGAATACGAGGCAACGCCTCGCTGACTTGTGATCTCAGACAGCGCATTTCGAAGATTGTACTCGGTATCCGCTGGGATTGTTAGTAGTAAGCGCTGGGCTGATGATTTTACCAGGGGTATCGCCGTGATGAGGATCAAGTACGCAATTAAGAAGGACGCTAGAGGATCCCAGCCAGACCATGGAATGAGGTAGGTCAGAACTGTCGATATGATCACCGAGGCACTTCCAAGAGTGTCTGCGAGAATATGCAAATAGATTCCGTGCATATTTTCGTTCTCGTGGCTATGAGAATGAGCATGTCCATGACCGTGACCGTGACTATGGTTGTGTTTGTGGCCGTGATCGTGCTCGTGGTGCGATTTACAGTCGTGATCATGATCTTTGCCATGACTATGGCTATGGCTATGGCCATGAGAATGACCATGATCGTGCGAATGGCCATGGCTATGACCATGAGAACCGAAGGCAAAGATGCCTAACAGATTGACCACCAGTCCCAAGGTACTAACAATGAAGAGCTCTCGAAGTCTCTTGGTTTCTCGGCCCTCTAGTAGTCTCTCAAATCCTTCGAACATGATTTCGAGACTAATGAGTCTAGGGAAACTATCAGCTAAAGAATTCAGTTAGATGGAATTGGGACTTACATCAAAAAGACTCCGTTTGCAAACCCGCTCAGTGTCTCGATCTTCCCGAAACCGTAGGGAAACCTCTCGCTAGGCGGCCATTTACTCATAACCGACGCAAAAAGTCCCACTGCCAAAGCCACACAGTCGAAAAACATGTGTATACTATCGCTAAGGAGTCCCAGGGAGTCGGTCAGATACCCATAAACGGCCTGGACGCCCATGAACGTGAAATTAACCCTATAAAGAGTAAGATTAGTGACATATCCAAAAACGAAATAGATCTAATTTAAGTCATACCCCATAAAATAGAAAATTCGCCGCGAATCTTTCTCTGTCATGATGGCGTGGATCAAGGGCCACTTCGAGGTAAAGGGAAGCAACAAAGCCGTAAATTTTGAGTAAGTTGCTTCATGACCACCACCATGGGCATGGTCGTGTATAACAGTGGCAGTAGGTGCTCTATAGCTTGGGGTCTTTGGCGCGTCCATCACGTCATTCTTCTGTGGACTAGGCAGTTCCTCAGCATTCTGTCTCAGGGGTGACGGCCGGTTTTCTCGTCTTTGTAGTGGCACAAACGAGTTCGCTCGATACTGTGTTATATTTTGCTGGACCTGTACTTGAGCATTAGGGTCGAGATGGTCGAGATGGTCGAGATGGTCGTGACTATGATTATGGTCGTGGTCATGCTCGTGGTCATGCTCGTGGTCATGATCATGGTCATGGTCGTGGCTATGGCTATGGTTGAAGTCGGCTCTGAGTCCTTGGCCCTGAGGGTAGGTCTGCAAGGAACGAGTCGATCTCGAGTGGCCGAAGGACGAGGGAGAATGGGAATGAGAGTGAGAGTGAGAATGGCCGTGGTTATGCGGTAAAGGAGGTTGCGGTAGGGCATAGGAGGATGCCATGATGTCGTTCAATGGTCTAATTAACTCGGGGTATCTGTTTGCCTAACTAGCAGTGACGATGTTTAGAGCCCCGAAGACTCTCTTCGATTTCCAACTTTTATCGCATGTGTATGGGATTATTAGTGCATAAATACGAATAAGCGTGTTAACCGGCGATCTCTAGCGAGTCGAGCCGGTTGAGTACCTTGGCGGTGACGATCGATGCTGGTCGGTGCTGAATCGGTGCTGAATCGGTATATCTGGCAATTATTGATTGTGTTCGTACGCTTCGGCAACGATTGAGCCTTGAACGGGGAATAATTAATTTAAATATCTAGTTTAAGAGTGAGTGTGATGGTACTACACGATCTTAACTGACAAGACTAAAAAGCAATCCAAAGAGAACAAGCAAATTGTGGCATCTTGTATTGATAAAAGAGCGGAGGAGAAAAAGAGAGCGACGACGTCGAAGAGGAGGAAAGATCCATTGTAACCCCCCTGTTCCTGAATGCAGTTCCTAAACTTTTCTCCTTCCAATCTAGCGCCAGCCCGCAATCTATGATGCACCTGGACAGCCTGCAAGTACTCCGCATTATTACTAGTAGTACCATGTACCACGTACTAATCGATGTAGTCTTTTCGCCGAGTCGTCACTGAGTGGTAGGTACTATTACAGTAAGATTACTAGGCTTTTTAGGGGTTCGACAGGTACCCCCATCTTTAAAGTTTGCGTGCCTGAGGTCCCTATTAGATGTTGATAGGTACCGAAAGTTTATTACCTACATGTAGTCGATAAGCCAGATTCATCCAATAAATCACCTCAACCTTAACAAACCCTGCATCGAACACCACCACGTCAAAACATTATCGCCGCCTCCAATCCAAGTGGTCAAGGTCATAATTACCTAACCATCATTTTAAGATATGTTCTGCAGATGCTGTTCATCTACGCGCAGAGTCGGGACAGGTCACAAAAGAGAATATACGAAGACACATTTTAAATAAGCCCGTCGTCGTATAGCTCTAAGCTTACCTACACACTATCCTCGTAGTAAGCTATACTCACATTTTACAAACAAATATATACCTATACATACCCCGATATCCCCGCCTTACTATTCTGAAATGGCATATCTCGCCATCGTACTGGCGTTTACCGCTTTCGGATCGTTACTTGGCCTCGTGGTAGTTCTAACCATGCTACCTTCACGCTACATTAAGATCTCCCCAGCATCTAAGGAGTCTGTTTCTGTTCAAGTCTTAGTTCTTGGAGATATTGGTCGAAGCCCGCGCATGCAATACCATGCTCTAAGTGTTGCTAGACATGGCGGAAGGGTTGATCTTATTGGCTATCATGGTATCTTTGTTTCTCTTCTTATGTTTCTCTTCTTATGTTTCTCTTCTTAGCTTGACGAGTAACCCGTACTAAGTCATTGTATAGAATCGACCCCTCATCCTGATCTTCTCAGCAATCCTAGGGTTAAGATCTATCCGTTGGCACCTCCGCCAAGTGTGATCAGGTCCAGTTCGATTCCTTTTATCGTCTCAGGGCCTTTAAAGGTGCTATGGCAAATTTGGACTCTCATTCGAGTTCTTGGTTACCAAACACCCCCTGCAAGATGGATCATGGTTCAGGTACAGTATATTTATATTTATATTTATTATCTTTATACGGGATATTTGTTAACATCGGTTCTAGAACCCCCCATCTATTCCAACTTTAGCTATTGCCCTTCTCATTTCTGTCTTGCGCAACACGCATCTTATAATCGATTGGCACAACTATGGCTGGACGATCCTTGCCGGGACCAAGGGACGCAATCATCCTTTCGTGGAAATCTCGAAAGCCTACGAGTGCGCGTTAGCTCAGGCAGCACCTACGGCTAATATCACTGTTACTCATGCGATGAAGCGGCAATTAGAGAAGGCACCTTATAGCGTTACGGCACCAATTCTTGTCCTTCACGACCGGCCAGCCTCCTTATTCCAGCCTCTGGAGTCCTTGCCAGATCGCAGGGACTTTCTAGAAAAGTTACCTGAGACTAGGGAATTCGCTTCAAACATTATAGGAGGTCAGACAAAGCTTATAGTAAGCAGTACATCTTGGACACCGGATGAAGACTTCTCCCTCTTGCTCGATGCCTTGGTTACATACGCTAAGGACGAGTCTACGCATCCTATCATCGCCATCATTACAGGGCGCGGGCCCCAAAAAGCAGCTTATGAAGAGAAAATCCGGAACCTACAGAAAGCGGGAAAGCTACCCAATATTCGCATACTAACCGCGTGGCTAACGATGGAGGATTATGCCAAGCTCCTGAGTTGTGCTGACCTCGGGATATGTCTTCACATGTCTAGCTCCGGCGTTGACTTACCTATGAAAGTTGTGGATATGTTTGGGTCTGGGCTACCGGTTGCTGCGTACTCTGGATATGAGAGCTTCAGCGAATTGGTCAAGGAGGGTATAAATGGATGCGGTTTTGAGACAGCAGACGAGCTAGCGACAACTTTAACGCGATTATTGGGGGAGGAAGGGTCACGCGAACTCCAGACACTACGTAGAGGAGCCAAGAAGGAGAGTGATCTACGGTGGGATGAAGAATGGGATCGAGTTCTAGCCGGTGTATTAGGGCTCATGGACTAAGAGACAGCAATATTTAAGCGGGACTACCCATTACAAATTACGAAAATCGACGGATTGAATTCAAATACGTATCAAATACGTAACACCTATACGCCTTCTCGAATGCTCCGAAGTCAGCTATGCTAGTGTCTAAACAGACGCTATTCAACACAGGATGGTGCTCCTGCGATGGCGTCCCGGTTTCCTCCTTTATTCGAGAGATATTTATCGGTATAGAAGTTCGGTTGTCGGTATGCGGCCGTGAATCCTGTTCATTTACTTGCCCTGCCTACCTAATCCTCGCCTAAGCTCTCCCTAACGCACTTCCTTACCCGCTTCCTAAACTCCTTCGGACCACCTTCTCGCTCGGCCCGCAACAGCTTGGCGGCATCCAGATTGGCGGGACTCTCGTCGTTAGGCTCGTTGAAGAGGCTGAGAACGCTTAGCAGTATCGTCTCGGGGGTCTGGACGGGACTCCAGCGCTCGGCGGCGCTCTCATAGCCGTACTTGTCTTCCTCGGGTGGGTGCAAGATGGATATGCAGAGCTCGCCATTGGGGTAGATGTTGGGGTGGAACGGAACCGGGTTCTGGAAGACGATCTGAGGAGGCAGGTGAGGATATTCGGGTGGGAAGGTCATAAGGGCGCGGAAATAGGCACCTATGTTTATCTATGCGTTAGCCATGCCGGATCTAAAGGCCTATCTAACTTCATGCGCGTAGCAAGGACGGTTATGATTTAGGAGAGAGGGGGGATTAAGACATACCACCGTAATACTTGCACTCATCATTGATCATAAGAATAACTTCCCATTCGAAGACATTGCTCTCCTTAGCTAGGCCTACTGAAATACCTGATAGGTCAGATGACGTATGCATCTCCTTGAGCTGGCGCTGCAAGAGTCGGGCAGCTCCCGAGGTTTGCGCCGACGATGCTGACATTGTGGTGGTGGTGGTGGTGGCGTATTACAGCAGTTACGCGATAGAAGATGACGAGATGAGGTAAAGTAAGATATGTATTTTGGGTATTTTGTAAGGGTATTTGTGAATCGCCGATATAAAGCAGATAGGTAATTTTGTACGTAAGCCGTAAGCTGTAAGTCGGGCAGGTTCGAACTGCAAGATCCGCCACGAGGTTATTAGATCGGTCGGCGACGCGGATATCTACCTGTGTACCTGTATTATGTACCTTTAGGTAAGTTTGACGTTACTCGCGTGTGGGGTGTTAACGGTCGAGAATGGAGAGTGAAACGGACGTGAAAGATTGCATCTGTCGAGTCCGGCGCGGAAGTCCTGTAATCGATGGTGGGGTAGCTTGGTACATAGGTTAGGTATGTATGAAGTTATATAGGTATGTAAGGATTAGATGCAGCTATGAAGGGATATGCGCAGGGATAAGGGATATGTATTGGACAGGAGTATGGAATTGAATTTACAGGACAATTGTTGTGTTCTTACCCTTGTCCGGACTTTATTATCGAATCTACAAAGATATGAAGTCTTACGTCACATACAGTATAGGTTAGGTATTTTAACTACATAAAGTAAATTAATTAACATTAGGTGTTATTGTAGGTACCTAGGTACGTACATATAGAGTAGAGGCAAGTGAAGATGATTATATTCAAGATAGAGACGTAAATCAAGTTATTATGTAGAAGCCATAAATTGAGTTGGAACCCGGTCAAAATAACTCCTGCAAGGGCGGGAAGATGCAGACAGGCTTGTACAACAGAACAAGTAGCAGCCAGTTAAGAGCTTACACTTTCATGCCACTTCAGTCCAATAAAGTCTCTTCGTCTTGTTGATACTACCTTGGTACTTATATGTAAATATATATAGACCATATATCATATTAAAATCATATACACAGAAACTAAGGGACAGAGGAGTTGATAGATTGCTAATGAATTCTACTATCCAGCCCAAGAAGCACCTTACAGCCCGTGGCTTTCATTTTATACCAGAGGTAAACAGGGCATTAATACAAAACCAGCCCCAAATAGGTACCTATACACATGGCCGTAAGAATCAAACCAAGATACCGCCTAAGCAACCCAAACTTGGATCAAACCAAACGCCGTATCTGATGCACCTTAACGCCATCCCTTCGCTTATACTTTAATATAACTATCATTCCCTGAATGTCCCTTATGATTCCGTCACCTGGCTACTTCTTCTTCTTCGACGTCCCAAACCCCGTAATCCCCATCGCAGCCATCATATCATCCTCATCATGCTCTCCCTCGATCCGCACGTCGTCGCCATACTCAGTCTTAATCTTCTCCTGCGCGTCTTGCGCCGCCTTCTTCTTCGCCAGCTCCTCCTGTCTCTTAAGCCGCCTCGCCTCCCTCTCCTTAGTCGCCTCCTCCTCGCGCATTTCCAACCGCTCTTTTAGCGTCGTCGTGCTTGCCTTTTTCTGCTCTTGCAGCCGCTCCCATACCTCCGTGATGCGCTGGTGGACTTCTTCCGCGCTCGCCTTTTTGACCTCGCCTGTCTCGCCGATGTTCCGTAGATGCTGCATGCTGTTCACGTGCTCGACCCATTGCATGTTGTCCTTGAACGTGAGGTCGCAGGCGCTGCAGTAGAACCCGGCGCCGCGGCCCCTTTTGCCCTGGCCCGCGCCCGCCGGGACTAGTGTCGTCTTGCCCACGTTGGCCTCGAGGTCGATGATATCGCGCCGCGCCCGCGTGAGCGTCTCGTCGCCCGTCATAGGCTTGTAGTACTTTTTTCCAGCCATTTTTGCCTCATATCGCGCCTTCGCTTCTTCTTTATCGGCTGCCTCTCGTACCTTGGCTTTCTGCGCGTACTCGTCTAGGTCGTAGCTCCGCCGGAAGGACGTATCGTCGGCCGGCGTGCCGTACGCCGAGCCCTTTTTATCGGCCATGTTGATAGTATTTGAGAGTGGTGTATTTTATTCGGTTCAAAGGGGGTGTAGTGTGGGAAATAGGCCTTCTTGAGTATTACCGTGGAGGTTATACTATGAGTAGAATTGACGTTGTAACTACACGACTTTGTTTGCGATTAACGCGATAAAGTAATCTAACCGTAGCATTTAAATGTGGTAAGACAGTGGGTACCTAAGTACCTAGTTCAGTACCCCTGCTGCCCTAGCTATAGGAAAGACATGCTTAATCGATTACCCCTCCATTTATGCCAATAAGCATCTTAAATAAAACTTCCTCCCCCACTTCATCTTAGACTTCTTCTGCGAGATCTCGAGCATCGAGCTTTTCTCTATAGGACCTGAGTTAGCTTGGTTCGTGCTATTACAATGCTCTACCTCGTGGGACTAGGTCTCTCTGATGAGACGGATATAACAGTCAAAGGCCTCGAAATCGTTAAAAAGGCATCCCGTGTCTACCTCGAAGCCTACACGAGTATTCTCCTAGTAGATCAGTCCGTCTTAGTAGGCAATTCCTCATCTCGCGCGGTATTGTCTTTTCTCATTCAGCTAACGCTAATGGCGCAGTAGGAGAACTACTATGGCCGATCCATCGTAGTCGCAGACCGCGAGATGGTCGAGTCGAATAGCGAAGAAATCCTCCGCGATGCGCATACTGAGGATGTCGCATTTTTAGTAGTTGGTGATCCTTTCGGGTATGAGAGAGCCGTCCGAGAAATCCAATGAAGAGAGGCCATACCTTTTCAAGTGTACAGGAACAACGAGCATAGACTAACGCCTAAATATAGCGCGACTACGCATACTGACCTCGTTCTTCGAGCGCGCGAGCTCTCAATCCCTGTCCAGACGGTACCAAATGCTTCCATAATGTCAGGGATAGGAGCTACGGGGCTTCAACTATACAACTTCGGCCAGACGGTATCTATGGTATTCTTCCTAGATAATTGGCGCCCCGCCTCCTTTTACGACCGTATCAAAGAGAATCGATCCATTGGGCTTCATACACTCGTGCTATTGGACATCAAAGTCAAGGAGCAGAGCTTAGAGAACATGGCTCGAGGAAGGAAGATATACGAACCCCCTAGATATATGACAGTCGGGCAATGTGCGCAGCAGATGCTTGAAATCGAAGAAGAAAAGAAGGAGGGCGTTTACGGACCGGAAAGCCTAGCCATTGGCGCCGCGAGGGTTGGCGGCAGAGAAGAGAAGTTTGTTGCCGGAACACTAAAACAGCTCTGCGATGCAGATGAAGCGCTCGGGCCGCCGCTACATAGTTTAGTATTATTGGGCAAAAGAGCACACGAGCTAGAGAGGGATTATGCGCGCGAGTTTGCGGTCGATAAGCAGACGTGGGATACGATTTGGATTAGGGATTACGGTCAGCAATGAAGAAAGGCATCATTTAGGTAATAATCGCAAATACACCTGTGTCTTTCACCATCCAACTACGTTGATTTATTTCATGATTTAATATAGGTCATTCCTCAGGACTATCCCAAGCTGCCTATATATATATAGGTATATATACTCTTTCCGCGATAGTTTGTGACAGTTAATTAAATTATAGCAACCTCGTTTATTAATAAATGCAACATCTTAGCTACCCTATGCTGTGTGATGCGATACATCAGACTTTATCATCGACAATATTTCTTGCTTTAAGGGATAAGTTTGATGACGTCAAGATAAGAGCCACTAGTTAATCATTATTGGAGATGTTTACATATTCCTTTTCCTTTATTTTAACTTGAGACTGTCGCAGGAAAAAGCAATTGATAAAAGGTAAACGTACATCTTGTCAAGTTGATATAAACTCGTTCTAACCTCTCAACTACATGACATCGATCGATAAGGATAGGATAATGCGTAGGTGCGCTAAGCAGCTGAGCAAGCCCTTGATGTAATATGGGCCAATCCATGAACATATTTAGGTATTTTTGTACATGTGAGCTTTAAATAGAATCAAGCCTCCAAATTGGACCACGGTTCAAGGAACCGAACCGGTCTAAGGGGAGCGATACGCTAGCCTGTGTTACAAGATACAGTAGTAAAAGCTGCTCAAATCTTCGGCATGGATTTTTGGCTTCTGTCATTGGGTAGTTCTGCCATGTCACACCTAATGCAGAGGTTAGAGATGTTAACGGGAAATAGCTACCCAGAAGAGCGGGCAGGTAAGAAGTACATGTACTTACCTACCTTGATATATTCTTCATCCCCTCCTTCCGTCCAGCGATTGTAATGTAGAGGAATAGGTGGTGGATGTCCCACTAACCTTACCTACTACAGGTCCAGTTGCCCATCACAGCGACCTAAGGTACATGTATGTACATACCTGATCACCCGGTGTAGACTAGAGAGGTAAGGTAGGTAGTAACTTCCACATTACTTCACCTAATGGTGACTCGCTTACTCCATCTATTTCTTATCCTACGTTCGTTTCGCATAACACTTATTTAGTGCCCGTCGTTGCACCTCGTCCCAAATTCATTTCAAGAGGTAAATACCTGTAAATCACACCAAATACCACCTATCTCTAACCCTCTCATCCATTTAATCGGCATCACCTGACTTCGCGACACTTCCCCCCCAATCTCCTTAGCCGCTCCTCTTTTTAATCTTCCTCATATCTCTCCTAGCCGTTACAATCTAGTCATAGTCCGCGTCTGGTCTTTGATGTTCTTCCCCAGGTCATATTCTTCATATTCCCGTTAAGAGCCTAGGTTTATGCCTTGTTTTGCCGTGGCAGGTATTTCTTTGCCGCGAGTTCCTAATTACTACTCAAATCGAATCTCGGGGACCCCAAGAATTTGATTTCAAATTTCAAATCTTGTTTGGCCTCAGATAGCTTCTTTGTCTTGTGCAAACAGTTTCCCCCCTTCAAGACAGCTCATACTACAACCCGTCTACAAGAAGTCGGATTGAACAACCTACATCGTCTCCAAATTCCATTACCTTTTCCGGTATACCTCTCGGCGTTTTGCCAAACCTCGGGCGCCCGAGGTGCTTTAGTACGCCTCTGGTTATGAGCGTTGTCACGAGTCCTTGTAGTCATCCGCTTCATTCAACATGGTACGAGCTTAACACCTTACTATCTCACGTTAATGCCTCTTGTTTATTAACTAGTTGCTGTAGAGTAGCATTGCCTGGGAATGCCGTGATCAGGCCGACCAGGCCGAGATCTACTACAATCATCCCCTTCGCACCAAGGTTCGACGTCTCGAAGATGAGAACATGACTTTGAAGCGTCTACTCCGTGAGAATGGCATCTCGTGGCAAACCCGTCCCAAGCCCGCGAGGACTTCTACTGGGCGAATCACCCGTGCTTCTACCAGGGCCGTTCGCCCGCCCCTTCCACACATCCCGGTTGAGATACAGCTTAGAATCATGTCATTCGCTCTGACTAGCTCACTTCCTATCGTCGATCCGCTATGCAAGGTCAAGCCGGAGAATCTGACGGTTCGAGAGAAGTCCAAGTCTAGCAGACTTGCGATTCACTTCTTGGCGACCTGTAAGGCCTACCATGATGAGGGCACCAAGCTCCTATGGACCAATAACTCCTTTGTCTTCACTAGTCCGGAGTCACTCAGAAACTTCGCCGAGGTCCCTCTTCACTTCCGACGAAACATCAAGGATGTCACCCTCCGCGTTATTGCAAAGTTCTATGACGACGAAGAGCGAACACACAGGATTAGTCGCAACTACCACCCCGATCTTAGAAAGGCCGTTGCCTTGACCGTGCATAAGCGGCCCAAGGAAAATAGTCTTGCTCGCCGTGGTTTCCGAACTTACGGTTGGTACCAGCTTGCTGACTTCCTCATGGCCATGCTGCCTCCCTTCGACCCTTCTTACGTTTCTCATAGCAATGGTTCGGCCACAACATATTCTGCTCCATTGCCCAAGTTACTACCATCTCTAGAAAAGATTCGCATTGACTTTGTGAATTTCGGTGAAGACATGTTTAACAACCCGCCTCCCCAACTTCACGAGGTCGCGTCACACCAGCTTGGATGCACACTGAATGAGGTGGTTTTGACTGGCTTGCCGAGTGATGAGACCGGTCTTCGGGTTTGCAACGAGATGGCCGGCCTTTTGAAGGACGAGGGCCTCCTTATTGATCACGCACCTACGATGGTGGCTCTCAAGAACGGCGTGCGTGCTCTCGAATGCGATACTCATGAGTGTCATTACTGTGCTAAGGTCGTTCGGGCGATGCGCGCATTTAAGAGTGGCGACCACCATCACGACGATGTGCATTCCCATCTCTTCGGAGCTGACTTCCCACCCGCACCTAAAGATGAAGGCGAGCCACCTTATTCCTATTATCATTCCTGCCGGACCATTTGGAAGAAAATACCTATCAAGCTCGGCGACGAGGAGCGCAAGTGGGTGCTATTTGATAGGATGAGCGGACTTCCGTGGGATGACGTCGAGGAGGACATCACCATGTTCGACTTTCTTAGCGACGATGACGAAGCTATCGCCTGTGAGAATTGCGGCGAGGTTCATCCGGGAGCCATTCCTCCCATAGAGATGATGGATCTTTACGACGACTTTTGAGCACGTACCTGAGAGGACAATTCCGATCTTTCTACGATGATTACGAATGATATGCATATGATACCAGGTTTGCTTTAATTTCGGCATTTGCACGGGCGGATGAAAAAGGAGCGGAGTGGCAAATGTAATAAGACTACATACAGGTCGAACCCATCTTCACAGCAAAGGGTGCCCCAGCACTACCATGTAATATACGAGCCAAACAACACTTCAAGGCTCAAGTATCCCAATGCCTGCTTTGTATGAATTGGCCTCTATCTGTAGCGCCAATTTGTCTTTTAATTAAGAACGATAAGCTTTAGTTGATCACAGTTTTCGTATCATTCGCATCCTCTTATTTTTGGTGTTCTGTCTGTAATAGATTTGTGTTGCCATTAGTTTTCCATCCCATAGGGGCATTTAACAGGGTTTCGCTAAGCAACGTGGCATTCCCATACTTATAAGTAATCTTAATAATTAGGTACCTATAACCATTAGGTAGTATTGTAGGCTTCTTGTCTATTCAATATACATTGATGCTAATACTTAAATGTATCGTTAATAGGCTCCGGCCCCTACAAAAGAGATAAGTTAGAAGTATGGCATTGCATAACTACCTACCTATACTTATTGTTCAATGAATCAAATAGGGATTTAATTGCATTGTAATCAAATGCTAGCCCGTGTCAAGATATTATCTAGTAGTTAATCGTAACCAAGTAAATCTTAACCCTAGGTTTCTAGTGCCACGGGCTTATTCGCCTCTTTGTTAGAAGTCTTTGTATTAGTATTGATATTGTTCCGAATACTAGATAGGCGTTTTTACATTTTACCCTTTTCTATACTACTGTACTCACACGGCGAGGAGATTCCATATATGTGTGCGTATGTGTTGTCTACTGCGTTATAGAGGTCCTAGTAAAGGCCAATTTGTTGTCACCACAATCTTATAGATATGAAAATATCAGTTGTCAGAGCATGCTACTCACAGAGTTATATATAGCCCTATCTAGGTCTCTAAGAGATAGGACTTACACCCAGCAGCTACCTCCTAGGGCATAACTCTTTAGCCAAACGTTGGGTTATTATCCTTTAATATTACGTATTATATTATCGACCTTATGTGTCTACGGCTGTTTGCAGGATGTCTGCCATCTTTTTGGTGTCTGGTATTTCATTTGAGTTGCCTTATATACGAATAATTTCAAATATTATCATGGTCACCATTATAAATCCAGTCTACGAACTATGGTGATCTCTTCTCCACTCCCATCTTTAGTATAACAAGCCATTAAAACCTGCCTATCTTCGTTCACAGCATCAATGCTGCTGGGTACATGTATGCTCTTCCCCTTCGGCCCTATATACGAATAGTTACCATGTGGTGGGATCCGTAACCACTCATTCTTTAAGCTATACCGTGATTATGCGAGACTCTGGATCCCGTAGGCGTATAAGATTGTCTGGGTAGAAGGCCGTGTCTAGATAATAAGTATATTGGTAAGATTCCCTCTCAAAACTATCCTAGTTCTTGCATTTGTTGCCGTCTGAGGTGCGGCCGTTGCAGAACCAAACCTACTCAAAAATCTGTAGGATCAAGTTCAGGGGTATAGATCTGCTCTAAGTGGGAAAGGCCCAGCAAAGACCGCATGACGGCCGAATTCCCAAAGTCTTGATATTGCCCAGCTGCCTGGTAGATTACGAAGAAGCCGAACACGTGGGTTTGGTCCAAGTCATCTGTGATCTCAGTGCCCCCCTTCTAGCATATCTAAGAGGTAGACACTATGCCCTAGTATAACCACTCTACGTTGTCTTAGCCTGAATCTGTAAAGTCCTGAATAGGGCCACTCACCATGATAACCTCGAGCCTGTCTAACATTAGAGGATAGTAACCAAACAAAACCCACTTTAACAACTCGTTCAGCTCCGCGATCTCTTTGGCCGTCAACGACCGTTCCATATTCTTATTACCGAAATGGCTTCTCCTCGTCCGGCGAGCCCGAGTCATTCTTAAAACCAGACTTAACTTACTTCAAGATGCGATCCCATTTGCCGCCCTAGCTATACTTGATAGCATGAACGCAGACCTTGGCAAAGCTGGCTAGGACCATATTAATCTGCCTCATAAGAAATGTGTTGATATTGGTTTTCTGTTCTACCACCCGTGCGTATACATGAGTTTACAAAGGTTACGTTTACCAATTGTACATATCCATGCTTTGTACTTTATGAACTACCGAGCTGCTTGGCCATTGCTCATGGCCTGTTCTACCTAGAGGGGTAAGAGCTTACCTCGTCGCAAAGTATTGTAGGGTCGACTATGCTGATAAATCGTTTTGACGAAACTTGGATTGGTTTATCATAGATGACTCACATGTAGGTATAAAAGGGGAGACATGTTGCGAGCCAAAGGCATAGCCATTGGTCGACATAGTACAGTTATTATATGTAGTAAGTAGCATCCTCAACAGGACAGGGGTTTCCTAAACGTGCCGATAGAATGCGTAGTAGGTATAAGCACCTGGACTATCTTTGTTGAGTGAGTTTGTGGCTATGGTTGGAATGATGTTAAATAGAACCACATCTAAAGCGGCTTCTAATTACCCTATGTGTATAAGCGAGTAAGAGGCGGATGAATTAGCCTCATCATATATACCTCTTGTGCGGGTGGAGGAGGTTCTACAAGAAAGGCGATGCGAGGATAGAAATGATATTGTATTCTGAAAGATCCTAATTGGTATTGGGGACACCTTCTCCCCCATAGGTAGAATCAATACAGGTATGCTAGCCGGTTAACAACACGACTAAGATATAATTAGACAAGAGATGCGAAGCCGTAAAAGCTCTAGCCGGTCTGGTTTTGTTTGTAACTCTGATTTTCATTACTCGGGTACTACAACCTGTTTCCTCCCTTCTCTGCCTCTACCGAGAAGTAGTTCTAGATGCGACTAGGCTGCTCATCAGCTTTTGCGGATTTCGGCCATTTTAACTCCAGTAATAGAACATGATTGATCGTCATCATGGGAAAACCGTATGCCCACCATGCCCTTGGACTAGGGTGAACTCATAACAGTACATGAAACTTGAATTACTCTTCAGATTCTGCTTCACTTTCGGCATCCTCGGCCTCGGCCTCTTCTACCTCTTCTTCAGCTTCCTCAGCTTCGCCATTTACCTCTCCGGTGGCAACGCCGCCCTCGCTTTCCAACCGCAGCCACTCATCCCATTCTGGGAAGAGTTCTTCGTCTTCTGTTGGGATAGCAATTACCTTTGCCACCCGGCCCTTCTTGTTCTTCTCTAAACTTTCTTTCCACCCTTTCACAGCATCAACCGTCAAGCTCGGCTTGTATGTCTGCGAGAATAGGACAGCTTCAGCTAGCCTGTTCGTCTTGGTGAGAACATCCACACAGCCTGCGGTATCACCTAGCAACCACCTGCACGTGAATGCAACGTTGTGGGCGCCGGACTCCTCTGCTTGCGTTGCGAGTGCCTTTAAGCCTGCCTGATCGGATGTGCTAGAGTAAATCAGGAGCAAAGAGCCTAGATCTTTCGCATGGGTGAAACACTCAGCAGCGAGCGGGACGTCCCATGCCGTGAGGGCTGCGTCACCTACCGTCTTCCACTTGTGGTCATTTTCCGCTTTTCGCGCAAGGTCAAGAGCAATGTCAAGCTGGTTCAGGGCTAGCGACAAGTCAAACTTATGCTCAGGGTCGGTGGCCACCTCTAACGCTAGTTCTTTGTGGCCCTGTCCCTCGAGGAACCTGGCGATCTTATTGAGTTGATCTGCAGGGATAGTGGGGAGCAGTTCGGCTGCCGTTTCCATGTCGCCACGGAGTACTAGCGTCTGATACTCTAATACAGGAAGAGATAGAGCAAAGCTTGTGACGTTGACATCTTTGTCGGCCAGGTATATCCGGGAGTCTCTTTGGATATAACCGAGAATATACATTGGCTGGTCGAAATGTGAGATGGTGTATATTTGGTCACCAACTAGGTAGTTTAGCCGGTTTGTGCTATTGGTGTAGATGAAGCAATCCCCAACCCATTGGCCTGTTCGCACGCTGTGAAGATGTTAGTTATGAGTAGATAATTATTAAGTAGCAAATACTCACCTCTCAGCAATATCTGTAATAACCTCGAAGGCGGCCTCAACTCCATCTTCGTCTACCTGGCCAGCTTGAGTAGCTTCGATATAGCTCTCGCGGGAGAATCTCAAAACGTAGAAGGTATCCTCACAAGCCAAGGTGACAAGCTCGCCGCTGTCTGACCAATATACCTCTTTTGGTTCTACTTCGATTCGTCTTACTAGACCGCCAGTGGTCCAGTCGTAGAAAGACACACCTCCTTGGCCCTTTACACCCAACAAGACGCCACCCGTTAAACCCTCAGCCTGGAAAGGGATATCTAGACCGCCGGTCTTCTCGACAAAATTCTTGTAGACCTTAATACTGGTCGCCGACTCACGAATAGCGAAGTCGTTACTGTTGTCCTTTGATGCCCATACGAAATCTAGTGCAGATCCGAAGGCCTTGTTACGCCATGCCAAAGCCGTGTAAATGATATACTCGCCATCACCGCAAACCGCAACAAAGCGGCCATTGGGGGAATGAATGAGCGTTTGAGGATAAACTTCGCATGTACCTAGCTCCTTCGTGGGGAGTGTGATTTGTTCGTTATCCTTAATCGAGGCGTCTATGGCTCGAGTCAGTACTTAGAACGATTACGGAATAGAGACAATGCGCATACCGCCACCCTTGATGATGGATGAGACGACTTCGTTGTGTCGAGCCCAAATCAATTTGCCAGAACTATCCATGGACACAGCAGGCTCTTCTCGGCCCAGCTTTACTACCACTGCGCCATCATCGAATCCGACGGCCACGCCTTGCTTACCACGCTGGTAGGAAATACACCACGCGCGCTCTAGGCCGTAGTTGAGAGACTGTTCAAAGCGGTAGGTATTTGCGTGCCATATCCTGATAGTACCATCTTCAGAACCGGAGATGATGACAGGTAGCTCCGGATGATAACAGGCGAAGGACACGTTGTTGGTATGCCCTTCGAGGCTCGCAATGAGACTCTTGGTTGTATAATCCCAAACCTTAACGGTTCTGTCGTCAGAGGTTGTGAGGAGGTACGGCTTGTCGGAATGCGGGTAGTAATCGACATGGTTTACACCCTTTGTCTCGTGGGCCTCGAGTGTGAAGTTGGCGGTGGAGGAACCTAGACTCCATATCTTGACGGTCCTATCTAAACAGGCCGAAGCGAAAGTGTTGGTATCCTTAGGATTAATAGCCAATCCCATGACATAGTGGCTGTGACCTTCAAACACTTGTACGCACTTCCATCCCTTCTCCCAATCCCATAATTTGATGGTCATGTCATCGGAGGCGGTCAGGACGAAAGGTTGCGTGGGGTGGACCGCGATGGCGCGTATGTAGTCGGGATGCGCCTCGAAGGACGTAATCTTTTCGGAGGTGTTATAGTTATATACTCTTAGTTGAAAGTCGTCGGAACCGCAAACGATCCAGTTCTTTCTCGCAACGAATCGGCCAGCTCGTACAGGGACATCAGTAAGCTCAAAGGTCTTGACGATCTGCTGTGTTTCGTACGACCAGATGTAAACGTGGCCTTAGAGAATTAGCTATTAGCGAGAGCTCAAGGGACTCGAAGGACTCGAAGAAGCCAAAGACGGGCTCACCGCTGTATAAGGTAGTTAGAATCCATGGCTCTTGCGGGTGGTAGTCGATGCCCTTGACACGCTCACTGCGCGCAAAGAGTTGTCGCTGTGCGTTAAATACCATGTTAGCATATCCAATAGCCTGGTAGCTGGTTTATATAGTTGGAATATAAGGCGTGGGGATTTAATTCGTAAAGCATGGAGGATAATAACGGTAGTATTTAGGAGTTGAGCCGCAGCTCGGCGAGGGTGCGAGGGTGCGAGGGTGCGAGGGTGCGAGGGTGCGAGGGTCAAGAAAGGCCAAGTCTCGATTTACCAAACCGAATGTCTCGAACTGGAAGTAAACCAAAAAGGAATCGGAGCGAACGGAGATATTGTACACACCTTCACATCCAGCCTCATTTTGCCGACAGCTCCAAATACCGTAGGAAATGAATGGGTCGTATAATGAATGCAACGATTCGTTCGAAGAGGGGGGGTAGTTGATGGTTGATCGCAGGCAGATCGATGCTAGTAATATTACGTGAAGACCATCTAGATTGAGGTTTCTGAATTATAATATGTGTTCCGTCTAAACAAGCGTAGGTATCGTTTCAATTGCTGGGTTATGTGTGGTTATGTGTAGTTGAAGCTGGATAGCTTACTTTAATTCTGAAAGCCCAAGTAACACAATTTACCCACAGGTATTGATTGCCATTTCCACATTTTCAAGTTTCAACGGTGGTCACTTCCCCCTGCTTCAACCAACCAATCAACAAGTCGCTAGCTTATGTAATGTGTGGCTAAACCTTAGTCCCAACCCAAACTCAGCCACGATTACATCTACAACCTAGGTCAATACTAGTAGAAACCTCTTCACTAATGTTCTCCTGAATATGTACTGCCAGACTGCCCGCGGTATGTAAGAAGCACTAAATTTCAATTGCCCAATATCCGTACAGGCAGTTATACATGAAGCATTACCTCAAGTACCCA
This sequence comes from Daldinia loculata, assembly GCF_022478755.1. Taxonomy (NCBI): domain Eukaryota; kingdom Fungi; phylum Ascomycota; class Sordariomycetes; order Xylariales; family Hypoxylaceae; genus Daldinia; species Daldinia loculata. The sequence goes on from NW_026054889.1 coordinate 194,420, forward strand.
TCGCTCATAATAACGCACATCACCTTTACAAATCCACATACACATCACAGTCACTTTTAAAAGGGCAATTTAGTTCAAGTCGTAATAATTTTTATTGGAAATCAATCTTCTCCTATCGTCAATCTTGTATTTAACTTGACAAGAATGACTAGTACCTAGCAAGAACGCAACGCAATCGATGCAGATTTACAATGCTGCTGACGTGATCTAGTCGTCGTAAAGCGTCCTGCGTTCCCTTAAAATTTCCTTTCTGGTATCATCATACATGAACGCCTTTATCCCCTGTCATTTCCCTAGACGTAACGATCGCTCCCATGCCGTAAAATTCATCTGAAATGCAAATGCGGAAATAGAACGCAGAAGGCGAAAAGGCAGTTGGAAAGGGGAAATATTCATCCAGATGCTTAGTCTTGGCTGTCCGCCTGGACCTTCTGGACGATCTCAACCACCTTGGGATACAGCTTCTCCGACTTCTGTAGACCGCACACCTTGTGGACCACTTCCTCGGCGCTGTTCTCCGACATGATCTTGGCAAGCTCCTTGCTCTCGTCGTCACCATCCACGTTCTGGAAGCGGAAGGCCATCTCGGTAGCAGCTAGGAGGGCTGGCGTGTCGTGACCCATCTCGGCCAATTCAGCGGCAGGACAGATGAAGCGTTCCTTGCGACCAAGCTTTCTTAAGGGAGCACGACCAACACGCTCGACAGCATCAGCTAGATGAGGGTTGCTGATTCGGTCAATGATCTTCTTCTTGTAGGCCTCCTGCTCCTCGGGGTCGATGTTATGCTTCTCTACAATAAGCTTGGAGGTCTCGTCGACTGCTGCGGCAACCTGACTCCTAATGTCCTTGTCTCGCATAGCGTCGTCGACGGTCTGCTTCTGCCTGTTGTAACCAAAGTAGGCGGCAGTGGCGTGGGATGTGTTGACGGTGAAGAGCTTACGCTCGATGAAGGGCTGCAGGTTGCCTACCCACTTGATACCCTCGATGGACGGTTTCTCGCCATGTTGGAACGGGGTCTCCTCGACGACCCATTCGTAGAACTTCTCCAAAGTCACATCCAAGCCGGCGTTGGGATCTTGGGCAGGAACGATACGGTCGATCGCAGAGTTGGCATAGGCAGCTCGCTCGTGGTGGTCTTCGAGGCGGTGCTCGGGAGTGTTCTTGGGGTCCATGATGTGGCCAGCGAGGGCGTCTGTGGCACCGATCATGTTCTCGCAAGCAATGACGGCCAGAGGCTTGAGTTCATTCGAGCGCTTGTCGACACCCTTGGCAATGACGGGGGCGATGAACTTGAGGATGTTGGGGCCGACAGAGCAGGTGACAACGTCGGCGGTTGCAATCTCGTCAACAAGCTCAGCCTCGTTGTGCTTGGAGTTGATGGCTCGGTAGTTGGTGATTGTCTTGACATCTGTGCCCTCAACACCACGCTCGATGACCTTGTACGAAGGTGTCGAATTTAGGGCGTCTACGAGCTTGTCGACAACGTCGGCGAAGACGACCTCGTAGCCTGACTCATGTAGGAAACATGCGACAAAGCCTCGGCCAATGTTGCCGGAGCCGAAGTGGACTGCCTTCTTACCCATTGTGAATTGGTGTAGGTAGAGGTGATAGAAGGAGGTGATGTTGTAAGTGAGAGTAATAGGGTGGTAGAATTTGTGAGGTACGTTGTGCTTCTAAAGTTTCAGAAACACTGAAGTAGAAGTGGTACAATTAGGTTTGTTGAAAAGAAGGAAGGAAAAAAGAAGAATTGGGAAAGGGAAAAGTTGATGTTCTTATGTGCAAGTGCAAGAGGTTGGAAATAGGTAGTGACGAGGAAGGAGCGAGAGGTAGGTAACTGGACCAAACCCACAAGCCCCACGAGCCCCGAACAATTCGACCGGAAGTGGAGGGGTGCTGTGTAGCGTCACGGCAGGAATGAATAGCGGACTGTATCGTACTGTACTCCAAGGGGGTCCACCGTTTTGTTGGCTTTGCTGACGGCATTACGGCATTACGGCATTACGTACCCTGCACAGCCGGTAATCCCCAGTTTATTTCCGACCCACTTTAACGTATCGTGTTTTTGACGGTGGGCGTTTGACTGCAATAGGTACAACAATTACAACTCCAATAGGTAACACCTAAGCATCAAAAGTGACTCTCAGCATCGAATATCTCTCGCTCAACCGACTGACGATCATATGTATTACACAGTTTTTGATATCTACCACCCTACCTATGGACAGCTTAAATTGAATTGAAAAAAAAAAAAACCACTCAACTTTGTGTAAGACAAGCCCAATTCCTAAATGACTCGAGAACATATCAACATCAAGCAGCTCATAAGCATAATAAGTATCTGCCGCCGAAGTGGTTGCCTACCTATACTTGATTACAACGCCTCCTCTTATGACTTGTAATTTGCCAGTGCCACTTCGTCACGACGCGGTAATGTTCTATCGAATTCGAAGTCTGACAACACCATATTCTTTTATTAGAACTTAAAGTAAGTACATGCGCTAGAAAATTTTATGTCTCGCGCTGTTAAAAGTAGTTTGGAAAAACACTTATCATGCTCATGGCCATCGTATGATCCAACTATATTTTACCATTTGACAATGCTTCTTACTATTGGTCCCTTCAAGTCCCAACGTTTTGTCAGTAAACGAGACAGTATCAAGCATTATGTTCTTACTCTCCGTGCCAAGCTTTAAATGACACTGTATATCCCGAATAGTTCCATGTAGGCTACCTACATAGTCAATTCTTGTCCCTTTTAATATCGTCATTGGGCTTCATCCGCCACATCCCTGAAAGCTCGCTAGCGATTCCGTGCTTAACATTGATCCGTCAAGCCCTTTAGTATAACTCAGGATCGCCAGGAGGACTCGAGACAAGGCGTCTATAGAACCTGTAAGACACGTCTACAACCCACCATAAGCGTTTTGTTAGATACCCGATAAGCTGGACTAGACGCGAAGATTGATGAAATCATAACTGCAAGGAGAATGAATATACTATGTATATGAACCTACATGGTCCCTGGTCCCTGGATAACAAAAAGGCATATGCAACGTGCCAAAGTCTGGGGGAGTCGTGGCCTTGCCCAGTCCTCTCTAGCCTCCCCCCCGCCCAGCAGCCCTAGATCTGATTTGATATCTGCTAAGCGCTTGGCATACCATTGTAGACCACTGGCCACTTACACACAAGGCTATCTGAAGCAAGGTAGCCCTAGTCCCTGCAGCTTTTTTATCACCGCCCATTATCGCCAATAGGCGGAGTGGTAGAGATGCCGAGCGGACTGCAGCACTGTTAATGAGAATGTGGTCGGCTACGAAAGTAGGTGGTGTGTCCCTCGGCGCTTCTTTATTATCGTGATACCGTAAAGCCCCACACACACTCTTCAGACGCAGTTTAATAATATATAAAGAGAGTTCAGATATGAGCCTGTGAGGAAGATTATAGAAGAATCGGTTTAGTCAGCCATCTTACTGACGAATCAGCACTACTTAGTTTTTGAGGGTCTTTAAGGTATGGAACGTGTCTAGATCTAGTGGTCGGGAAAGATCCCTATACCTACCTATGACCTCACACACAACCCGTTGTACGACGCGGACTTCCTAAAAGGGAAAACATATACGGCCCGTAGACATTTTAACCGTTTAAGACGTATAATAAACCTTAAGGGGGAAAAAGGAAACAAGGTTCTTTACCCGGACAATCCAACCAAAAGGCCAAGGGCGACTTCTCCCCCTCTGGAAGTCAAAGCCCCTCCTAATCCTAGTCGATGATCTCATAGGGCAGCCCAAACGATTCCGCTAGCACAGTCAATGGCGAATGGGGATTGCGCTAAAAACCGCTCAAAACCCCTAAAGGCGAACAGATTGCGCTTCTTAAACATCGTCGCCAAAAGAGGGACCCAAAGTCCCCAAGTCCCCAAGGTCCCAAGGCCATGCTTAGGGTTGCATCCGATCGATTCTTGGGTCATTTCACTCCATGATTACGTACCCGAGTGGCTCCCTCCATTGAATTCTCCGACAGGAACCTTTTAGGCCTTTTGCTTCCTCGTGGTCGATGTTTGATACGCGTTAAGTATTGCGAAACTCCGCTAACTATTCACTGGAAGTCATAGGTAGATCACTGCGGGGTTTCAACTAGCGCGCAACGGACTCTACATACAGGTACCTATGTATCTATCCTCGGGTTCCACGGCCGAGAATTGAACTGGTTCGGAGCAGTAGGCCGTCTTCCACCAATAATTCAGCACTTCTCCTGTCGCTCAATGGCGTCCTGGCAGCCTTGCAAGGCTTGATACGTCGATCTCTCAAAATATAACGAGTCGACTTGGATCAACCCAGTATCAGATAAGCTCGAATACCACTTCGATGGCCTTCCCCGGGTTTCACGTGGCACTTAAGCACTCTACCTTTACCGGGCACTTACATAAGTATCGGACTGACATGGACAAATCCAAGCAAACAAAAGCAGTGCCTCGTATCTAAAGGCGTTTGCTGCGCTATCCTATCTTTCCTTTCGACATGCATAACCGGTCTACTACCTACCTGTTATCTGGCTATTTAGCAAACACTCCTGCACAAGCATAGATCTCGATGCCGCTAGCCAGTCCCCAGTAACATCGTGATCCAACTAAAAACGGCATGTATCTACATTACATAAGAAACATTATGGTCAAGCGACTAGGTTACTTACATACCTACATACATAGAACAGCCTCCACTTTCTCTCATGCCTCTAGTTACACGTGTAGTTAACGGTTGTTCATCCAGTCTTAAGATCCGCCCACTTATTACATATCTCTTGGATGGGGTACCTGTGACCCATTCTTGAGATACCACCATTTTCATACCAGCCTATTGGGTAACCTGCTTGCTCTCGGCATCGGCAAGGCTATGTGTTCTCACGATAGTCACTACCGCTGATTATTCGGAATAAGATGATCCACAACACTCGGGATGAAAACACACGATACCTCCCAGACACTGTGTATGATTCCGAGCCAGCCCTAACGACACCCGGCATTGCTCCTAAATTGCCACCTCTCGTTTCACAAGGGATATTCAAGGCCTCCCTAGTCTTGCTCGTGCAATAATTGATTGTGAGCTTTTAACTTCTTCCGCTTGGCTCGATCTCGATTTCTTCCGGCCTTAGCGGCCCGATTATGAAGGAAACGGAGTTATTTCTCTAGGGCTTCCTATCTCATGCTAACTCGCTGCATTATACCCCGACGAAACGGATAAGCTGTAACTTTGAACTTGTCAGGCCATAAAAAGGACCGATAAATTATTACATGTCCCAGAGCACTGCCACGATAATTTCACTTTTTTTTATGCTTCTTTCAGCCGGATAACGTGCTTGGGTATGCTGCTGTTCCTGGTGTTGCGCTGCTGCTCGAGATAAATCTTACCGCTTTCTGATCATTTTCGGACATGGGACGGCCTCTGCCGACCTGGTCCGATCCACTGTGGGGCCGATTTATCCCGAAATTCTCAAAGCAATTGAATGCTCCACCGAGGAATTCAGGAGAATTCAATTGTGCCAAGTCACGATATCTGTCAATAACTGCGATTAGACGAAAAGGATACTTCTAAATACCCCTTCAATTTATAAGGTAGATCTATAATAACCCAGCAATTCACACATAGTAAAGAAACAATTTAAAAAAAAGTTATTATGAATTTTGGTTTTTGATTATTCGGTTTTTGTGTTTTTGGTTACAAAAAAAGTCTCTTAAGGAGACTAAGATCTCACAATAAGTGTGAGATTCTTATATCTGCTATAAAGTCATCGCATCAAAAGTCATCGCAACCCATAACCTTCCTCGGCCTCTTATAAATGAGACCTCTTTATATCTGCACCTATCCGTGCCTCATCTCATCGAACAAATCTCACAACTTTAACCCCATTGAATTTCCATCGTTGGTAGAAGAGGTCCCCTTTTAGACTAGTGTTTGAAGTGAAAGAAGTGTGCCATGAAGATGAAAGAGGCCAAGCGAAATTAAGCTCAAGCGCTCACGCTGGATATACCTTAATATAGAGGATAAGGATTCCATGTTGTTAAGATTCTCTAGTCTCATATTCCATCTCAATCTCTAGTCGGCGACGATGATAGGTGTTAGAGATTTCCATCATTTTCTTCGTGAATTCTTGATGTAGGGCCTCAAGCCGCACCTTTTTCTCATCCTGGCGTTGGCTATCTTGTGAGCAACCCTCACGCTCATCATCTAGTCGCTGCCTCTTTTCACCGTGCTCCTCCTGGTTATCATTCTGATGAACCCTCTTATATAAGGATCTTTCGGGCCAGGAGAGTAAGGAGGCTGAAGGACGAGGGTTCCCCGGGAACAGGGTGGAGCTAAGGGATGAAGACGGCTGTAAGACACTGCGCTGAGAAACTTGCGGCTCTCGGCTGCCAATTACTGCAGGCTCAGCATCGTAAATATCATCCAAGTCCGACTCAGCAGAGACCCGGTTAGGAGGAGGGAAGGCGCCAATAGTAAGGCCCTGATGTCCGTCGTAGGCGTTTATGTCACGAATGTCATCTGTAGTGAGAATATGATCCACAATATCGACCGTGACTATCTCGGGCCAGCCGTAAGCTGTAGTTACTTCTGCAAGGATAGCACTGAGTCGGTCGGCAGGCACCCGCTTTTTATGGGCTGACCACTCTAATGAGCGAGCTGTAGTACGAGCCGTGAAGTGAGCTCGCGTAGCTTCAAAGTCGAGTCTTTTGCAAGCACTCGGTCGCACTATGGTGGACAAAGTTAGCAATCATGTATTTTTATAAGGATGTGCTAGTTCCTGACGCAAGATAAAAATGAAGATGAAGGAATTCTTGATGTTACTTACTTCCTTTCACAACCCATCTCTCTCTGCCTTTAGGGTCAGCTCGGATCTGGATTGTCTTGTGCTTTACCATGACACGTCGATAGTAGAGCTGCTTTGATAAGATTTCGTGAGGCTCGTGGATCTGACGTATATAGCGTTCTATGAACCACTTATATTTGTCGCAATGTCGCTCGTCAATAGCCATCACAATACGTTCAAGCTCCTCATCAGCTACTTCCTTATTGACCGGTAGTGGGTCTTGTGCCCCCAAACCGTGGCCGTTATTGTGGTTGCTATTAGGGTCGCCTCGATGGAGGTCGTCCTCAATTATGATGGGGTTATTATTACCTCCATCTGCACCAGCCTCAATGTTGGCCTGGATATTAGCTCCGGCATTGGCCCCGGCATTTTCATCCTCCTGCTTCATGAAGACTTTAACGTCCTCATCGTCGTCATCAAACTCATTCTTGAACCTGAGCCTCCAGGGTTCGACGACATTGTCGTCGCCCTCAGAGACCCGGTCGCAGGCACCACGATTTTTGCGTGGTCGTCCCATGTTAGTAATTTAGGGTTCGTATGTTGAAAGGGATATTAAAGTAGTGCTGCAATGGATGTGAGTAATGTGTGTAAGGCCGGCGAGGTTGATGTAAGAGGGTGGAGGTTGATGTAAGAGGGTGGAGGTTCATGCAAGAGGGAAGGTTGGTGTAAGAAATATGAGTGACAAGAAGTTCAGGTTCACGCAAAGGTGAGGGAGGGCGAGGGGCGGCGACTTGTTTATATAGGAATACACATACCTGTTAGGCAAGAATAGTTGCAAGGGCGTTACTGCCGTCAAATGTAGAAGGAGCCGCTTTACGGCTCCGGAGGCAACGGCTCTAGTGGTGAGTGAATAGGCTAACTTCCCGTTTCGGGATAGAGGGAAAGTATATACCCGCAATAAGGCAGGAGGTAGGATAATAAAGTAGTGAATGTCCAGAGGACTTAAAGGCAGGAGGTAGTATGGGTATGCTTTACCAGGTTAGGTTAGGTTAAACGGTAGGTGAGGCAGGAGGTGATGAAATTTTTGTGTTAAGAGTTCGCGAAGGTAGGAGGTAATGTAAATGTGAGGCAGTAGCAGCACAGTATTTGATGTGTGTGTGTGTGTGTGTGTGTGTGTGTTAGGTTATGGGGTTAGAATAAAATAAATAAATAAATAAAGTGATGGAAGGATTTGATGTGTAGAAAATACCCATGTGCCCTTGGTGTCAACAACTCAAGAGGAGTTGTAGCTTCCATAACTTTTGGTGATGATGCCCTCGAGAAGAATGTTAAGAAGGTGCTTAGGTTAGGTAGGTAGGTCACCTACTATGGTGTTACCTTGTGAGGAAACTTAGAAGGAGAGTGAAGATTTTTTCACAAGGGCAAGACTGGATTTAATAGGGCAAGAGGTTAGAAGAGGAAAGAGGTTAGGGAAAGAGGCTGGACTGTAGAGGAAGTTGTACGCGAGGAGCACTTGAATGGGAGGAAGGGACTGGCTGCTGGGATACTACCAGTTGTAGTGCAGGAGGCGGTTCTTTCTGTCAGCACTTGGATTCTATTGGTACAAGATCATACAAAACAATGCTCTTTCCTCGATTCCTAAGGTGAAATAATACATTGCTAGTCACTTTCGTGGGTCTGCCATGGTCTGTTCGTGGTCTGTTCATGCTCACATGGGAAGTTAAGCCCATCCTACAAGAAGAAGGAGCACAAAGGTTACGAAGCTAATAAAAATGGGAGGGATAAATAATATTATCTACGTCCTAAGCCTTCACAACCAGTTGCTTCCCTGTGAAAACAATGCGTAGAGTCCCAATAAACACAGCTATCCCCATGAAGAAAAAGTCACCACATAGTCCTTCCTGTCCAAGCGTAACTCTATGTAGCGTTTAATATGCCCCCAGCAATCGGTGTCCCAATCAATGAAGCCCCACCGTTCAACGTCGACGGCATTCCCAGTCCAGTTCCCAAGCAGAAGTCAGTGGTGAACGAAGTGAGCACAATAGCTGGTAAGGCTACGACTACACCAGTAAAGAAGCCATAGAATACAGCAAAGACAATATACCCTGCCCCAAAGTCGGTATTGATCCAAGCAAACACCATTACACAAGAGAAAGCTATGCCGAGGAAGATCATATGGATATCGCCAATGTGATTTGCTATGAGACACAATATTAACCTGCTCAAGACTAATGCAGTGTTAAGTATGGCAACAAGATATAAAGCAACAGTCTGGACTTCTAGGCCGTGTAACAGGGTGTATACTCTTAGGTAAAAGATAGACGAATAGAATGCTATGTAGCTTAGACCAATACTAAATAAATAGATACAGCACCCATGAAAGAGGCTTACGTTTGTAAAAGTATTCTAGGGTGATAATTACGGATGAAATAAATAGAAATTATTCACCTACACCGACGCATAGAGCCTGTATAAACATCACTTGCCCATATTCCCTACAGATATTGGTTGACATCATACCGAGAGTCTTCATAACCGATCCGGAGACAAGGGGAAATGGAAGGTATCCAGAATCATATAGTAGACCACTCACCACTCCAACTGCCAAAAGCAAGACAGGTTGAAGTATCCTGATCCATGATATGTCTAAAGGTGGCATATGCCGGAGTAGCTCGTTCTCGTAGGAAATTTGAAATACACCAAGCGTATTGATCGTGCACCTGGATTGGGGTTTGTTAACTGTTGTAGAAATGATTAAAAGTCTCGCATATATTTGCACACTAATTATTGAATTAAAGGGTAAAAGAATTGAGTACTTGAAGCCATGCTACCGATCCACCATCCGGGAGGTCCATCTTCATCAACAATAATAATAACTGTGGCAATTCCGGAGTGATTCTTGTCTTCATTTGAGCCTTCGTCGGTTGGAGATAATCCCTTCTAAATAGTAGCATCTGATGGATCGAAGGGCCTTGCTATATTTACTACTGGTTAGGTACCTATGTCCGTACCTTATAAAGGTTGGCACGTTGACCCGGAAAGAGGGTCAGATATCTAGGGAAATAAATTAAAATTACGGCATTGGCGATTATTATAGTAGATTTACGATACAACAGGCCGGCAAGATGAACGTTTTATGCCACGTCAAGTCAACCATAATTATTGTCTCCAATAAAGATCCCATTTGTAGAATCAACATTGAAGAATTGTATTTAAACAAGTCTTGGCACCCCCTAGCCATAACACCAAACGGGATAGAAGAGGGTGGTAGTTAAATTAAGAATAACATTGCGGGTACAGATGTGAGGCTTAGGGTGTTATTACTACCACAGTTACTCTCGCTACACCATTACTGACAACGGTACAGATCGTGGTAAATCTAAAAATATAACTTGATGGGAGAAATTCCAGCTAAACATACGAGGATTCAATATCTAGGAACTACCGCGCTGGTTACTAAATTATCTTCAGTGGTAGCTATTACTCATCAGCTTAGGGCTTACTTACTCTGTTCTCAAGTAAGTAATTATATTAGGTATATACTTTTCAAGATCATATAGGCACTAGGTAACTTGTCAGAGCCAAGTCAAGTTATTAAAACTGGCTTATAAAACTCCTAAGGGGAATCAAGTCTGGAGCATGGCTACTTACTAAGCAGATATTATCTTTCCAGTATTACTATAAGCTTGTTATATGTAGGTGTGTAAGAATATCGTGTATCATGGAGGGAGAGGAAGGGTCTAGCTACTACCTAGTTTAGTGGTGTATTGGTGACTGTATTGACCCATGCCTTCCCAAGAATAGGGGGGAGGCATAGCTTCTTCATGTATACCTGGTATCTGGCGGCTATCATACGGGGTAGCCCTGTTATATTCTGACAAGGTGATCTGATAAGACTTTGAAGTTTTACTTATGTGCCTTAGGTACTTAATATTTTCTCCTTCCGTGGCTCTTTTGAACCATCCCGTACGAATAATTGTGAAGCTTCTGAATTACCTTCAAGAGCCCGCCTGATTAATTCTATGAGCATACAATGGACTGCCCTCGGTAATTAGGCATATAAGTGAGTAACTGCGGTATGGCTCTGATACTGATATTCGACAGCTACTTGGTTGAGATTCTTATTATCATCCAACAACCCCTATTTTAGAGCACATTGATACTTAATTACTTAACAATATTCTTGAAAGGTTTAGCCATGGTAGGCTCATCGCAAACACTTTGAGTTTCACGTTTTTAATGGATTTCATATTTGATATTTGTCTATTACTTGTAATGACTTATGTCACTTTCCTAGCAACTCGGACGAGATAGTCTGAGACCCACCCCAGCGTATTACCTGAACACGTCGTACCGCCTGCTGATAATGACTCAGAGCCTAGATTCTTTCTCATGCCTCCAAGTCGGCTCTGACCTTCAAGCGCTCGCGAACTTCTTGAACGCGCCGATGAGGCTGCCCGTGCTAGCATCGTGACGACCTTCGACGTTACCAGGCTCGTCCAACTCCTCGAGAATCTTCTTGGCGAGAACCTTGCCCAGCTCGACACCCCACTGGTCGAACGAGTTGATGTCCCAGATTGCTCCTTCAGTGAAGGTTAGGTGCTCATAATAAGCAATGAGAGCACCTAATTCCGCAGGTCCAATTACACCGCCCACCAAGATGCTTGTAGTGGGCCGGTTGCCCAGGAAGACCTTATGAGGTACAAGCTCATCAGGTGTACCTTCGCTCTTGACCTGCTCGGGTGTCTTACCGATCATGAGAGCCTCAGCCTGCGCAAAGTAGTTGGATGCCAGCATCTTCTGGTGTAGGTTGTTGGAGATGGGGTTGTGGGACTTGGCGGCGAGGATGAAGTCGGTGGGAATCAACTTGGTACCTTGGTGGACGAGTTGGAAGAATGAGTGTTGGGCGTTGGTGCAAGGTTCACCAAAGAGGACGGGACCAGTGGTATACTTGGCAGGCGAGCCGTCCGAGGTGATGGTCTTGCCGTTTGATTCCATAGAAAGTTGCTGCAGGTATGCAGGGAAGCGGTGCAAGTATTGGTCAAAGCTATATTGTTGTTAGCGAACTAGTGAATGAAATTTGAAGATACTTGGCTTGTGGGACTTACGGAGCAACCAGATGTGTTTGGGCGGCAAAGAAGTCGCTGTACCAAACGCTCAATAGACCACCGAGGACGGGAATATTGTCCTTGAGAGGGGTTTCACGGAAGTGCTTGTCCATTGCGTGCGCTCCAGACAAGAACTTGTAGAAGTTGTCGTAGCCGACATATAGGGCGACGCTAAGGCCAATGGCACTCCAGACTGAATATCGACCACCGACCCAGTTCTCAAAGCCAAACATGTTCTTGCTGTCGATACCGAATTTGGTGACTTCAGCCTCGTTGGTAGATAGGGCGACGAAGTGCTTGGCAATTTCGCCCTTGCCGCCGGTCTTCTCGAGGAACCACGATTTTGCGGTGTTCGCGTTCGTGATAGTCTCGGCGGTGGTAAAAGTCTTGGAGGCGATAAGGAAGAGAGTTGTCTCAGGGTCGGAGTTAGCAAGGGCTTCAGCTATGTGGGTGCCGTCGATATTGGAAACAAAGTGCAGGGTCATGTCCTTAGCACCATAGTGCTTTAGAGCTTCGGTAACCATAACAGGTCCCCTAATACGCTGTTAGAAGAGTGTGATACACGTCCGTGGAGGAGTCCGTGGAGGAAGCTCGCGACCACGAACAGCGCAAGGGTTATACTTACAGGTCAGAACCGCCAATGCCGATGTTGACGATATTAGTTAGCTTCTTTCCAGTGAATCCCTTCCACTCCCCGCTCCTGACCTGCTCGGAGAATTCCTTCATGTGCTGCAAGACCTCATTTACGCCGCCCATGACATCTTGTCCTTCCACCTTCATCTCCCAGCCGCTCACGTTCCGCAATGCCGTATGGTAGACAGCTCGTTTCTCGGTGAAGTTGATCTTCTCACCTGCAAACATAGCATCGCGCTTCTTCTCGAGGCCAGCATCCTCTGCGAGCTTTACTAGTAGATTGATCGTCTCTTCAGTGATGAGGTTCTTGCTGAAATCAAATAGGATATCTGTGCCGCCGTTGCTGAAGGTCTTGCTAAATTTGTCGAAACGGGATGGGTCAGAGGCGAAGGCTTCCTTCAAGACAAAGGTCTTGCCAACGGTCTTGTAGTGCTCTTCTAGGGAGGCCCAGGTGGGCAAAGAAACTGCTTGAGGCATCTTCTCTTGAGAGTTTGTCCGGAAGCTTGAAGAAGAAACGAAGGTATACTGATGATGCTAGCTGGGTCAAGTAGTTTCGTTGTTAGTATGCGTGTATTATATAGCGACGGGATTTACGGCGCGGGGTGAAGTGATGCGGTGATGCGGTGATGCGGTAATGCGGGCGGCGGGGCAACACGTATAGTAGCTGGGTTAGGTACCTAAGGTAGCTATGTCACAACTGTGTTTCACTTACATCGGAAGAGTATCAAAGTTCACGAGATCGTGGAGTCGTTAATAAGGAAGAAATCCGTATATATCCGTATATATTCAATATAAACAGTTAATCAACCTCTGTATGTGTTTGTTATCTTAAATATTTAAGTAGAAAAAGAAGTAGTGGGGGTTAAAAGTGGATGAGTGAGCGACATTTAGATATTTCTTGGAAGCTGGAAGCTTCTCATTAAAATGTTTCTTTTGCTTGTACTTTGATAGATGTACCTCGTTAGGTACATGTACTGCGCAACTTTTCCTTAAGCTACATCAATGTACCTAATGTGCTATACCTACCCCGCGCTAGTGACGTGATGCTTATGGCATGATGTACCTAGACCAAGTACCTATGTAAGCTGCAGAACAGTGGATGTATTCGGCGTGTGTAAATTTTATCCCGTGTAGCCCACGCGAAACGGGATCGGGAGACTCGGTGTCTTGCTTGCTACCTAGCTTGCTACCTCTTATATACTACATACGTAGCTGTTACCTAGGTGTCGGTTAACCCCGACAAGGAATTGTATCTACTTCCATAGTTCCTATACGTAGGTAAATACCTACAATTAGTTCTCTTACACGTACCAACAATTGCGGCAATAAGAGAGCAAGCCGATCTTACAATCGAGAGTAATAGTAAGCTTCGGGTAAAAATAAAGGATCCGGCCATTCTCTAGCAATAGCTGCAAAGACCTTACAAACGACATAGGACTTATCTCACAGGACCGGGCAATAAATAATACGACAAGGTATTGGCAATGGGCGTCTTTTCCTCGGCCTCAATCTCGTCTATCTACAGAGTTGTTCTCCTTTTGAGATCCCAGAAAGTGCAAACTCGGAGGCATCGTCAATAACTCATGCCAAACTCCATATGAAAGTGCTTCTAGGCTGGTCCAGAATCCGGTAATATATCGCAACAGCAACAGCAACAGCAACAGCAACACAACGCAGGACACCATCACCACATGTGTATGTCACATCCAGTGTTTCCAGTTACAAACTACGCCGACTTGTGCTCTACCTATTTCCATCTTGTTAGTCAATCTCCCACCCATGAACTCGGGCGTATGTTGTTATATCGCCATGGCCTAGATGTGTATCCGATAAAAGACAATCGCGTGCTTATCGCCTGTCTTGGATACTGCCAACGAACGACGGGTCCTTAACGCTGCCGCCGGCATCGCCCAGTCCCGCGATCGGTCGGTTGTAGCTGAAACCCGCAAACTGGTTTTGCATCGTCTCCGACAATACTGGCCCGTCGACATACGAGTCTTGCGGAGCTTCCGAAGTAAATTCGGGATCGAAGTTCTTTGTGTCAAGAGCATCGGCCTGGGTCGAAATTAGAGAGAGCGTACACAATGTGAAAAATTGGCTACTTACAACGCTGGGCTTGAACGTGGGTTCATATTTGCGCTGTAACAGCTTGCGCCAGTCGATGGCGTGGAAGAAAGGATGGGCCTTAATCTCGGCGCTGCCTGCAGCTCCTAATCGCTCCTCCGGGTTGCGGTTGAGGAGCTTAGAGAGAAGGTCCTTGGCCGCAGGAGGCACAATGTCTGCACTAGGGAAATGTAGGGGCTCCGACAAAATCTTGCGGTACATCTCATTAGTATTTTCGTCGTAAAATGGCGGGAGACCCGTAAGCATTTCGTAGAGGAGAACTCCTAGAGTCCACCAATCCACTGTCTTGTTGTATCCCTTGCCCATAAGAAGCTCCGGCGCCAAGTATTCGGGGGTGCCGCAGAACGTGTTAGTCCTGTCTTCGTCCTTCATATCTAGCTTACAAAGACCGAAATCGCAAAGCGCGATGTGACCTTGGTAATCAAGTAGGATGTTCTCGGGCTTCAAATCTCGGTAGATAACATTGAATCCGTGCAAACACTCTAGGGCGCAGAGTAGCTCGGCTGTGTAGAATCGTGCCCGGTTGACGTCGAATCTCTGCTCCTTCTGAAGATGATGGAACAGCTCTCCACCATTGACGAAAGCTAGTACGAAGTAAAGCTTCTCGGGGGATTGGAAGGTAAACTTAAGGGGCACGATGAAGGGATTGTTAATCTGTGCCAGCACAGATCTCTCGGCTAGAGTGTGGGCGACTTCGGATCTCGAGATGATGTGGGCTTTACGAATCGTCTTGAGCGCGTAGATTCGGCTGGTATCCTTCTTGCGGACCTGCATGACCTTACCAAAACTACCCTTACCAACCACCTTGAGTAGCTCGAAGTCTTCGATCTTAAGCTTGCCCGCCCGGTTCTCAACATATTCCACACCGATCTTGAGTCTACCAGAGCCATACTGCACGTCGACCCAATCAACGCCAGTGTGTCCAAGCTCGCGTTCTCGGTTATGGAACTCGGCCGCGGCCTTCTCGCGATCCTTCTTACTGGCTTTGGGATCCTCGACGAAGGTTCGCTTTTCCTCAAACCTAGGATTGATTCGGACGACTCCTAGGAAGATATCTTGACTTCGACCGGACCCCGGCGGCGCGGTAGGATTACGCATATATAAGTGTACATTTAACTCCGTCACTCGAGACACATCAAACTTGTACTGGGTGTTATCACCAGCCCACAAGGGGTTTTCCGGGTTACCGGAGACCGAGTTGACAAAAACCTGGACCTTATCAAAATCCAACAATGCGTACGGCAGATATTTGCTAGAGATCCGACCGTGGTTAGAAGGTATGCCAGTGAAACCCCCCGCTGATGTTTGGGGTCTGCCATTCGTGTAAGAACCTGCTACGGCTCGTTGAGAAGACCCTGGTCGCACGGAACTAGAGCTAAGGGCATTCCCTGTCGACATGGAGCCCTGGCCATGCTGCGAAAATGCGTTTCGATGCTGTTCGGGAAGAGCGAAATTCTGACCCTCGTGGAGAGTTACGACGAGAATACCGGGTTTCGGAGGTTTTACGACAGGTTCTTGTACCAAGTGTTCCGAGGCAGCTGTAGGTAGAATGTATGAGCTACTTTCCCCGAAGAATAGTATACACACATGGTTACAAACCGATGGCATTGTCACTGGGAGTAGGAGTAGCAGATGTTGGGATAGGACTCTTTTCATCCTTTTCCGTGATTGTTGACGTGGAAGGATTTCGGGAGAAAGTGTTCGCAAGGGGCCCTAGATGGGTATCCTTTAACTCTGATGGGACGCCGTGTTAGCAGAACCGCATACGATCGTCGTGCATCCGAAGCGAAGAAGTGAGGCCTTGGGCTGAAAGGAAACCATTCGAGAACTATGACAGGTAATCAAATACTTACTCTTGGTGAGCTTCCACGACATTTTCCAACAGTTCCCCTATGACAGGCTTGTAGGATAGGCGTCAAGTAGGAGGAATAGGAGGAAGTCGGTGAAGGTCGCGCAATAAAAGGGTCGGAGACACGACAAGTTGTAAAAGAGGAGATAAGTTATTTAGGTATCGAAGGGGAGAGGCGTTTCCTTATCGGCGTTGCGATACAGGTCAATAATAATTGATGGAGATCAAAGATTGGCAGATAGGAAAAGGTTAAAAGTAAAAAGTAATAAAAAAAAAAAGGGGGGAAGAAAGAAGGAATCAAAAAAGGTGGCTGAGGAAGAAGCAATGATGTCGAATTTCTACCTAGGACGGGTTTTTTTTGAGTCGGGTTGATCATCAATCAATTAGAAAAGGTCAAAGATCTGAAGTTGACCAGGTCAATGTTTTGGTTCATGGGCTTCTGCGCGGACAAGCCGGGGGGTTTGAGAAGGGGGGGGTGGTTTCGGCGCAGCAATAAATTCAATCTTTAGCGTACAACAGGCGGCTGATACGACAAAGGTGAGTGACTTTTAGGGGTTATAGAATTTATGGAGGGGTCTTGTCTAACTGTCTAACTGTCTGACTGCTGTAGAGTTGGCGTTTTGGCGTTTTGGCGGTATGGAGCGCACCCCTTATTAACGATAAGGTACTTCTAATATAGTAGTTCGTACGGGGTGTCATGTATTAGAGCACAAAGGCGGGGTAGCACATGCGCGGTTTCTAAAAGTAAGACAACATTAAAGTGTGATTAGGTACCTTTATACATGTACCATCCCGACTCATGTCGTGTTCTATTTTTTTTTAAGTCAGTGAATACGAACTTTCAACCCAGCCCAACTTCTTGCGCCCCTACAAAACTATACACGCGGCAATAATTAGAGTTGGAATGTATACACTACATACATATTTAGACGTGATGATAAGTACATTAAGGAGTTTACACTAATCCACTTAGTCAATGGCCTTGACAACGTTGAGCGTTGAGCGGAGCGTGGCGGAGCACTTCAGGGGCTGCATCCAACGGCTGCCAGGTAAATTATCTCAAATATCTCAAGTCGCTAACATATAACCGAGTATATGTTTATTCTCGATACAGCCACTGAAGTAGGATTTCAAATTGCTCGGATTTGTCAGATGAAGACTACGGGTAGAGACAATTCCCGACGTTGCATAGAGGACTTTGTGTTGGCTTTTGTCGACAAGCCCCCTAATTGTCTTGATCCTACCAAGCAAATTTCATCTTAAAATACGGAGTATTATTATTCTATGTATGCATTAGGTATTTATGAAGCCAAGAACGTAGCACGGCTACAGTATTGTCTAAAAGATTTCAAATATGATCTAATAATAGTGAGTTAAGTTGATGAATTGTTCTAACAGTTTAAAGAAGTTTATTATTAACTATCATAATTGGGATATTGCAGAGTTATGAATAATACCGTTTATTGAACTAGATTTATTAAACTAAAGTCCTAGATCCTAGCCGGTTACATCCCAAAAGTCTAGAAGCTCATGCAGTCAGTCATGTTAACTACCTATGTAATGTACAGTTATGCAGGGGTAGAAAAGAGGCCGCTCGCAACGGCACGACGCGGAAACCTTAGCTTGTCCCGAACTGCTGGAGACGATCATAAATCACGTGCTTAATGTGGCGCAGCTATAGTACCTAGGTAGTCTATGGGGGTTGATGATTGAAGAAACCTGTCCTCACTGTCGCTGTGCTTAAAAGATGAATAGGAAAAAAATGTTATTAAGCATCATGTCGCAGCCGTAGTCTCTCGGTCTCTCGGTCTCTCGATTTGCCAGAGTCTGTTAAAAAAAGAATGGCACCTGTTCCCGAAATCCAAGAGCACGGAAACCAACCTACAACTACAACTACAGACGGCGGTCATGTTGAAGATGGCGGCATCATGCTTGGCCCCACAGAGTTAAAGGAGCCACAAAACATCAACATCCAAGATGATGGCCAAACTACCCAAGCAATTCCTTCTGAGGCGCCTCGCAGATATATGGAAGGATGGAGATTATACGCTATGATATCCTCGTATGACCCCTATTGTTCAATTACACCTTGAGCCTTCACCTAACAACGACGCCTAGCTTGTGTTTATCCTTGTTCCTATCGACGTTAGAAACGACAATAGTCAGCACATCGCTCATCTCTATCACAAATGCCTTGGGAGATTTTGAGCAGAGAGATTGGGTGGTTACCTCTTATCTCATCACTTATACAGGTATGACTACGGTTTTGTAGATATATAACGAGGTCAATTTTCTAACTACCTAGATCATAGGCTTCTTAGTGGTATATGCCAAGTTTAGCGATATCCTAGGGCGCAAGTTGATGATATTAGTTGCGATAGCCTTCTTCACGGTCTTCTCGATCGTTTGCGGCTCAATCTCAAATATGACTCAGCTGTGCGTACATCGGTCCTAGCACAATACTATTATAACATGATGGCATGACTTGTATACTAAATCCTTCATACATGTAGGATTGTGTTCCGGGCTCTGCAGGGCATCGGTGGCTCCGGAATCTACGCGATGGTAACATGTATCCAGCCCGAACTTGTCCCACCTGAGAAATGGGGGAACATCATCGCGGTCGTCTCCCTGGTCTCCGTCCTCAGTTCCGTCCTTGGTCCCATACTCGGCGGTGTAATCAACAACCATTCCTCCTGGCGATGGGTCTTCCTTTTAAAGTGAGCACACCCTCATCTAGAAGTGGGAACTCTTGAAGTGGCTAACATTGAAAATAGCGCTCCGGCTGGAGTAATTGCGACTGGTTTAATAGCCTTCGTTATGCCCGCCCAATTCCCGAATATTGACGACTCAGCGGGCCTAATGAGATTTCACAGCAAGATATCGCGGGCATCACTTCGTCGACTTGACATTATTGGAGCCATACTGTTGCTTTTTTCGTCTGCTCTAATCGTCTTCGCTTTCGAGGAAGCAGGGTCTCGATACAGCTGGCAAAGCCCGACAATCCTAAGCACTATAATCGTCGGCGGTGTCCTATTCATCGGGTTTCTCGGATGGGAAAAAGTTGCAGATCGACCAAGAGCTACTCAAGAACCCATCTTCCCTCTTCGACTAATGAAGAACCGCTTGGTTAGCTCTCTTACCATGTAAGACCACAAATTATGTCACTTGACTCGGTTTCTAACATTAGGTAACCTAGAATTGCCTTTTGCACAGGACCCCCCTTTATGACCGCGATAATCAATCTTCCACAACGCTTCCAAGCGGTTGACGGACTTAGCCCATTTGAAGCTGGCACTCACCTCTTACCTCTCCTGCTTGCCTCTCCCGTTGCTACAATCGTCGCTGGACAACTCGCAACGAAGTTCAAAATGCCCCCCTTTTATATTCTTCTCTTTGGAGCATCGATGCAGCTATTAGGAATTGGACTCGCGAGTTCGGTCCGGTTTAAAAGTGGCAATGCCATGTATGGATATGAGGTAATAATGGGCTTCGGGTTTGGAATGGGTCTCGTTTCATTGCTGATATACACACCAATGGTGGTAAAACGGTCTGACATGGGTAAGTCACTAATAGATTATAAAACTGCATTTATTTATACGCTGATTCCTCATACAATAGCCGTCGCCATGGGAGCAATTACCCAGATACGAGTACTTGGCGGGACAATAGGGTTAGCCATTAGGTATGAGATATACGCGAGCTTAACTCGAACTATCTACTAACGCGTGAGCAAGCTCAACGGTTCTCAACAATCACCTCTCCTCCACTCTGCCCGCCCTTCTCAATCCGGCGGACATCAAGCAGATCTCAGACTCTGTGCAGCATATCAATACACTCCCGGACGCAACCCGCGATGCGGTACGTCAAATCTTCGCTGATGGTTTTAACTCGCAGTTGCGAGTCATGATGTATTTTAGTGTGGTGGTTTGGGTCTTCGCGGCGACACTCTGGGAGCGTAAGTTGAGAAGCGCCGCAAATGTCGAAGGCTATTGATTCTCTCCTTGGATACTATTATCACACCGGTAAGTCGTAGGGTATATGCTTAACTTGATTGCACAATCATCATGTCCGATTGCAAGCTCTTCTTGCTCTCAGCTAATTGATATGTATACCACCTACACACTTAACTTGCATTCTTCATTATTAGTAAATATCTTGAGGCATCCAAGTGTAGGTATCATTGGACATTCCATCCATTAGCATCTTGATAGTATAGCCTTACCACTTGTGGACTACTGAATCGATCGTATTATTGTCTAAGAATCTCCAAATCTCTATCGCTGGCTTCTCTACCTATATTCTAGAATTTAGCTCTATCCCTTAACATGCTCACCATTTCTAACTCTCGCGCAAAGCGCCTTCAGCACCTCTGCGCCCCTTCTATAATCGTCTACGTCGACGTAAACCATGCCACTGATACGCCACCACCAGACGTCCCTATAGAATTCCGTCTGGAAGTAAATGCCACTCTCACGGCTTCCGGTCTCTTTGAACCAGTCGCAGACCTTGCCCGCATGCGCTGGATCAACCTTGCCGGGACCATCAGTGCCCAGCTCGAGTGGCAGCCGCACGTTGGCGAAAAAGCAGTCTCGCAGACAGGATCCTGGAATGTCCATGATAGAGGTGCCTAGAATCTCGGCCGCGGCTTCAGCACTGCGCTGCGCTACGTTGTGGCAGTACTTCTTGATAGCGGCATCACCACCGCAGATCTTGTCGCGGAAGTCGATGGCGGCTATGAAGAGGGACGGTTAGCAAGCCTTCTAGAATCGACAAATAGTAAACTTAGATACCATATTATTATAGGTAGGCCACAATATTAGAAGGTAAGGAGACTATAATAGGAAATATCACTTACCCTGAACACAGAGCCAAGCGGTTAAGTCATCCGTGCCTACATGGATGAAAAGACATCATCAATACCCATAGACTTCTACTTACTTGGGCCATTCTCCCGACCCGCAGTGCACACATACCGGTAAAATCAAACATCTCCGCAAACAGACGCCCTTCGTCCTCATCTTTTAACTGCGAGCCCAACTCTTTCCGAGGCCTGAACTTGTGACTCGTCGGCAGCGTCGTCCGAATCAAGTGACGGTTCCTACTAGGAACATAAAACGCCGCACATCCTCGCGGCACAAAAAACCACTTATGTAGATTCGTGACGAAGAAGTCGGGGTTTAGGGCCGCAAGGTCGATATCGACGTGTCCGATCCCGTGCGCCCCGTCTACTAAGACCAGCGCCCCCTCAGCCTGAAGCGACGGTACCAACCGCTCAAACGGCACTCGGAATCCAGGCATGCTTACAACCGTGTCTACGACAGCAAGCCGTACTCTCTGCCCCGGCTCCGTGTTGATGCTCCTTGCAGCATCGACCATAGCCTTCACGAGATCATCATCCGACACCGGCCACACGACACGCACAACATGCACCTTGACCCCATGCGTCTCCTCGATCCAAGATATTCCGCGGCCAAGGGAGTCATAGATACGCTCATAACAGAGTATCACATCCCCGTGCTTCCAATCCAGGTTCTTAAGCACAGTGTCGGACCCAGTTGTCGCATTGGGCACGAACACAAGCTCGTCAACATTTGGACAATGAAGAGCCTCGGCAGCTAGAGCCCGCTGCGGCGCAAGCCGGTCGTGGAACTCGAGCGCGATGAACGGGTCCGGAGCGGCGTCGGCTTCGGCGCAGAAACCCTGATGGGCGCACCGCACCGACACCGGGACGGTCCCGTACGAGCCGTGGTTAAGTGGCGTGTAATTCGGGCCGAAGGCGAAGTGCGTCTTGCGGAAGGCGGCGCCGAAGGGGACTTGGGCAGAGGTAGATGCTGCTTCCATTGTCGATTTGTCTTCCCTCTCGGGATGGTATATGATCGTCATTATGGATACGAATGAGACAAGACAAGGCAAGATAAGACAATATGAGAACAAGGGATAAGAACTGGGGAAATGATCAAGTTCGGAGGGGTAAGGTGTGCCGACAGGGTTCGGTCTCGTCCCGGCTTCGGCTTGGGGTGAAGCTTGTCGGAGGGGGTTGAGTCCATTATTGGTATAATTTAGCTGAAGTTAGCGGATCTCCTTACATACCTAATGTATACCCTTACATAGTTAGGTAGGTCAGGTAGTGTTGAAGTGTTGGAGTATCTTCTCTACCGGTTCGTATCGGCTTGCATCGGCCATGAGGGTTAAAGTCTAGGTATATAATCGACGATAGAATGTCGCCCTCATATACTGCTAGGTTACTGAGTTTCTATCAAGACCGAGATTTAAAAATTTATTACCATCGTTTATCATCTTTCATGATTTCTATCTAGTTTATAGTAACTGTACTATCTCGAGTAATATTCTGGTATTAATAATGTGTAACTTGACTTATTCATTTCTCGTAACCGTGACCTCAAATATTCGTTCCTCATACGAATGTCGGGTATCCTGCAATGGCGCAACTAGGCCAACCCGGAAGAGAAAAAGAAAAACGCCGTCCAATGCAGGGCTTGCTAAAACCGAAATACTAATCCATACCATTGCACTCTCCCTCGTGTCATTGTATCGGCTCTTTTACCGTCAGATCATCTCAAGTATCCCCGTATATTGCTTACCACCCCCCCCAGTTACCAATCAACTGCCCATCCGTTCTGGTCTAAAAACTCTTGGCAGGCCTCCTTTAGTTGAAGGTTTGGCCGTAGGTCGCTGGGGTGTAGTGGCTCTCTTGTCAGAGGATCGGTGGGATGCCTTCGAAGATGCTCCATAATAGACGCCCTCTCGTATGACTTGCCGGTCTTGGTCTATCGGCCTGGTTAATAACACGTCGAAGAATCCCCAGATCAGTTCATAATACTTACAATTACCGGATCGATCATGATACCGAAACTGATATCATCAATTACCCAGTCAGGGACCTCGCGCTTCTTCTCCGATGCGGCTCTAGCCTTTTCGAATGTCGATCGTAGTAACTCGATCTTGTGATTCCACTCCTGCGTAACCTGATCTCTGTCGAAGTCGTTGTCGCACGAGCCGATCATGTCCTCACGTTCGCGTTCCAAGAGGCCGATGACTTCATTCTCCAGCTCTTGCCCCTCACGGACCCTCTGCTTTTCCATCTCGTCCCAACGTTCTTTCTTACAGCGTAGGACCTGATCGGTAACTGGGCCCAATGACTTGTCGTTCGTCTCAACACACAAGCGGTGGGCTTGCAGAGCGCTCTCGAGGGCAGCGTCGTAGTCGTGTATAGAGAGCTGGCACTTGGAAAGGACAAAGTAGGCTTTTAGATTGCCTCCGCTTAGCTTGAGACACTCGTTGCAGTCTGAGATGGCCGATTCGTATAGTCCGAGTCGAAGCCGTGCCATAGCACGATTTGTGTACAATGAGGGGTTCGTATCGTCCGCGATGATGCTATGAAGATCCGAGGACGATTAGTTTTGAGCGCAGAATGAACTATGCACCTTTTATAACCCACGCTTTGGAGTAGAGGCTCTCGGCACCTATAAAGTCGCCGGATTGGAAGTGTTGGTTCCCATCTTCCTTTAGCTTGAAGGACTTTGCCACGTCCTTCCCCATCGCTACTGGTGTTCGCTAGTAAACTCGGTCGAAGGATAGGTCTTGTTGTTTCGGAGGGTTTCAAGCCTTAGACCTTGATAACGACGTAGATGTTGCGCTATCGAGGATACTTATGATGGGCGGAGAGATAGGGATGAGGACTTCTTTGTTAAAGGGTGGCGGATAGTTGTAGGACTGCAAATAAGAAATACGCGCTACTAGTCCATACGATTACAGGAATAGATGAGAATAAGCTGTATTAAGAGAGAGGCATTAAACCTAGGTAGGTTTGTCTTATAGAAAAGATAGACGATAGGCTGTAGGCTGTAGGCTGTAGGATAAGTGAGTAAGTACAGAGGTAAGAAGAGGGAATGTGTTAGCAGCGAGAGAATTGACAAGGTGATTGTGTGTTAAAGAATGAACGAGATGAAGGCATCTCGTGTTTCCATCTGTTTCCAAAGTTTCAGCCTTATCAAATTGGTTGTTGTTGCTTGTTGCTTGTTGCTTGTTGCTCGTTACTTCCGTCGCAGTACAAGACCCCTGATTGATTAGCTGCGATAGGCCCCATTTGTCAGACGAAGGTTCCAGAATGATGCGCATGTAAGCGAGTGACAATGTACTAATTTTCTTTCTAACGGACGGCGCCTAATGCGTAAGCGCGTAAAGGTGGGTCCCCTCCGTACAAGTAAGTTTAGGTAATCAACCACCGTAGATCCGCTTTCTGACCCGAAATTCTATCTCTACTCTACTACTTCACATCTCTTATTTCAACAACTACCTGGTTACCGTTCATACCACTTAACTTCGTATCATTCCTCTGCGGAACAACATCTTGAGACGACAGTGCTGCAATAGCCATTGCTGTAGTCACCGCGCGGTTCTCGATCTTCACCCCTGTAGTTCCATACTGATACAACCAACCCCCTTCCCAGCTCCCATCGTCACATTGGAGGCCAAGTAAAGCCCGGCGATCATCCTCGCATGCAATCCCCATTTGGACGCACGTAGCAACGCGCATAGCTAAATCTAATGCGCTGCCCTTTAGACCGAGGCGTTCACGCACTCTCAACTTTAACAACGGACCCAGCGTTATCCGGAGATGATCGTCGTTTGAAGACCCGAGTAGGCGTCCGATGAATCCCAAACAACAGTCTGGGGAAGAATAGTACCGACTACCTTCTATGTAGGAACGGTCTAAGAGCAATGTGTGTATGAGTTCGAGGGTATGCTCGAATTCTTGTCCACGGTTATAAGAATAAAAGCAAGCAAGGATGTTCGCGCTGACGATAGGGTCCACTCGATCTTTGCTACGGTCAAAATATGTCTGTTGTGCTTTTTAGCGAAAGAACCTTCGTTACTACCACCCTAGCTACGTTAGCACATAATGGCTTACCTGGAAATTGCCGTCATCCTTGACATATTCGGCCATCATGTCGAGAATAGGCGAGGCAATTTCGGTCGGCGACGGTCGAAGAACTTTGAGTGCGAGTGCTGTAGTATCAAGATCATCAGGGAAAATACCTCCTGGAATGAGTGCTGGTTTTCCTGATAACATGTCTTCATAAGTCACTTTCTCGCTACGCACCAGTGTTTAGAGAGCTAGCTTCTTACCGATGAAGAAATTCCAGGTCTTCTTAGATCCCCAACTGAGATCGACAAGGGTCCTAGTACCATCATGCTAAGCTACAGATTCCCTCTAACATTTGCTCGCACAGCCTGGGGGTTGACTTACTGGTCTTGCAACGTATCTACAATCAGCAATTTTGCGAAATTGTCCGCAAAGACGATCCCGCTGTCTGTGATTGAGTCACATTGCTTCGCATTCTGGAACAAATATCGCCAGCCCTTTCCCACTGGACTATCCAACAGCTCGTGCAATATGTGAATTGTTGAATTCCCGAAAACAAGCCCCCGGATGCCCGCTGCTCGCGCCGCATTGACGTTTTCTTCTTTATCGTCAATGAAGACGACCTGGTTTCCGGCTAAGTTAATATGGTCCAGAACGTGACGGTAGAATCCCAGCTCCGGCTTTCGCATGCCTGCCGCTGCCGAGGTGAAGACTCGATCGAAAAGATGCCAGTCCGTTTTTGTTGCAAGTTCCTCGAAGTCTTCTTTACCTATATTCGACATGGCATATACTTGTATAGTAGGATCTTTTTTCAACTCGTGAAGGAATGAGACGATGGCATGGTCGGGCTGTAGAGACTCGCGTGCCTGGGCAAATGCCTCGGCGATCTCGGACGCTGAGAGGGAGAATTGTCGAGCACTCAACTCATAACAGGCATCCCGAGTTATCTCGCCACGCTCATAACTACACCAGACAGGCGTCGAGAGGATTTCTCTCAACTTCCGAGCTGGAATGGTCGTCGTCGTGTTGGCGGACCATGTGAAGAGAACATCGCCGAGGTCGAAGATGATGCCTCGAGGAGGTGGTTGCAAGAAATCCATTCTATTGGGATGGTTCGGCTCGACTCTAAAACTCCAAGAGAGAAGGATGATTACCCGTCCTCTCAAGGATCGAATGTAGGTCAACTTCTACTCTAATAAAACTTTACAAATTGGAAATAAGGAACCTCTTACTTACTGGTTTATAGATTTGTCCCAACTAAGTAGCAACTAGCTATAAAGTCCCAATATCCGGTTAAGAAAATAGGGTTAATAGGGCCGTACTCTAAAGTTACCCTATTTTGAGAAGAACGGCTAGCTGTAGTTGATTCTTACAATAACCCCTACTCTTCGATCGGCTCTGTTTTGAAATGTATCAAGGGGGGAAACTGGGCTCTTGCGGTAGTAAGTGCAGCGAACGATCTATCTTCAGATACGGCCTTAAGTATGTTGAAAGAGAGGAAAGGAGCCGATATACCCGTCTATTTCTTAAGTCATTCAGTTGCCAATAAGACGACCTGTGCAGCTAGCCTGCAGTGTGCCATCCCAAATCTCTCGCCAATATTGGTGAGATAGGAGCCTCTGGGGAGGGGTGCAAAGACAGTCTTGCCTATCACTATGGTAGGGGTGGGATCATGATTTCACGGAATCCCAGTCAATTTCTCACCTCAGCCTTGACATTGGTAACGGATGGTTTTCACATGCATACGTCCTCGATTACGAGTGAGATACAGGCACATTGACCATTTACGTCTAATTGGCCGAGTCCCGCGGTTGACTCATAAATCTCTACTAGTTTGGTTTATCGTACATTTTCATCCAAGGAGGTAGGTATATCTTACCATGACCTTCTTTACTCAAATTTTTCTGTTCTTAATAGAATCTCACTCAAAATGGAATACAGCCAGGGTTTGATTTAGTACGAACTTGCGTCCAAGTTGATAACTAGGTATATATTCATTCATTTCGGTAATTATTCGCTTTCTTTCCTTCTTAGCAACAATCAAGCCGTAGGCCTGAACTGAGATATACGGATACAAGAAAAATGGCAGAGGTCGAGCAAACTTCCCTAAGCACCCTCAATTCTATAATAAAATGAAGCTCAGCAAGGAGACCATCACACTTATTAGCGATGAGGATACAATCCCTATTCGGTGCTCATTGGACAGCGCTTCCGCGCATCGCTCGCTTCTCGAACAGGAGCCTATGATGTAGGAACATGCTAGCCAACTCATAGCACAATTCGAGAGACATAGTGCTAACGGAAACCCCGTCGATATGTGCAAATGGTTCGCGTTTCCCATGTTCGATATCAACAGCAACTTCGGGTTTGGGGAAGATATGGGCTATTACGACTGGGTCAAATTTGTCATTGACTATTTCTATGCAGCAACACTCCTCCATCAATGCCACAAGTTTTGGCCGCTGAATCGCTTACTAGCTCTCCTTATCCCGCCATCAACGCGTAAGATGCAGATAAGTCATAATGAAGCTTCATTAAAGGGTATTCGGAATCGTATGGCCGTGGATACGGATCGCCATGATTTTATGCATCATTTTCAGAAGCAGGCGATTAAGGAAGGCCTCCCAATAAAGATGATCGAGACGCAAGGGGCAGTCGTTATCCTAGCTGATAGCGAGACGTCGTCGGTAGCAGAGACTGCCGCCATATATCACATTCTAACGCATCTAGATATCTATAAGAAGCTACGTGAAGAGATCTAGAGCACCTTTACTAGAATTAAGGATATCAAGCTGCAAGATGTGCTGAACAGGTTACCCTGTCTGGATGCCGTGGTTGAATTCACTAATAGATGGGTAGTGGGCCGACGAATCTATAACGGCCGGAATCAACCTCGGATCTTACCGTGATACTTTCTTCGGAATCCCATAAATCATTGGGTAGTTTCGATAATCTAGATCGGTCTCTTCAGAGTCTTTTAAAATAGTTTGTGTGATAGTGCTCAACTACTTACCTATGCATCGTGTAACAAAGAGAATTATGTCCAAAATGGCCAAGCTTTCCGACCTATATGTCGTAAGCACATGTTACGCAGATCATACCTACATTCGCAGTTTGAAACCATAGGCTGTGGATGCAGCTTGGGGGATTTCTTACGACATATTGTTAGCTGCAAGGTGTAGTTCTTATAAGATGACCGACTGACTCAGAGCTAGGAATAGGAATACTTGGCTTTGTTGCGCCGTTGGATATTTTCAACAAGGTTAGTTATAAATTGCGAGTGATCCTTCTGACTAGCGGTTTACCTAGGATATGTTGGTTAGTAGACAAGTATCTGAGCGCATTGCATTGGATCGTTCGTATATTCCTTCTGCACTTTCGACGTCTTCGCTTATCCGAGACTTAAGTAGTTGTAACTTACAACTTGTAAGTGTGTGGACGGATCCGACACTTCGGAATGCGGGGGTGGGGAAGAAGATAATAAGCCTCTATAATCCGTACCTAAAGTAGATTTAGCGGAGGGAGCTAATAGGAGCTACCTAATAGACAACCTCTTAGGAAAGCTCCGGCGCTCCACTTCGTTCGTTACTACATTAGCTTTGACCTAGCTAACGTGATTAGCGTTGTGGCTAATGTTATGGCTAGGTGTGGCTTGATAAAGGGCATCCAAGCCAACCTTATTCAACGATAGCCAGGTAAACTTCCAAACCTATTATATTTAACTAACCTGATTTATAAGCGGTCAAGTCCGTACGGTTCCAATTTGGCCTAACTTGACTTTTCGAAATCGCTGATCATGGGGAACGTTTTTAGCCAAATCTTTTTCATTCAGGCCCCGGCTCTCACGGAGAAGAATTGTCCTGATCAAACCGGACGAGTAAGTATCTAAGATTCTAAGTACCTCCTATATCATTCTTCCTCAACTCCTTTTATATCGCTGACGCGTACATTTGTCTACCGTAGGTTTTTATCGTGACAGGTGGCTACGTCGGCGTGGGTTACGAACTGTGTAAGATTCTCTATGCCCACAATGCCACCGTCTGGGTTGCAGGCCGCTCCGCATCAAAGGCCGAGAAGGCCATTTCGAGTATCAGAGATGCTTCACCGTCCAGCAACGGTCGCGTAGAATTTCTTTATCTTGATCTGTCTGATCTCAAAACTATCAAACCCGCCGTCGAGTCATTCACTGCTCAACAACAACGCCTTGATGTTCTTGTGAATAATGCCGGTGTACGTCTCTCTCCTCTGATATCCTCTTCTCTAACCAGTGTGTTATATACGCCTGCTTCGTCTATGTACCTAACACAAACATGTCTTTACTTGTAGGTCATGTTCCCTCCGAAGGGTAGCATTGACGCGCAAGGACACGAGTTACAGGTAGGCACCAACTGTTTGGGCCCGTACCTGCTCTATCAGCTTCTCCTCCCCCTCCTTACCAAGACCGCCTCCACTTCTCCGACGGCCTCCGTGCGCGTCACGTGGGCCGGCTCCGTCGCCGTGCACCTAGCCTCACCGCAGCCACAAGGGATGATTATTAATGATGATGGTTCACCCACGGATCAAGGAGTGAAACCCAATTACGGTCAGACCAAAGTTGGCAACGTCTTTTTCGC
This sequence comes from Daldinia loculata, assembly GCF_022478755.1. Taxonomy (NCBI): domain Eukaryota; kingdom Fungi; phylum Ascomycota; class Sordariomycetes; order Xylariales; family Hypoxylaceae; genus Daldinia; species Daldinia loculata. Next base: position 224,438 of record NW_026054889.1, read on the forward strand.
GCGGGAGTTCGCCAAAACGACATCCCAGACCGGTGTTGTACACGCGGCTTTCAACCCGGGCAACTTGCGCACGGAGCTGCAACGGCATTGGACAGGTCCGGACCAATGGATCGTTGTGAGTGGTGCTACGCTTTGTAACTGTTATCGGGATATGTATTGACAATTATCACTGTTGCAGGACAAATTATTGCTATACCCAGCTATCTATGGGGCGTATACAGAACTCTGGACAGCACTCACTCCTGAGTTGACACCTGATAAGAGCGGTGCCTATGTTTATCCTTGGGGAAGATTTGGTAGTCTTCCGGCAGGCGTCGAGACTTCGATAAAAGGAGAATCCGAAGGCGGAACAGGAGTCGCAGCTAAATTCGTGGAATGGTGTCGTAAGCAGACCGAGGCTTTCGCGTAAAATCGATGGAATGAGTACGGATTAGTTGGTAATGATTTGTTATCTACCTAAGTACCTAGGGGTACTCAGGTACTCAATGAGTGTCTTATTATTGTCGTATCATTATGGTTGCGTTTGGGGGCTTTTGGTAAACGAACTAATTAATTTGATGATTATGCGGTTAGCTGACCAACATGTAAATGTGGCATGGTGATACAGCAGTAAGGCTGTGAGGTAGCTTTACTTTTTAAAAAGCTGTAGACGTCCATGCGGGGAGACTCCTTGCTGTTCCCTTCTCTAGAACCATATTTGATCCCTTTCTAATAGTGTTGCCATGGTTCAAAGTCAACAGCCAACAATACGGGGGTTGGGAATTGCATTCCCTATCATCGCTATTACTTCCGTCGTGCTTAGGTTTCAGGCTCGCCGAATCAAAGGCCAAAAGTTGGCGTCTGATGACTGGACCATCCTTGTAGCTCTGGTAAGATTCTCTACCATAGAAAGCCGCCGGTGTTAACATTTCTAACATGTGGGCTTCTAGATATTTAGCATTGGTGTCACAATAGATATTCTCATTAGTAGGGTAAAATACCATCTTTATAATCTATCAGTATTCTAATACATTACAACTTATCAGTGACCCAGCAAGGCGGTTTAGGGACCCATCAACAGTATGACGATGACGGATATCCGTTAGATCCCGAATCCACGGTAATCTTCGGCAAGGTAGGTTAGGTACCTACATTCAATATTATGTCAATCTATCTATTATTATACGATAACTAATTGTGCGTATGTAGACAACATATGCACTTGAGATATTAACATTGCCAGCAGTAGGACTAACCAAAATCAGTGTCCTCCTGATGTATAAACGTATCTTCACAACTTCAAGATTTAGGACAATGACTTGGATTCTCGTTGGTCTTATAATCGCTTGGACGATAGCATTTACCTTTGCCTTTGTGTGTACGTCTTTTCCCCCTTGATGAAGTGCCTGTCTCATTAGGTATTTAACTGGTATCCTAGTTTCATGTACACCGGTTGCTTCGCAATGGAATCTCGAGCTCGAGTCCACCTGTGTCAACCAGGAGGCACTCTTTACTACCGCATTAGCTATAGACGTTGCTACAGATTGTAAGCTACTTTCATAGAGCCATGATACTTATCTATCGGACAGAAACTCATTTATGTATTAGTTACGATCCTCTTCCTACCAATTTACAAAATTTGGCTCTTACAGATGCCATTTGCGCGAAAAGCTTTGATCATATGCATCTTCCTCCTCGGTGGTTTAGTTAGTATTGTCGGGATTATTCGGATTCACTTTTTAACCCAAATCCACTCTGACTCCGAAGACCCTACCGAGGTAGATGGCAACTCTGTCCTCGAAGACTCTGCCGAGCTAGATGGCACTTGTATGCTGTTTCAAACCCATAGCTCGACGGCTATAAGAATATAAAACGCTAACAAAGATCATATAGGGATGTATACGCAAGTTTTCTACTGGACCATCATCGAGACCCATGTGGGTGTGTTAAGCGCATGTCTCCCAACCCTTCGCCCCATCCAGGAGCAAGTTGCCCTCAGGTTCTCCTTCTCTAAGCTGCGCTGGTTAGCCGCGCGTCTTCTCTCACCATCCAACGGCAAGGCAAGCGAGGCTCGTAATAGATCCATGGAAGAAGGCCTAACCTTGGACAATATAGAGATTTCGCATACCTCCGAGGAACCAAGAGCCCCGCATCATTTTTAGAGATTTGTGTTGTAAACTTAGAAGCGAGTCTAACTTCATAGTTGAAGGATTTAGCTAGGGGTTTTTATAACACTTGTACTAAAGGTATCATCGCGATTAGTTGATAATAATATCTAAAATACCTAGGACATATGATAGTTAGTTAGGTACCTTACCTAGGGGAAGAACTCCGTCGCCTTTTGAACCTATCAAACTTCCTATAGTGGAATCCTCGATAGAAAACGATTTAAGAAAAGCTACCTACTACTTAGTCTATTAGTTCATTGGCACGCCAATTATAACCCCTGCCGTTGACATCTATGGGCGGTTATATTGTGGCTTAGCTGGCAAAGCTGAGGTTTGCAAGGCTTATGTAGTTACATTGAACTGTACATAATAGTATACGATAGGTACGTTAAATTTATAGACTATCATTATCCAAATACGTCTTTGGCATCATTTCAGAACGTATCATTCATAGACCCCTAAGACATGCTCTCTAAGTACCCTCAATACAAAGATCAGAAGCGAAGTAACTTACCTACATTACCTACCTAATGTACTCATCATATAATAATAAACGGTATAGTAATTTTTGACAGAAATCACTTATGTGAAAGAGATCGACTACACTTCCCGTCTGATGCTTGCGCCTCTATTTTGATGACAATGTATGACCGTGAGTGGGCCCATGAGACAGGGGTGACCTCCTGGATAGGAATATGTTAGGCGCCTATGCGTTTTATATAGTTAGACTCAACATCCCTAGAAACATAGGAACCTAAATATAATCTTCAATACCTTAGGTACTTAGGTGTCTTGTAGGGTTGACGGGTGCTTTAGCACTTATACAACAGAATGTCGAATACTTCGTCGCGCACGAGCATTGAATCAACAACTGAAGATCTAGGATCAGCACCGACGCATAATGAAGAGGCAGCGAACCAAGCTAGGCCTCTCCTCTCCGACGAGAAAGATGGGGGACCCCGATACGCTAAAACAGAGATGCTGTCCAAGTACATACCAGAGCTAAACCCGTCAGACCCACGAGCTATCACCCTTAGAGTCAAGATGGCCAAGAAAACGGCAATGCTGAAGATCCAGTTAATAATCGCATCCCTGGTGGTGGCAGCGAGTACTGCTATGACAGTTTGGTCAGTAGTCACGCATAATCCGAATTATCGTGGAGTGGGCACGTATTTTTCCGGCAACTGCTCCAGAGCGAGCATGCTAAACAGTGTTATTCACGCCGCAATGAACATCCTTTCTAGTCTACTACTCAGCTCTGGAAACTATTGTATGCAGTTACTTGTCTCGCCTAGTCGATATGAAATAGACAAGGCACATTCGAGGGGAATATCGCTAAGGATCGGCGTTCCCAATGTTACAAACCTGCGGCACATTTCTCGTGGCAGAGTGGTCGGGTGGTTGTCTCTCGGCGTCACAGCAGCCCTTTTACATTTCGTGTAAGCCCCCCGATCTACATGGCTATATTGAGTATAAACTGCTAATGGGCATTAATAGTTGGAACTCGGTTATATTCACGTCATTACCTATAGTGTCAATCCCACGCGCCTTAGCCACAGCTGATTTCCAAGCGGCACCGGACAACTGGACTACCAGCGACCCCCTACCACAACGTTGGTGGTGGAATTTTCCATCTGGCGACAGATGGGGCACTGTCAAATACGATTTAGCACCTGTTTATACCATGAAGACCAATGCATCGAGTTTGACGCGGCTCGACCCGAGGGAATGTGTCAACGAGTACTTGAATCCGTTGAAATCCACAAGAGCTGTTTTGGTCGTTGCTCAGAATATGACAACCGAACAAAACAATGGCTCATCCCTACTCGATGGTTGGGTGAGTGGATGGGACTACTGGGACGCTGGTAATTACTGGCTATGCTCCGCATATGACCCAGGAAATTATTCAAAAGTATGCAGCTTAGAATGGGCTGATACGTTGGATGACGGTTGGGTAGTGGGGAAGTCTGCTGGATTTCCAGACATCCTCGTTGATCATTGTTTAGTTGGTGATGAGGGTAACAATGGGGAAAGATGCGGGCTTCATTACAGCGTGCATATTATGGTCGTTGTTTGCATCTGCTCTTCTTTGCAGTGCCTGCTCGTCCTCTGGACAAACACGTACTTTCGCAGATATAATCCATCTGGGGAAAGTGGAAGGCGTCGACGTGCTTTAATCACCATCGGAGACGCGATCGCTGATTTTCTACACGAGCCCAGTACCGAAACTAATGAAGAATGCGAAGGCCAAAAGGGTGTCAACATCGCGAAAGGAGATTTCTACCAACTTCGCCTAACGCAATGGAACGAATGTCAGAGTTACTGGTTCACAGCTGTCAGTACTCGGACTTGGACTATAGCATTTATTCTGTCAGTGTTTCTACATTAGATACTAGATACATTCTGATATACCCTTGAAGTCTAAACTAATAGGAATTACTATCTACCTAGGTTTGGTATTGGCCTAGCAGTGCCTTCCGGTCTCATTGGAGAGTATATTAACAGACTCAAAACTCAGGGCATGAATCTATCCTTTTTCGACATATGGGGGTTGGGATTCGAGGTCAATCCATCGATGATAGGCCACTCTTTCTGGAAATCGCAGGGTGAGGGGGGTGTAGACCTTATCGGAAACGTCCTTGTTGCCAACTTTCCTCAGGTGATAGTGAGCTTCATATACCTCTTCTACAATTCTATCTTGACAAGACAGCTGGTAGCGGACGAATGGACACGCTTTACCCGCCCCGAGGGGAAGAAACCCCTCCGCGTGACCTCGCCTGTCGGCATGCAGAGGTCTTCATACTTCCTTTCTTTGCCTCTGAAATACTCTATCTTACTTACGATGGGTTCGATTCTATTACATTGGTTCATATCGCAGGGAATATTCGTTGTGCAGACCAGCTCGTTCGGTCCGGGAGCCAATGGCGAGCGACATTCGGAGTTCGATGTCTCTGCTAGAGGATATTCGGCATTAGGAGTACTCTTGGCTATCACCCTGGGAGCAGTCTTAGTGCTGGTTCTCATGGTTAATAGTTTTGCTAGGAAATTTCAGGGTGTTCCAGCTGGCTTTCAGCTAATAGGGATGAACAGCTCCGATATTAGTCTAATGTGCCAGCGACCAGAAGGGGATTCGGATGCCCATCTATTTCCTGTGAGGATCGGTGTCGTGTCTGAGGGTGAGAATGACGAGGAAGAAATAACAAAGGTAAAAGAGAGTCAGATAGTTTTCTCAACTGCTATCGACCTTGAACAACCGAAGGCAGGATCATGGTACTTACAGCCCACTCTAATAACAGCAGGGAAACGGGCAAGTCGTAGATTTTTTAGGTGGTAGAAGAAGGTATAATTATTGAGATGACTACCTCTTTCCATGTTTTTTTTATAAATGAGTTAAACGTATGATGATGGATTTTTATTTTACTTCCAAGTTGCAAATGAATTAGTCGTGATTATTCGAAAGAAAAAGAGGTTGAAAAAAAGCTGGGACCTAGGATTCGGCCTTCGAATCGATTGACCAGAACAAGTTGGCCTGCTTGTCGCCCCTCATGGAGGTCGAGCCTCTAAGTCCTACGAAAAACCCCTCGAGGAATTATTTCTAGCCCTACTTCGTTACCACGACACCACGGCCATGTTGATTTCGCAGCGCTGATAAGGGATGAGGAAATGGCTGCCTAAGAGTCTATTTAAGTCGATAGAGGGGCTGTTGCTTAGCAAGAGTACCTAAGATAGACTTGCAGTATCTAAGGGATCAGCTCACCGCCCTGTCATTAGCATATTCAGGGGTAACTATTGATCATGTAGATTTTAGAAGAAGGAAGTAAAAGTTAGTATCAAGGATAACTAGCGCTATGACCTTTCTAACCCCTTATCGTTTTCATGAGAATCCGGGGTTGATTTCTCAGGGCCAATGTGAATTACTCCCACTTGGCGAACTACGAAGTATGCCGGGATGACAGCAATACCCCATAGGGCAAAGCTAACCCCCAAAGCTGATATTAGCTGTGAAAAAGTTAGCCAACGGATATAGAGACATGTATTGATTGTGTATTTACATACCGGTGATGAAGTCGAGCTAATACCGCTCGATATACACTGTCCAGCTGACTCTGCAGCTCTCGCAATCGACATATACCTCACAATCTCTTTGGGCTCCCTGGCTAGGAAGCCGATAAGCCAGAAGCCAAAGTTATACGTGAGTGAGAAGTTGATCTGCCAGAAAATGTATAATGCCCAGCCTCTCCCAAATCCACCATCGTCCCAGTCCAGGGCTGGTTTATGGTGCGTATATTCGTTTTGTATGATGACCCCCCAAATCCAGCAGCCACCAATAAGAATCATCATAACTATATAACCATATCTGGCTCGCTTATTCAGACTTACTCCTGTCCAATCCAAGAAAGCCCCGAATGCGAGGGTCGTGGCAACCTGGGAAATCGCGGAGACAAGAGAAGCCAAAGCGCGCGAACGGACTGAGAAATATAGGGATAAGTAGGCACTAATATATGGGAGCTCCCATGTGACGTATACGAAGTAAGGTATACTATTACAGCCATGGTCAGTATGACATTAGGTACCTGTACCTATTGGATTTAGATTTCGCCAACACGTACATCAAGAGAAAGTCTCTTCGGAACAGAACGCGCGTCAGGGCCTTTAGCTCTTCAAGGTCTGATATCCTATCTGATAGCTGGACACGCGATCCATTTCTGCGAACGACCTTTTCGGGCGGGGTCAATAATAAGGAAGATATTGGCCCCAAGCATTCTAAAACATAAGTTAGACACTTTGGTAACTGTCACAAGCACAGTTGGAACTAACGTAGAACAACAAAGACGATATAGGTTCTCCAGTCGAGTTTACCCGTCGTCCTTCCTCGGTAGTTGAAGGCAAGGTTAATAATACCACCGAGTATAGAGCCGCTGTTGCGATAACTGAGCCAATAAGCCAGGTACCTGCCACGCTTTTCTGGCTCGGGATAGCTCAGCATAATAGTGCCTTCTGTTGCCCAGAAAATCCCTGCTGAGAGGCCGCAGACTGCCGAGCCTAGGTATATGAACCATTCCGTACCGTAGCGATTATTCGTGTATAGAGCTGCCGAGTAGATCACATAACCAACTGTGCCGACTACTAAAGAGTTTCGCAAGCCGAATCGGTTAGCCATCATACTCCCAGTCAGGCACGTCAGCGTCATTACGGCGAATAGAATAGCATTGCCCGCCCTATATACTCCATTAGTCGAGGCCAACCCGTCCCTTTGAACCCTTACCTACATGACAAGATACGGGGTCTGCTGCCCTCCAGCACCAACCGAGTTCATCGCATTCCATAATCCTGGCGCCGCAAACGCCGAAATACCAACAACTGTGGCATTGAAAAAGACTCCATGATACCAAGAGTATTTTGGTGGGCTTACATCAACTTCCTCACTGGGCGGTGATGCTTTGATAGGATCACACGTTGCTATATCGTTGTCTGAAGACATATTAGGCTGTAAGTTGTTTATATAAGAGAGTAGCCGGATTTTAGGTAGAAATCTGTAGCTTTTGACTCTCTTCATAGATAGGTAGCTACCTATAGCTGCTTATAGTTACCTTAAGATTGGCCCCTCTCGGTCCAGGAATTACCTACTACATACAAGTGTCTAAAAGTACGGCGATATCAGCCCCTCGGCTAGAACTTTAGCAATTGCGTGCTCCGAATCGGCTTTTTATTACTTTAATCTGTTAAGTTGCATCGTGCCCTGAACCTGGTTCCTGGGACGCTGCGTACGCATGTGGCAGTTCCCGAATATCTGCTTAACCGATCATGAATAGCATGGCCAGGTACTCACCTCCTGAGGAGAGTAAAGCGAGTCAAGCCTCCATTCACGCCCGTAAGAGTTATGGAATAACGCTGCAGAACAGCTTGGCATGCTACACAATCGAGGGGCACGACCTAATTTAAAGGTGAACAGCCAATGAATAGGTCTGCTTAACGGGAATTGCGGGGATATATAAGTTGCGACATTCCAAATACCATTGACGTCTTTTGAGCCCATTACGATTCGTGGAAGAAAGAAAGCTTTACATCTCACTATAATTGTGGGTGAATTTGGTCATCGCGAGATATAATGCTAACAGGACTACATGGTAGGTTAAAAGTTAATCCAGCTTGCTGCAATCTAAGTGTGCTAGTCCAAGATGTCTGAATATGATCGCTTTGAAGTTTTTACCTTTTCTGGCCAGCAAGAGACATCCAGCTTTGGGTTGAACACCGACACATTATTCCCATTGGCACTGAAACCAGCCAAGGAGTGGTATACTACATTAGAAGAGTCTATATTAACTGTAAAGAGACTATCAGAATCTGGCGATTTGTTCGATAAGTTGAGGGAGCATGGTGGCGCGATTCTCATTCGCGGGCTACCTATTAAGACGCCACAAGAATACAGTGACGTAGCTCATGCATTCGGGTTTCTGCCTCACGAAGAAGTCGGCCGACCGCCACTACGAACGGTGCTGGCTAAGAATATCAAAACAGCAAATGAAGGGTAAAGTCTGGCAGCCTTTGTTCTAATGATGTTGCTAACCTCCAAGAGGCCCCCAGAACTTCCTATCTGGCCTCATAATGAGTACGGCTGGTCGACGATAAACCCCTCGTGGTTAACATTTGCTTGTTTACAAGCACCCGAGTCTGGTATTTAATTAGAATATCCAACATCTTGTCTAATTCTGTCATGACCTAACTTGCTTTTTAGGGGGCGAGACACCAATTATCTCTAGTCTTGGCCTAGCAGCCGCATTGAAGAGACGAGCACCTGAGTTTATCGAGAAGTTGCTTCAAAAGGGGGTCAAATACGTATATAGATATGGGTTAGAGGACGTGAAATCAAATACAGGGACAAGTGTCCTTGGCGCATACGGCCAACATGTGAATCCAGGTGACGATAAGGAGGTTATTAGGCAGAAAATTGAAAAGGAAGTCCGACGGCATAGTAACCACTTTCAATGGCATGATGATGGGTCACTGAGCGTGACGCATATCGTTCCAAGTAAGGTCCTCGACTTCATACGTCTAAAACTCTGAAACTGATGATGAGCATAGTCATTAGGAAGCATGAAGATACCGGTCTATCCACATGGTTTGGTAATGTTACGAGTGCATGGGGCCGAAGCAAGTACCATGGAGCGACAGAGCCTCCCTACCGAGGCGACGACGACTCATACCATCCACCTCCTGAGTATGGGGATGGTACACCGATAGAGAAAGAGTATCTCAACTTAGCACTCTCACTGGCAGAATCTCTCCAGGTATTAATTGAATGGCAAGTTGGAGATATTGTTCTACTTGACGTATGTATGCCTTTCTTTTTGAATGACCGTCAGAACCAAATCTCGATCATTTCCCTAATGTGCCAATAGAACTATGCAGTAATGCATTCACGTTCTCCATGGACTGGCAAGAGAACAGTATTGGCAGGCTTATGGGATGACAGTCGAGTACGAATTAGTGATTATCCGCGAAGCTGAGAGTTCCCTGCGTACAATCTGTGACAATGCTCAAAGCACCCAGGCGTAACTATACATAAATGATTGGCAAATATCAGACTAGCAAGAATACTTCTTCTTTCGGGACAACTCCCTTGTCAAATACTTCACCATGCATAACTGCGTCGATGTAACACTCTCCAATAAGGAAATATTGGCCTGGTGAAGCGCCGGCCCGTAATATATAGGGGACATTCGAACCGAACAGTATCACAACTATGTCTCCAACTTGAGCCCCATTCGGGCAAAGGCCTTCGTTTTCTTGAGTAGAGAACATGCACTTCCCGTGACATGGGAGATAATTGGGGGCGCTAGGGTCCGTTTGCCCTGCACTGGAATCGAGCGAGTCTCTAGGTACATCGCGCCAGTGGGCGAAGTAGTGATAAGGCAGCTGACCTTGATCGAGCAGTGGAAGATGTGTGATATTTTTTGCGTGTCGCCAGGTACTGACCGTACCAGCCGGGTCGAAGATTTTGGCGTAGACTTGATGCACGGCCTCCGATACCAAAGGTCTACGGTGGAAAGGATAGTGTGTAGTAGAGCATATTCTACCGATCCGGATTCCTTTTAGAGCCAATTCATATGACTCTGACTTTTTTTATAGTAGATTCGAGAAGATCGATATCAACTTCAAATCCCTTGCTAGCATTGTATGGTCCATGTTCTTCAAGACCGAGCGTAGCTCGCCTCCATTCGCTACGTCCATCGGACCAGAAGCTCCAAGAAGGGATATCCGACTTTCTCCCATAATCCGTGTCGGATGTATAGCACCTGGACATGTTAAGCCATGTGCGGCCAGTAAGCGTATGTACTGCGGAAAGGATCCTTAAAGAACGATGGTGCCATATCCACCAGCGTGTAAAGTCGGCATAGACGCGTCGTACACTTTTACTATAGTCTGGTTTCACCAATTCTGGTAAATCTCTAATATCATATGTTTCTTTCCCAAATGGAAGAAGCGCAAACACCTTGTCACGGGGATCTGTTGCTCTCATCTCTAGCGCACTTATCAACACTGTTAAGATATCTAAACGAGACCGGGGGACGAATGCAATGTAGTCCGCAAGATAATCGGATACCTGTGGAGGGTTGAATACCTGTATTCTCATCTAGTTCCCCAAGCCATACGCGTACGTGCTTCGCTTTCGTATAAATGTCGCCCATCAGCGCGACTTGTTCAGCACGTTCTTCCAAGTCCGATTGATTAATACATAGCTGATCGACCCAGAAGCTCCGTGCAGTACGCTCATATCTCAATGCTTTGAGAGCAAGAAAAAGATTCCTGCTTATCGAAGTTTCAATTGCTGGTAGGGATTGGTTCGGCCCTTTTAATGATATGCAGCAGTGTTCTCCAGCATTTCCCCAGCAGTACCAGAGTGCCTCGTACGTAAGATGGTCATTATCAGTTAAATAGGTATGCTCCAAGGAAATCTGTAATATATCGCTCTCGAGATCCATTGACGGCTCAATGATTACGAGACGAATCTCTTTTCTTAACCCATCAAGTACATGATACATCGAGAGGACACTTGACGTGTATGTTATGGATCTTGACAAATTAGCATTTTCGATTATTTCGATCCAAACCTCAATGCATGCCTCGAGGACAAAGTTGATCCAACCTGGGTATTCAGCGTTGGGGACGATTTGCACCGTATCACCGCCTCGAATAACAGACAGCCAGGCGCAGTCGTTGGCCGGCCCATGGTTAGAATTTCGAACAGAGTATGATAGATCTGGGGTAAGAACCCAATAAACAACATGCTTTCTTGGCTCCAGACAAGCACGGATATTTCGCGCAAATTCTTGACGCTTGACCCGATCTTGACCAGTTGGCTCCTTCACCTGAACGTCAAAGTGAGTAAACGAGCCCTCATATGTTCCATATTTATCGGGGTTACCACTATAACCTTGGTCATGTGAGGTTGTTGTGAGTTGAAGACGACGGACGAACAGAGCGGCATCTGGCAGGTCAGGCAGGGGTAAGGTAAGGGAAAGATAAGGCTGCCTAGGACAGTATTGAGATATGTTGGATTTCCGCTGAGAAGATGTTGAGAAGTATTTCCAACTTGGGTCTATCAAGATCCGTTCTGTACTGGCCATAGCTAAAGGCAACTTAATAAGTTTTGAAGCTCTATGGGTTTGATGAAAGCAATGGCGGGGTACTAATGGATTCCAACTTGGTTTTATTATAGGATGTACGTTTAGATTCCATGGGAGCCTCGCGGCCTTGTTCTATAGGTAAAAATAATACCTTGCTGATAGGTGCTTACCTGTTAGACTAAGAAAGCTGTTTAACCTAGGACTTTGCCATATTGCCTTGGCCATATTAGGGTATGTATAGTACACATAACCCTCTAACCTATAGTATGTACCTATTTCTCGCCAAAGCCAAATAGCGATACTTAAGACTATAGAAGTATCAAATATAATGCAGGCACTTATCTAATAATATCAGAATTCATGTCCAACTTCGTTTGATTTTGGGATGATGGGTCGACCAAGTTCAGCGCGGACGTAATGAAAAGGGGTAATATTCATAATGCCAATGCCTTCACTAAATACTTATCGTAGCTTGGCAATATTTCATTATGCCTAAGCGCAGAATATAGTAGCCTAAGAATGACGCGTGATTGTTGCTACGGCAACGGCGCAAAAGCCATTAGCTTCATACCTTTTCTTATTCATATATTCATTGTCTTCTAGATATACTATTCTAAATGTACTGTCTTATATGCGCAATCACTAAGTATCTCCTTATATAATTTATCTTTTTCTATCATGTCGTCTTCCCCTCAACCTATAAGTGTCTATGCTAGATGGCGTCCCTTAGCAGCCACCGAGACTGAGGTTGGGGAATTCGAGCGTGCTTTTCAGGGACTAGATGAAAATTACTACACTTACAGAGACCAGCACCTAGTTTGATGATACTGATACAACGAGTGTGTTATAGCTATCCAACCAGCGTCAATACTGGCGAGGCCTGTCTATCAAGGCTATAAGCTGTATTTGACACGACCATTAGCGAGGTTCGGGAACTCTCCTCCATTCTTTGACAACATGTTGTGTTTTTCGCGTCAGCTATCAACCCCGCTTGGCTCGTGCAATCCCGGAACTCGGGCCTACCTGGTACCTGGTACGTAATCTGGAATAGGGGTTGATATGATAGAACGCGGAACAGATCGATAGCAACTATTTCCAAGTCACATATTAGACATGCAAGAAGGAACCAGCCCGGTATTTTTACTAATGGAGCATCAGGAAAAGGAGTTCCAATAATAACGGGAGGTTACATTGGTACGTACCGTAGAAATTACCTAGGTTAGATTCCCAAACGACGAGGAAATACCTAGATGTACCTACCGTGAGTAATACAGCAAACGAAACAGGCGGTAGAAAGTATTGAAAGTTTTATAAACGGTTAGGGAGGTGCCGGTTACCGTCTAAACGCTGATAGAGACCCAAAGTGATCTATCAACTTATGGTAGGCCCCCATTGACGGCCAGATGCCTTGCCGGTTAGCACCAATGTACTAGTCTAGAATACAAGGTGTGTGGCGGCGTTTGTAGTTGACATACCCTACGTTGGATACGTGCGTTTTCGGTCAAACGAAGCTGTATCAATATTTCTTTCAAACGATGTTAGTACCCGTCACTAGCTAGTGATTGGAAACCCAAATATGAAATCTCTAGTTCTGTAATAGTCCGCTGAGATGAGTGGCTAGCGGACTGCTGCCAGGTATAGCACCAGACATCTTAGCAAGAATGTGTATATAAATCAGGCTTCACCCTTCACTCTCGAAGAATCTCAGTTGGTCAATTTAAGTCCTATACAGTTCATATATCATTATTTCCACTATTGTCAAGTCCTCTGATTCTTACCTTCCCCCCTCAGTAGAACTCCACTTACATGAGCACAACAAGCCGTGATGCCCCGAGACAGCCCAATTCATCCCCGTACGGCAGAATCGCTGTTCTACCTTCCAGAGTTGAAATTTGATCATTCCGATCATCCCCCAGAGATCGCGCTTTCATGGGAGTGCCCTGAGTTTTCCGCTGAGTTTTCCGCTGACACGTTAACCACTGCACTCTCGCAGAAATGCAGCCAGAGAAGTATCAAAGAATACCTCCAACGATTTCCTCGAGAGGAAGTTAGTAGGTCTCTGGAACATTACGTTAAGGGCCCTCGTATTATGACCTATGCAGTTGACACTGGAAACGCTGAGATCGTTCAGCTGATTCTCGAATATAACGGCGATGCCAATTCTAGAGACTTCGAAGACGTCCCGCTGTTAGCATTTGCCATTATGCGTGCTACAGGAAATGGACACGCCAGCTTGGAAATGATCAAATTACTGCTATCCTACGGAGCAGACCCTCTAGCGATACCTAGAGAAATGTGGAAGAACTATGTCAAAACACCAATCGCGACGAAATATGACAGCGATGAAATTTCGGATTCCGAGAAATAGTGTGTCAACAAGTACAGACTTATACTAGCCAAGTCGCTTGATCTGACGACTCGATATTATCTCTGGAGGGCTAGCCGTCTCAGAAAACCCGCAAGGCGTATGCTCCAGATAGCCGCAGCCTTGAAAATGACAGCGCTCCTGAGATTACCTTTCCGGATTATTGGCCAGGAGTTAACTACGAAGCTAGTTATAGACACAGTCTATACTCATATGGCGCAAGACACCGAGAAGCCTCTTGTGATAGCTTTTGCGGGTGCTTCCGGCCACGGAAAGACAGAACTCGCTACCCAGATGGGTTCTTTGCTGTCGGTTCGGCATGTTACCATTGATTGTACTCATATCAATTCCCAGATGGCGCTATTTGGTAGTCCATGTGGGTATGAGGACAATAGGGATGGCGCGCCACTAAGTAACTTCCTTGTGGATAACCAAGGAAAACGGTGCGTTGTGTTTTTAGATGAGTTTGACAAAACAGACTATAACACACTGAATGCACTACTCAAGGTCATGGATGATGGTACGCCTTTCCACAGCCGTATTTTTCCTGGTATATGAAGAACTTACATACTACTAGGCACGTACCGTGATCGTCGCGGGGAGTCCGATCATGCCGAATTAGATTGTCGAAGAGTTATTTGGATCCTAGCTACGAACTTGGGGGATGATGCCATCTCTCGATTCCATTCACAATATCTTGCTAAGTGTAGCAAAGATGAAGATGTGGCGAATGTATCGATTGAGCCCCTCCAAAGCGAGCTCGAAGAACTCTACATGAGCCGTTTTCCGGTTAGTTTATGTTTGCTTTTCATTTATCTACACTGGAAAAATGCCTCGCATTATATCGTATTGACTATTTTATAGCCCGCAGTTACAGGCCGCATTGACGAAATTGCACCGTTCTTTCCCTTCGACAAGGGTGAGCAAGCTGTCGTCGCTCACAAATTCCTTCTTGAATTTATAGATGAAGTTCGACGCCCTATCGACGAAGGAACCAACCACTTGGTCGGCCATACGAATATCCGCGTAGTTGAAGACGGAAAAGTTTGCGAGGAGATAGCTAGGAAGTCGTACAAGGAAGAACTCGGGGCGCGCTCCATCTATAAGGGCGTTCGGGCATTAAGACGCAAGTTCATCTTGAAGTACGTCGACATGGATGGCCTTGTAAGTGATAGCGTGAATGAGGGAGATCGTGAACGATATGTAATACAACTGAATCCGGCGGTGGAGGATCGCGAAGAACTATCCGTCTCTCGCGAATATGTCAGCGAGGAATAAGAGCCCTTGCAAAAGCAGAGAACTATCCATCAATTATTCTTCTTGTCTTAAAGCCAATCGTTTCCTGACCCAATAGAACCCAAGGCCAATTATCCATACAATGATAACTACGAGTGCTAACACAGGTGCGAAGAAGGCACCTCTAATTACCACAAACCCGCTGACTACTGCGAATATTATCGGGACCAGAATATATGGTCTATATGGTCGTCGCAGTCTTGGTTCGCGGAATCTAAGAACAATAGCGCCTAGAACAGTTAGGAAGAAGAAGGAATATTCGCCCAGCCCGTTGAATGTCAAGAGAGCACGGAAATTCCCAAGAAGGATGTATAGGGCTGAAAGAATAGTCGAGAGTAAGATCGCGTTAATGGGAGCATCTGATCGCGCCGTACTGGGAAATATCTGCTCATCTTCCGTCCTAGGTTTCAATCCAATGTACCCGACGGAGGCGAAGATACGAGGAAACCAGTTCATGTTTGCTGCCGCGACCGCCATGCGACCAGCGACAAACGAATTGCCAAGAAGGGAGCCGGCGACGACCAGGCAGATAAGAGCAGCGGCGGCGATGCCAAACCCTTGTCCGAGAATACGGGTTATAGCGGTCTACTCAACAATTTAGTAGATATCATATCATATCATATCATATTAGATATATTGTACTTACCACAGCAACACTATCCGTTGTCGAAACCACGTTCCATGGAAGTAATATGTAGTAGGCAGCGTTCGCGGTGATAAAACAGAGTATTATCGTCGGGATGGCGCTATTGATCGCGAGTGGAAGTTGACGCGCTGGTGATCGAAGTTCGGCCGAGACATAAATTGCCTGCGAAGTTATTTGAGCAACTCATCTAGACCAAAATTGTTTGAATAGAAGCTCACCTTATCCCATCCAGAGTAAGCCCATAATGCCCCATATAACGCAGCAGAATAATGACCAAGAATCTCCCATTCGCCAAGCTCATTCCAATCCGTCTTGCTCCCGTCGGGGTTAAGAACTTCTCGATTGCCAAACCAAGGCTTCTTGAACCAGTCTCGCCCTCCAATATCCCTTTCCGGATCGGTGGTCTGAAGTATGGCAACTACTATTCCAGCTATCACGATTCCCGCGATACTGATGAACTTAGTGACCACAAAGAAGTTATTGAGGCGAGTACTGGCTTTAGTACTGATAGAATTGGCGACACTGATGACGACCAGAATGAGAATAGAAAATAGCTTATGTTCAATCTTCCCGGCCTGATCGGTTACGCCCATTGCAGAGTAAATGCTCTCGACGAACACGATACTGAGAATGGCGAGGGTGGCCGGCATGACGGCTACAATCCATGTCCAGGCGGCGAGGAAGCCGAAGACATCTCCGAATATGTATTGAAGGTACGGCTGCACTCCGCCTATGATATAAATTAGCCACTATACCTCATTTACACGTATGCAGGATGATTTATATATGAGATTAACTCGCCTTCGCCGGGAATCGCTGTTCCCAGCTCTGCCATGGTCGAGGCGCCGGTCCACGCAAGGACGCCGCCAATTAACCAAACAACCAAAGCAGCGCCCGGAGACGGTACGTTGGTGTCTATAGATCCAGGGGAGGTAAATATGCCACTCCCGATAACAACACTGATAACGATGGCGAAAGCCTCGAGAGCGCCGAGGTTCTTTGTGAATGTGCCTACATTCCGAGCTGGAGCTGGAGCTGGAGCTGGTGGCGGGGCATCACCATCGGGTGAGCTAGCATCCCGCTCATCTCTTTGGTCGGCAAGGAGAGGCCTGGAGGCCCCGTCTTCTGTTTCCGATGACGAGGTCATTTTGTTAAGGCAGACTGATCTCAGATCAATTATTCAGGCGAATCTTGAATGATTGTTGATGAGGGAACGTTGAAGCGGAGTTCAATCAATCACGCAATTCTTTTGAACGCGGGGCATTTTTAACATAACCGTGTCCCCTTTTTTCAGCCATTTGTTAACACATTATTTCTTCTCACTTAAGTCTCATCCTTGTTGATGAGATAAAGTTCTAATGAGTTAATAACTTATAGAAGGCATCTTGATTTGATATTTTCATTATTATATCTACCATACTTGAATCTAGAATTTAATTAGCCACCTAGGCACCTAATGATACAGGACTTACCATTTCATATTGCAGTACAAGTTTACCAATTATGAATGTCTCACAATTTACAAGCATCACTCAAGTCGCAACCTAAAATACCATAAGTGTTTGTTTTATTGAAAATTCATACACAGGCAAGTGAACTAAACTACAAGAACTTTTGTCAATGCCATATTGGCTTCTTCTCATGCTCAATTCTCTAGAATAGGTACCAATCTCCTTCTTTCGTTCCATTGAAAACCAGGCGGTGGAACTACCTTATCGCTGCTACCGCCGTGTTGAAACGCCAAAACGTCGTCCATAAGGGGATGCTCCAGAACCTCCTCGTCAGTCAGAGATTGTCTATACATGTAGTCATCCATGAGGCAGTAGGACATCCATAACTGAGAGGGCACATTTTTAGGCTTCTGGTCTAGCCGGCGTCGATGCTCCATATCAGGGATCCAGCGTTCCGCTCTCCGAAGGTCGCCGGGATGTCCAAATTCGTCGTCGGAAAGCAGGAAATCATCCATGTACATGTCCTCTTCCGACTTCTTCTTCTTACTGCGGCCTCGCTTGGCTTTGGGTAATTTCGGGGACGCCAGGCCTTGAATGCCAGGGGACTTTTGCGGAAAGCTCTTGGGAACACCAAGAAGCCCACTCTGTTCCAGCCATGCAGATTCATGATCCCTTGAGGATACCTTCTTCTCAAGAGCCTTTGTCGCTAATGCTCTTGCTTTCGCATGGGACATAGCCCCCTTCTTCCTGCGGTACCTCGTTTCAATTCTGGGCGATTTCTTCGGCGATCCTGGACCCGACGTATGTCCTTGTTTGGGGCTCTTTAGTGGTAGGCTACCCAATCCATGTTTATCCCGGGCAGCACGCCGGGGCTGCTGACGAACTGACGCTTCCATTTCGCTTTTGAAATGCAATATCCTGAACAGAGTGTTGGACTTGCACTGATAGAATCGACTGAATTTTTCTAGATTGAAAAGTTTAAGTTCGGAATATGATAAATAATGTGGCGGTATAATGCCACGAGACATTCACAAAGGCACTTAGCCATCATGCGAGGGATTGTAAAGAAACAAAGAAAAATTTTATCAATCTCATATTCGTTTCCTTGTCAGTAATAATCGACCACACTGTATGGTTGTTTCGACGCAGAATCTTTGTCAAAGTACAATGAATAGTGTGCGCGGCGAGAAAGCTAATCCGAATCGACGGATCTTGAATTGCTCTATTTGCAGATTGGTTTGCCAACCTTTCTATGCAGATTAGATAGGTACCTTATATGGAACGCTTATATGCTACTCACTGCCTGTTTCGGTAAAGGGTTGATATAGTTGTTTCTCGTAATTATAAAGGCAACTTGCCATTTACAATATCGAGACCCAACAAAAAGGCGTAAGGCCTAGGAAGGGCTTCCCAGAGATCGCAATGAGAGGAAATCAGGGCGGATATCAGGCAAGTCAAAAAATCGTCCATATAAAACAGGTAGCAGGTAGTATGCGAGCGTTGTGTAAAGCTCTTGATATTTATATATTGTACAAAGACAGGGCCAGATCTTAGACAAGTCGAATATAAAAGGCAAGTATATACATCTTAATCAATTGTACATGCGAAATGTAAAGTATGTCCAGGGCAGGCGGAGAGAAAATGAATAGAATACAGTAATAGCTCGTGAGATAATTTTAGAAGACTTGCTGGAAGTCTACCTCAAGTAACCGGCGAGAGAATTTAGTGCTTGAGGTCTCGGGGGTGACGCTTGGTAGCGCGTGCTTTGGTATCCCGCTTGAAGGAGAGGTTAGAGACTGCCGGTCCGGGAATTTGGTACGACTCAAGATCGACCCAGATATCCAGAGCAACACCAGGGTCGCTGCTGTGATACATTTCGGTAGCAGGCACACCCTCCGGTTGCTGGTCACCAGAGCCTGAAATCTCGAGGTTGATGCACTATTTCAAGTCAGTAAATACGCATGCAAAAATGGTTCGGAGGTAAAGGTTCTACCAACCTGAGGGTAGAACTCTGCTTGACCTTCATGGGCCTTGTGCAATCCAAGAATCTCGTGTCGAAGGACGTAAGGGCCAGGCCTGATGTTCGCAGGAATGGTGACCGTGAATGTGTCAACAAACCCTTCTCCCTCCGGCTGAACGTTCTTGTGGACTTCAGTAGTAGCCCACTTCTGGGTTTCCCACTGAGGGCTATCTGCCATGCCGCCCTGAACGAGACCGTTCTCAAAGAACTTGAAGAATCGAAGGTTGTTCTTGTCGACATTGGCGCAACCAGCATCACCGCACGGAGCGAGATAGTGCATCTCGGGACCGGGGTGCTCGAAGCCGCCTATCGTATTAAAACGTACGACCTGTAACTGGGAACCGGCAGCCACTGGGATCGAGGCTTGGGCATTTGTCGCTCCAAGATGGCAGATGATATCGGGGTCGCTGAGTGATGTTACCGGAACTGGTCCCTCGTCTTCCGTCGTGAATTGCCATGTGACAGCTTGGCTTTGATCTTCGTTTGACCAACGCTCATAGCCCGGGTAAGTTACACCGTCAACGATCACTCTTCGAACGTGGCCGTGGCCTAGAACTGCCGGTGCTGAGGCGGCCAGAGCCAAAAGTGCTGTACTTAAAGAAGGCATATTGGGAAATATCAAGTTTAGTATTTGAGATTAATGATAGTGATTCGAAAAAGAAAGAAGGCCAGCTTCGAAGTTGCTGTATGTGTAAATGGGCACCTGCGACCTAATGTTTACTGTAGAAATGAAAGTTCATGGAAACAAGACGTTATTGTCCATTTCTTAAATACATGTAAGTTACGACAACGGTGAAGGCGTCGCACTTCTACGAAACATTGCCAAGTCTGCAACACTTTCTATGATGCCTAGATACAGCTCGACTTATACCATATACGATTCTGGCATGATAGAAACATGTTTCAAAAGCAGATATAGCATCCGAAAATGGCAGGTGTATGGAATACTTAGCTTGAGGATTTAGAATTATCTATTAATAAAAGGGGCCTGATACTCCACATTTACTCTCGCCATCACATGTAGCGTCCTCCTCACAACCTTCTTCTGAGTTTTGTTCCGGGCTTTCCGCGGGCTTTCTCTAAATGACTTGTCAAATCGTGATCATAAACCTGAATCTCCCTTGAGCTGGTTGTAATGAAGGCTGCTAGAGGTTATTGGTGTGTAATGTGACAGTGAACGTGTTGAAACTAAAGTACCTAAGACAGGGGTTTGGATTATAGTGCTTACCAGCTAGGTAAACAGTTTAGAACTAATATGTAACTCTTAAGTTCACACTCCCTATCTAATAGTCTCAATAAACTATACACATCTCATAACTCTACCTGCGTCGAGACTGACCTTTGGAATTTTTATTCGCTACACTATGCATGTTGCGAACTCCCACTGCAGTTGAAGACTCGAATGCTTTTCACGCTATTGGTACTGAATGAAATTTATTCAGGGGTAATGCCATGCATTCTACTACTGGGATAACGACTCTTGTCATAGCTCGGCAAAGCAATACCTTACATAATTAATATAACGATGGCTTGGACTCATCCGCCTCAATTTGACAACTTCGGTCCCGTCTAGGATCTTTTGTTCTTGGTAGTGAGATGCATCAAGCGAATTGGGTTTGCACTAAGCGCCGAGGAGCACGCGAAGAATTCGTAGGCGTAATCATATTTAGCTAATTAGTTGCCTAGAGATAATATAAGGAAGGTGTTCAAAATAGCAAGTCGGAAAGGATTTAAAGAGGCTTCATATTATTACAGTACTGATATTATTAGTTGGGCTTCTGTAGCGCCATTCTACCCTTCCTAGGATTTGACCTCGCTAACCTGAATTAGGCCTTGTTCCTGACTATCAAGTTCAAGTAACTAAGCTTGGTTACTATCGGTCAATCCTCTCCAGAATTGCTCCGCCATTGACGCCAAGCAACTCGGTGAAGGCCAGCGAAACCCACTTGATCGCCAATGACGCACTGACGATCGTCCGTTACTAGAATCCTTGTTAGAAATTCGTGCCATAGGTCCCGATGGGGACCCGACAGAAGACCAATCGTCTACCTATGTACTCCCTGATCTATCTGAGATAGTCTCGCTGACAACCAAGTCCTTGGATATAGATTTTGCAGCTAGCACTTGAGCCTCAAAACAATTCGAGATATACGACATTGCCATAAAGAATGCGTCACACTGGGACTTGAGTATATGCCGATTCTTCCTTCTCAAGTTATGAAAACTCAGGTTAAATATCAAACATTGTATATTTCACTATCATCACTAAGGAGATAAAAGGTACAAGTAAATATGCAACTAGAAGTCAATCTATTAACTAGGTACTTAGGTAGTCAGTCTATACTCGCGCAAGGACTTGAATAAGTTGTCTAATGTTTAACTACATAATATTGCCTGTTTTAAGTCTACTTTTTTTTATCCGTGTCCGCCTTGATTTGCCGATGTTGTATTACCGGAGCCGAAACGCATATTTCGGGGCAAGTGGGGCGGCAATTCTGGTGATCACAACACTAAAGGCTCCGCCGACGGCTACCATCTTTGCTTTAAGCTTCATAGGGCGGGGAGAAGGGGAGAATAGAATATATGCAATATACCTATGCAAAGCTTAGAACATGAACTCTTCTAGTGAGATATCATGTACTTTACATTCTATAGGGGAAAGTAGGTAATCATTAAGTCTTTTGCCATGTTTATAGTGCTCCTATGCGGATATAGGGATTAAAGAGATGTCAGTCGGTTACAATATCAGATTGAATCACGTTGTCTCTACCGCTGATGACAGTTACATAAACAAATACCACGACTTTGGACCCGTCATATCCAGGTTTCTCATTATTAGAGTCGCAATCTTGGCGGACTTTATCGAGTCAATTCCGCTAATCTCCGTCCAACAATCACACTTTATAACAATCCCCATCTTTATGTTGGGTGGGAAAGAGTCCAGATATAGTAAGTTCAGTCAAGTAGCGAAGAATAAATATCAAGGCCTTACTGTCCTAATGTTTCTACGTCAGACTCATCTTATATCTCATCAATCATAAACGTAGCTCTTCAACTCATCGCCTACATTATCCGATCACATAGTTAGAAGCATTGAAAATGCCTGCCAATAACAGCGTCAAGACGGCGCTATCGCTCATCGAGAACGACAAGTCCAAAGTTCTGGGCTTAAGCGTCGGCAAGCATGCCAACGTCGAACCTGGGCTGTATATCCCAAAGGCCGGTAAGTGATAGATGGCTAAAGACATAATTGAGAAAGACTCAACTGTTGTCTACCTATGGAATATACCAAATTCGGGCTAACTTGAATCACTTAGACGCCCAATCAGAGCCAGAAATCAGCTTCGCATCGGCGTCGCCCGAGAAAACTTACCTAATAGTAAACCTCGATCTCGACGCTCCGTTCCCGTCCTTCAGCGTGTTAGGTCCGGTGCTCCACTGGATCCAGTCGGACTTGAATCCCACGCCAGCCGCCGACGGTAACGGATTCACCCTCAAGTCTACGGCGCCCTTCATAGTAAATTACATTGGCCCTGCGCCGCCGCCGCCAAGCGCGCCACACCGATATGCTTTCTTCCTGTACGAGCAGCCTGAGGGCTTCGACGTCAAGAAACATGCACCGGCTGGCGGGAAGCCTGTCGGGGTTTCGCGCCGCATGCGCTTCGACTTAGACGGATGGGAGAAAGAGCTTAAGCTTGGGCCTGTGCTCGCTGTTAATTACTTCAATAGCAATTAGGCACTACGGCTTAAAGTGCATCTGTGATCTTTTGCTCGGGGAGATTTACGGCCTGTCCTTAGTCAATGGAATAAATGATTGTTTGTTTGTTTGTTTTTTTCTTGGGCTGGAGCGGTGACGGACAGGGCCGGATTGCGATATTATTAGGTCAATTTTCGGTGCCTTCATATACCCACAATATAGATTCCAATGCTGAATTGTCGGAATTCTTACTGGTTAAAAAGGAGATGCCCGAGCGGCTCTGGTACAATTTGCTAATCAAAACTCCCTGGATTGCATTTTTCGCATTCGTGTCAGGCCGTGAAATATATTTCTGTGGTTGCTCGCCACATAGGGTTAACATCTACCATTTGCTACCAGGGCCCACGTTACGGGTGTCTTTATTTTGACTCCAGTATTACTTGTTCCAGAACTCGAGATTGGGTATTTACTCTTGGGCCTCTGGGGGCCTCGTCTAATACCCAATCTAGGTTCCGTCATCACGCATACGCCCATACCCATCAGAATGAGCGGCATGCAATGGACCAATAGTGTTGTCAGGAACTGCATCCAGCTTCATTATTAGCTCACCTGGACCACCACGTCACTGCTGACAGGTTGTCGTGTATCATATTAAATCGTCTTGTTAGCTCTGTGTTGTCGAAAGTATTGGCACCGCAATATTGAACGGGGCAAACTGGGGAACAAATAGACGACCCCCTATGTTTTTAATGTGAGATACGATCATTCCCCAACATGCACGCCCAAATAAGTCTTTCTTTAGGTACACTTAACCCGCTAGATTCGTATGAGTTTGGTATAAGAGCACGTGTTCATATGAGCTCGGGTGCACGTTCATTTGTCGAGTTCTTTGGAATAGGGAGCGGAAAGCTGCAGAGCGGTATGCATGAAATTGGAGAGCGCAAAGTTGGGTTTGAAGCCTAATTCTCAGCATCTCAGCAGCTGCATGAATTGTGTGGTGTTCGGCGGTCAAGGCTGTGTACCCCAGACCAGACACCAGACCGCCTTAGACGCGCAATTGGATCTTGTATGTTTTGGGTTAGAGTATCATTGGCCATGGTCGGGTATAACGAAGCAGGTAATAATATGTCGCTACTTCAACTTCTCTATAGACACCCCTAATAAATCGACCTGGTCTGGTTGTTAACCTAGTTGATGCAACATTGCTGGACCTGCAGCGGCGACAGAAAAAAAAAATTGAAATGGATGCCGCCCCAGCCATTCGTCGGTGTATCAAGAGTGCCATTGGCGCCAAAAACAATCAGTGCGCTGCTCATAAATCTGGAGCCGTTAAGAGCGTGTCTCCCTCTTGTTGGGGATGTGATGAAATTAGAAATTTCACTCCCAGCTTGAATCCAAAACACCATAGAGCTACCTATGTATATATTCTATGGATTCTTTCACCTTCAAAATTGAGTCTTATATCCTTAATTTAATCCATAGAAAGCCAAGCCAGTCGTTCCTGAACATGGCGAAGAAGAAGAGAAGGTCGGCGCAGAAAGCCCCAGAGGCAGGGAAAGAAGCACAGCCGAATCGAATGCCAGATGGAGCTCCCAAATCAGTGCCAGTATCAAAGCCGGTTCCAGAACCAGTACAAGAATTGCCCTCAGAGCCAAAGCCGAAGACAGAGCCGATTCCAGAACGAGTACCGGAGCCACCATCGATACAAGTGATACCTGAACCTGAACCTGAACCTGAACCAGAGAAGGAAGAGGTACCAGAATGGGCGCGAGATCCCGATCCTGAATCCGAACCTGAATGGGCACGAGAACCTGAAGCAGTACTAGAACCAGTTCAGGAAGTGCTACCGGAACCGCCGCAACCAGAGCCAGAGCCAGAGCTAGAGCCGGAGCTAGAGCTAGAGCCGCCGGAGCCGGAGCCGGAGCCACAAGAAGAACCGGAACCGGACCTCCTGCCAGATCTAGCGCGGGATCAAACACCCGAGCCAGAGCCGGGATCAGTTGACCAAGACTATGAACATCCGGTCTCATTCCACGATGCAGACCCAGCCCCAACTTCGACTCTTGACGCATTGGGCGAGTTCATCAGAGTAAGCTCTTCCAAAACCCATTCTCAGATGCGCTTAACTAACCGGTTTGGTATAGAATCATGATCGAGACGCAGTAGATGCGACCACTAAAACTTGGGTAGGTTTCTAGCTTCTCAGATGTATCGATGTGTTCGGGTAACTTATACGATATAGGCTTATCAAGCGAACGGCAAAGAAAGCCCGGTTCATTTCTCAGACACGGGCTTTACGCACATATCGGATGATGACGGTGAACGGAATGCATCCGTAGGACTGACTGTCGAGATTAACGCTAGCTCTGCGTTCTCGGTTGATGAGGGTTATGAGAACCCTAACACCGAAGAGCCAGAGCCAGTCCCTGAAATCACATACTATGATCAACTGCCCCGTATCCCTCCTCCCAATGAGCCCCTAGGAGCCGAACCACGTAACGCAGGCTGGTTTGACCTCGAGAGAGTTATTGGGACTATCCAGAATGGATATTCGGCCGAAGAATTGCGCGAATATCTGAGCTATTACCATAAGATTGACGCAGATCTATTAAAGGATAGTCTCAATGAAGAAATCGTGGGACTCCCGGCAATTTTCTTTGTCGTCGAAACCAATGACGCGGAACTCATTCGCCACTGGATCAAATACGGCGGTGATCCAAACGCTACCTATGGACCTCTTCGTTTCCCCGTCTTAGCCTTCGCGATTCTGCGCTGCGCTCGCCCTCGTCTACAAGCGGCTAAGACTGTAGAGACGCTGCTCAGACTTGGCGCATCACCCCTTGTCATTCCCGCGGCATACTATGACCCATTCGATCGTGACCTTCCGGAGTCTGGTCCTGACGAAAAAGAGCTACAAGATATCGTAGATGGCGAGAGACTCTGGTGCTCACCAGAGATACGGCCACAGTTATCCGCCGCATTGAGTCTAACACAGCGATACCTACTTTGGAGAGCATCGAGGTTAGAACCGCCATCCGGTCGCGAACGAACGCTGGCTCTGCGAAGAAATGTGGAAGAGATCCTTGGCCTGGAGCAAACTATTATTGGGCAACGACTTGCAGCATGGACTTTGAAGAAGAGCTTCCTGGTGTAAGTGTCAGGAATCCAGTCCTCCCTAATCCACCAGACTAATATTCGATAGAAATCTCGCTATACCAGGCAGGAAGCCGCTGGTGCTCTTTTTCGGTGGGCTTAAAGGCCACGGGAAGAGTGACCTCGTAAATGAATTAGGGCGCCTCCTATCCTTAGATATTGAGAGGGTTGACTATACCCACATCACGGGAGAGGACGAGCTATTCGGCCTCAAAGCACCGGAGCAGGGTCATGAGCTAGGCTCACCTTTGAACAACTTCCTCGCTAGAAAAACTGGACAAAGAAGTATCGTGTTTATCGAAGAGTTCGAGAAGACAAGCGAAGATATCCGCAAGGCGCTTTTGCGTCCTTTTGACTTAGGTACGTGAAGCAATTAGCTTAGGTTGATATGAGTCGAAACTAAACTTCATAGGTGAATACACGGACCGTCGAAACGGCCAGAAGATCGATTGTGCCGACACTATTTGGGTCTTGTCAACAGACAAGTTCGACAACACGATTCGCAGCTTCTGTGAGGCGAACAGCAAACTATTACGCGATTCCGATTTACGATTGGAGCACTTTGCGCTCAAGAAACAGCTCTCCCGCCAACTTCGTCATGATTGCATTGCTAGCTTTGGAGCTCGATTGACTAGCCGGGTTACCGAGATTGTTCCCTTCCTGACGTTCAACGCAGACGAGCAACTAGTGCTAGCCGACAAGTACATCATGGAACTGGAAGAGAGAATTGCTAGACCCGTAGTCAACTCGGTAGACCCCGAAGAGGAGAGTCTTATTGGCAATGTCCAGTTGAAGATCACAAACAATGCCACCGTATGCTCTACCATTGCGAAGGAGTACTACCTGCCCGAACTCGGAGCCAAGAGCATATCTCGTGGTGTTGATTCGGTCATTGCGACTCCGTTAATAGGCTTATACTTGGAAGACGGCGACGACTTTAGCGAAGACCAGCCGGAAACCAAATACAAGGTCGGAACGAACGAGGAGAATGAGGTGGAAGTGTCCCCTCTGTCGGATACGATAGGTACCAACGGCTATTTGGGATTCAAATACTCGTGGTAGTTACATGAGTTACATGAATTACATGAAATGTATGAGGTACCTAGGATATTGGTTGGGTATTTAAACGCATATTTAGGATCATGATCATAATATTGGTGTATGATAAAGGGTTTTGGGCTCCAACTGTTTACTGTCGACTACCAAATTAACGTTTCTTATGTTTTTTTCTTCTTTCTCTTAATTTCGGACTTCGGATTTGGGATTTGGGATTTAGGACGTGTTACTTGCACACAAAAAAATACAAGCTTGTCTTTTACAGGTAACTAATGTAATGTCGCTATTTGTTGTCGGGCTATCGTCGGCACATGCATGAGATAAATGATGGATTGTTACGGTTGACCAGACAAGGTACTGTGCCAAAAAAAAAAAAATAATCGCACACTAAACTAAAGTTGGTAAGGGGTCACTTGCCACAATTTAGAAAATATTAAATGTGTACTTCTAAGCCTTATTACGGTTTATTGTCATAGAAATATTGGTTTAACCAATATAATGCAAAGGATTGGCCAATCAAATTAAAGGATTTAATTGTCAATTCAATTGTCAACTCAATTTTCAACTCAATTTTCAACTACCACCCACATTTATACATTCAAATAACTTTACAATTCCAGCAATTACAACATTATAATTGGTATCATTTTATAGCCTCAATTAAAGCGAAAATAATTATCCAAGTTGCATGCTTATACGATGTATTGTTGTAAAGATAGGAGGTATTTAAAGTCTTTTGAAAACAGTCGTCTCAAAGGTATTAATCAAATAGCCTTATACAATACATACAAGCCTCCTAATTGGCCAGCCAGCCAGCCTCATACATACATACATACATACATATATCAGAGATCATTCAAAAAGACCTCGTTTTCAGCCTTTTTGCCTCGGAATGACTGTATGCGACCAAGTAAAAGCAATATGTAAAGATAGATAGCCATTGCATCGTCATTTAAATTGAATTGAATTGAATTGAACATGAAGCTGTAACAGAGATGTGGTGTAAGGATAAGGATAAGGATAAGGATAATGATAAGGATAAGGATAAGGATAAGGATAAGGATATTGCCAGACGGGCGGTGTAAAATTTAGCCAATAGAAAGGCGCGCATCTTAAAAAGAGTAAGAGGCCGCCCCGTACCTAAGTACCTATCATCCCAGAGACCTGTACGTACACGTGATACCCTTTGAGACGACTGTTTTCAAAAGACTTTAAATATCTTAGCAACAATACATCGTATAAGCATGCAACCTAGATAATTATTTTCGCTTCAATTAAGGCTATAAAATGATACCAATTATAATGTTGTAATTGCTGGAATTGTAAAGTTATTTGAATGTATAAGTAGATATAATAGTTAGTTATTTAATAAAAGATTAAAGTAAGCATACCTTTTTAAAGCATATTATATATAACGTTATAATGTATGTATTTAGAAAAGATAATCCTTTTTTCCCATATAAAAGTGCGAAGTACCGTAATAATTCGAGCTAATTGCGCTAACCTGTGGCTGACTACCCTTTTAAGCTAAGCTCACAGATTTTTTTCATTTTGGCACAGTACCTTGTCTGGTCAACCGTAATTGTGGTCCGTGCGGTAGATAGATGTTACATGTAGCTTTTAGCTTCCTTCACATGTCAACGGAGAGCTTTTCTCTTTCCCTTGTTTGCTGCTGCTGCTAAATGACGTAATGGACAGGGTTACTCGGAATGCTTCGACTTATACCCATGGGCCCTGACAAAGCTCATCGTCATGGAAGCGTCAATTGTAAACCACCCCCCCTGGCTTGTCTGGCTATTCAAATTAGATCAATTGCTATATTAATTATTAGAGCTCTCTACCTTGTTTTATCTCTCAAGCAAGTTTGAACTTTGGTTGTTTTAGCTCTCTTGTCATTGTTGTCGTTAAGCTACCTAAGCTTGTATACAAGCGCATTCAGCTATTCTCCCCGTTTGGCTTTCCAAGCTTAGGTACATAGTCCGTTATGTCTCCTCAGGAGAAAGCCTCCGAGGCTTGGTCCGACCTTCGAGCCGAAACTAGAAGAGGGCTCAAGGACTTGGACAATCCCCTTATTCATCCGTTTCATTTTATATCCGAGATAATCCAGTGGCAGTTCCAATTCTACTTCATCATATTTCAATGGTTCGCAGACAAGCTATTCTCCCCGACACCTCCGGGGCCAAGCACGAGGCTGGGGAGACCGAAGGTTGCGATTATCGGTGCAGGCATTACCGGTGTGACATCGGCAGCTCATTGCATTGGCCACGGATTCGACGTGGTGATATTCGAGGCTGGGGACGAAAACAGCCTGGGAGGCATCTGGAGCGTACGTATTTTAAACCTTCCATTGAGTACTAACCGATCGAATTTATATTTGCTGACGATTCATTGTATAACAGAAAGTGAACAACACCTCGAGCTTGCAAATCCATTCATTTATGTATAGGTTTCATCCGTCTGTTAAATGGGAACATGGTTATCCAGACCGAAGGCAGATTGTCAGCCAGGTCAAGCAGCTATGGGAGCGATATGGACTAGACACGAAAACAAAATTCAATACCAAAGTCGAAAAAGTGTATAAAGATGAGAAGGGCCGCTGGATCATCAATAACCCCGCAAACGGTAGATTCGAAGGTATCATAGCGGCCGTAGGAACCTGCGGAGACCCCAAGATGCCGAAGATAGATGGCATGGAAAAATTCAAGAATCCTATTTACCATTCTAGCCAATTGACTGGGTGAGTATCGAAGCGGTGCTATTTCACGAATTACTTAACTAATGGAAAACAGTATTGACGCGAAAGAGAAATCCATGATAATTATCGGCGGCGGCGCGTCGGCCGTTGAAGCTTTGGAATATGCTTCTGTATGTTATACCCTCCAGATATCCCCTAAAAATCCGATTGAGGAGTTTCAGGCCAATGGGAATATGAACTTTGTGGTAGTCCTCACTAATGCTCAATATTATCTATAGGACGAGGGAGCATCAAAGATATATATCCTATCACGCAGCGACAAGTGGATTATTCCTCGCAACTGGCTTGTTGATATCTTACTTTCTTTGAATATTTGGGGGCAGGAGACTATGTTGTCTGCTATCCCGGAGGCGCTGCTGAAGAAATTCTTCTACCGAGACCTACAAGACTTGGCACCAAACGATAAGGGCATATTTATGGACACGCCGATGGTTAACTCTGATGTCATGGACAAACTCCGTTCCGGCCAAGCTGAGTGGATACGGTGTGATATTGAAGAGTTTACCGAGACAGGTGTCTTAGTGAACAAGAGAGATAAGGGAGTGCCGAAGGGAGGCCCCGGTCGAAAGGTCAATATCGAAGGCGACATGGTAGTCATGGCGACCGGATATAAGAGGCCATCGTTGAGTTTCCTTCCGGATGACTGCTTTAGTGAGTCGTATGGCCCGCCCAACTGGTATCTCCAAACGTTCCCTCCGCAGCATCCCTCTATTTCGGCCATCAACTGCACTTATCTATCGGCTATTGGTACTGTTGGCAATTGGCATATCGGCATATACACCCGGATTCTTCTGATGTTTCTCGTGGACCCCTTAACGCGCCCATCCACGTTCTGGATGAAACGCTGGATCGATATGACCAAGGTCCTGAAAGCCACAGCTCCAACTGGTGCCTTTGACTTCTTTACATACCTCGAACTGCTCTGGTGGTTCTTCTTCTGCGTTGCTATTAACCCGTTCCGATGGAAGTGGGCATTCTTCGTCTTCTTCGGCTTGGGATTTGCACTGCCTAAGCACGTGGTGGCCGCGGAGGATCAGGTCCGAAACGGCATAGGGCATGCCGAGGCTGACGAGCGGAGTAGAGACGTCGGTAAAAGTTTTTAGGAAATTATTGACGATAGAAGCCTCTCATATGGGCATCGCTCGGACTGTCTTGATATCCAAGAAACCTCTGACCCCGGAAATTCGGTGTCAGGCTGGTCGGACTACCAAGAAGCTCAACGTACAATCGCCATGTTGGACTCAAATCTTAATGGCCGCGATGTCATTTCTCACAAACGTGGCAGATGCGACTATCATAACTATCTTGATGATAGTCTACTATACAGCAATCCACTCTCCAATCGCAAGAAACGATGCTATGTTACGAAATTTGTGCGACCCGCATCTATCGATGGTACTGAAAGAAACCCTTTCGATAAGACTCTCGTGAGAGATAAATTCTTCGACGTTCGTACGGGATCCCCTGTACTGGATTGTTTTCGGCGACCCGCTGTTGTAGTTTAATCGCGGAAAGGAGGTTCAATTCTCGTTGTATTATTTTTGAGAACGTAATCTGGCTGTAAGTTGCTAGACTGTGTAGGATACGTAATGAGTATGAAAGGACCTGAGGGAACTATGATTATATGGAAGAAGACAAAACCGGTGGCTGTTCAAAGGCCATAATCAGGGTTGACACCTTTGTTGTGGTACTTTTAGTTGAATCTTGGAGTTAGCATACCTTATGTATAGATAGCCATAAGTCCGGATTCAATGATATTTAGTTGACATTAGGTATATCCTTAACGCTTGCCTCGGTCTCTGCGTCCGCCCTCCATGACCTTGAGACGCTTATTAAACCTTTCGCCTATCTCCCGAGTCCCAATGGCATGGCCACTTCCACGGGCGCTATCGACCGTCTCTCTGGTTCTCTTACGACTCTTCTCGAGTAGCGCCTTGGTGCTACTGCCGCCTTCTCTACGTCTGGTCAATCTCTCGATTCGGTCCACGCCCTCACCAAGATCCCGCCAGTCTTCACCACCAAAGTTCACCTTTGCGCTGCGTCCCTCAGTCTTGTTACGCTTGGCGCGGTCTTTCTTGCTCTCCTTCGGCAAACGCACGTAGTTGGACTCTTCATATTCACGCTTACGGTCCTCTTCCTGGCGCTCAGAGGCGGTCTTCATCTTTCTGCCGCCGGACACGATCGTCGTTCCAATGCTCGGTTCTGCAATTGGTATATGCGATAGCTCGTTCGCGACATATTCATCGACGGCGGCAGACTTCATGGGTCTGCGCTCACGCCGCTCCCTCCGCTCGGCTGTGGGCATAACGGTCGGGGTAATCTTAGGCGGGCGGTATGCACCTGTCTTGTCTTCCGTCGTTGTAATGGCGGCCATTCCTACGGGATTTGAAGGTGGCGCAAAGTTGTTGAAGCTGGGACCAAACTGCTTGGCTGAGGGACCAACTATAGGTCGGACAGGGGCCTCATTTTCAGAAGCATCTCCGTCACTGTCTCCTTCATCCGACTCCGATTCTGACTCTGAACCGGCATCTTCTAACGCCTGAGAAGCAACGCGCTCAGCATCATCAGTTGCGCGTAATATCTTATCAAGCTGGAATTGCAATTTCTCCTCGAGGGGCCGAACTCCCTTATCAAGGTATAGTCGTAATTCAACCAACTTTTTCACAACCGTGTCCGAGAGGTCAGATCCGTTCTGCTCTTCCAGTTCCTCTGAGCCGGCTTCTCTTGCATTCCTGATCTTAAGTAAAATTAGGAAGACAAGGTTTTGTAGGTAGGAGAGTAGAAGCTCGTTTTTGACGTCGAGGAGGGATACTCCGTCCTTGGTTGGTTCGATGCCGGATATTTTAGGAGTGGCCTCGAATGCTGAATTTAACGAGGTTGTTAAGGAGTCCAGTAAAGCTGGTAAGGATGCCGGGACTGCCATGGCTAGGTCCGGAAGAAAAAGAGTCTTTGACGATGCGATATTAACCAGCTCTAAGAAGAATACCCCAATTGAAAATGTTTCAGTGCTGAACAAGATAAAAATAAAAAAAAGTTTTGGTTGAACGATAACGATAAGATATCCCTGCATTCTTGTTTTTAGCTGAGAGAAACGCGCCTTGCTTCCATGCAGCCCCCCCTGTCATGTACTTGTATCTAGGTACCTTATATAATCTGCAGATGACTAAGGTCCCAGGACTTCTTAGGGACAGCTGTCTCGGGGAAGTTATGTATCCACTTCAAATAATATGCAGAGCTCCTAAACTTTTATGAAATCCGCAAGGAACATCATAATAAATATTTCAAGCGTACGCCGTCAACCGCATATTGAAACAATCGTCGAAACTAAAACGCTTTGAGACGCGCGCTCTCAACGTCATTAGCCGTCAGATTAGCCGTGCTCAAGTAGCTACTCTATCAATTTTAAATTAACTACTACGAAATAACTTGGTTAACTTTATATCTCTTCTAAGATATCATATCGAGGAAACGGGCCTTTGTGCTCTGATTGGTCTTGAATCCTTCTCTGCGGCGCTCAGTGATACGTAAGTTGAACAACTTTTATTTTATTTTCCTGCCTCCTCGTTTTCCTTTCAAGTCCTTTTCTAGCACACCCTCTAGTAATACAGGTATTCGCTGACTCTTAAGCAGACCTCGATGTCATAAACACCAACGATGAAGTCGAGAACTCTTGCGCCGTCCTGGGCGCTCTGCTCTGCGCTGCTCGCTGTCCCACAACTTGCGACTGCTTTCTACCTCCCCGGCGTCGCGCCTACATCATATAAACCTGGCGATAAAGTCCCTCTTTACGTGAATAGTATCAAGCCGGTTGCCGGCCAAGATGCGCTTCTGCATTCTGTCATGTCATACGACTATTATAACGAGATGTTCCAGTTCTGTCAGCCCGAAGGCGGCCCATCATACGTGTCCGAAAGCCTCGGAAGTATTTTGTTTGGCGATCGAATAATGACTTCACCCTTTGAGCTCAGCATGCAGAAAAATGATACCTGTAGGAAGCTATGCACTTCGAAGTACGATACGGCCTCTGCGCACTTCGTAAACAAGCGTATAATGCAGGGTTACGCCTTAAACTGGCTAGTGGATGGGTTACCAGCGGGACAGCATCTCCTCGATGACCTTACCGGAACCACGTTTTATAGCCCGGGTTTTGCTATGGGCTCCATCTCCACGACTGATCCTGACGGCCCGACCTTCTTCAATAACCACTACGATATCGTTGTCGAATACCATAAGGTCAACGGAAAGGACGACCAGCTGAGGGTAGTGGGTGTAATTGTTCAGCCTGCCTCCAAGGCATACAAGGGCGATAATCTAGAATGCAACGACAATCAGACGCCACCCGTAGTCCTCCTCGAAAACGAAGGCTCTCAAACCGAAGTCACATTTACCTACAGCGTATACTGGACCGAGTCGCCCACTGCCTGGGCTACACGATGGGATAAATATCTACATGTCTTCGACCCTAAAATACATTGGTTCTCCCTCGTCAACTCCGCTGTTGTCGTTATCTTCTTGACCGTTACGGTTGCCTCAGTTCTCTTCAGGGCTCTGAAGAAGGATATTGCGAGATACAACCGATTGGATCAAATCAACCTAGAGGATTTTTCGGGTGCAGCGGATCTTGAGGATGGCGTCCAGGAGGACTCTGGCTGGAAGTTGGTCCATGGGGACGTTTTCAGAACTCCGGCGCATCCTCTGCTCCTCTCCATCTTTCTCGGTAATGGTGCTCAGTTGTTCGTTATGACCGGCTTTACTATCTGTTTTGCCTTGCTGGGTTTCTTATCGCCATCTAACCGTGGCTCCCTTGGAACTATCATGATTATCCTATACACGCTCCTTAGCTTTGTTGGTGGCTATGTCTCTGCGAGAGTTTACAAGTCGATGAACGGCGAGAAGTGGAAGCTGAATATCAGCCTGACTCCTCTCTTGGTTCCTGGCATCGTCTTTACGACATTCTTCTTCCTCAATCTGTTCCTATGGGCCAATGGAGCTGCTGGTGCCGTCCCGTTTACCACTATGCTAGTCATCATTGGTATTTGGTTCATCATCTCGATCCCCCTTTCGGTCTCTGGCTCTTGGCTTGGATTCCGTGCGGCAGCTTTTGAACCTCCTGTCCGAACCAACCAGATCCCCCGACAGATCCCTCCCGCCACCACTTATTTGAAGCCGATCCCGAGTATGCTGCTGGTTGGTATCCTACCTTTCGGCGCTATCTTCGTCGAGCTATATTTTATTATGAGCTCGATTTGGTTTAGCAAGATCTACTACATGTTCGGCTTCCTCTTCCTCTGCTATGGTCTCATGATCATCACCTGTGCTGCGGTTACGGTTCTGCTGGTGTACTTCTTACTGTGCGCCGAGAACTACCACTGGCAGTGGCGATCTTTCCTGGCTGCGGGTATGAGCGCGGGCTATATCTTTGCTAACGCCCTGATATACCTAATCAGCAAGTTGTCTCTGGGTGGCTTATCCGGCACTGTCTTGTATATCGGATATAGCGCTCTTCTTTCCTTCCTTTTCTTTATCTTAACAGGTATGTATTTGCATTATAGATATCTTCGTGAACTATACTAATAATCATACTTTAGGGTCCATTGGGTTCTTCTCTAGTTGGTGGTTCGTTAATAAGATTTACCGCTCTATCAAGATCGACTAAACAGCACAAGCTACGAGGGGCGGACAGAAGGAGAGTCGCAAAGGAGAGCGACTCGGAGTAATCGAAAATTTTGTACTATACGAAATGTACGACCAACATCTTTTTTCCGTACGCCGTCTTCGCAGTCCACTTTCATGAGGTGGGATGGAATTTAACGAGTTGCATAAATGTGGCCTGCGAGTTCCGAAGGGCCTGGCGTTTTAGGAGGCGTTCTTCCAGGTTCAGAAGAGGCTCACACGAAACCTGTAGAATAGAAGAAAACTTGTCGAGTCTGGTTCCGGCGGAGCAGATAGGCACAAAACGAACGTGGGAACCTTCCTAGGTATCTGGGTACGCATTAGAAAATTATGAATAAAAGTCTACCTACGCGATGTCTTAGGTTTTATACTATTATTAGTGTGATTATTTTCCGCCTTACGCGGCTAGTATGAAACCCTCATATTCAGGTGAAGACTCTCCGCATCATGAGAATCTTGAACCCTCCGGAACCCGTAGTGGGGCCGGTCCGTCGGCCGTACCATACTTAGGGGAAAACCCCATATTGATTGCGGTCCTACCAGAAATGTACGTCGGTTAACTCGAGTCAATTTGATAGATTTTAATACACCATATAAGAGTTACTTCAA
Source organism: Daldinia loculata (assembly GCF_022478755.1). Lineage (NCBI taxonomy): Eukaryota > Fungi > Ascomycota > Sordariomycetes > Xylariales > Hypoxylaceae > Daldinia > Daldinia loculata. The sequence goes on from NW_026054889.1 coordinate 260,935, forward strand.
TTAGGACAATAACTACCTGCCTAGGTAGATGGCCATTTTCTAATGGTAGACTTGAGGAGCCTGACCCTCCTAGATCACATATTATTCCATAAGAGGTAGGTAGTAATTGTGACTGATATTGCGCAGAGTGACTAGCTACGGAATCCCGTAATAGGATTTGGCTGTGACGTCGATTATGGTAATTAGGAATAGTTCTAACTATTCAATCAAGGCATATGAGCCATATGCGCACCATGCTAGACACCATAAAACCCCTATGCTTCGCATGTCCCATAGCAATACGCATCTTTATGACTTACTAGCGAATACTTCACTCGTCATCATCCTCATCATCATCAGCCATAAACTGGAACTGCTTCTTCTCTCCCACCGGCGACGATTGACTTGGTCCCGCACCCCCAGTAACGCTGGCGCGCCGCCACGCCTCCCTCTGCTCTTTCTCGCGCTCGGCCCGCAGCCGTGCTTGCTCCTCTCTGGCCCTACGCTCCCTCTCCTCGCGCTCTTGCCTCTCTCTTTCTTCTGCTGCCTGCTGTTCTTCCTTTTCGCGCTCCTTGCGCGCTTTTTCTTCCTCGGGGTCGTAGTTCTCCGGGTCGATACCTTTCTCCGAGAGGAAGGCTAGAGTAACTAGCGCTCCTTTGCGCACGGACTCCTCGCTTGGCCAGGGCACGAATTCGACGTCGCTGAATGGGTTTAACTTCCATGGTAGTTCCTCTTGTGTGGCTACCGCATCGCCGCTGCCTGTGGTAGCGAGCTGCTGTGACTGCGACGTGAGGTCTTGTTGTTGCGCTCCATTCGTGTTCGCCGGTGTCCCTCCCGCGGGTGTTGTGGCAGCCGTCTCTATTCCAGGTCCTCCGCTATTCTCGGTTTTGGGTTCAGTTGAAAGGCCGTTCGCCGCACCAGCGGGAGGGATAGTAGTTTTGCTAATCCGGCTAGCGTAGGCGAGTAGTTCGTCGTAGTCGATATCGTAGCTAGGGCGGTCAGACGGGAAAACGGTGGCAGGAGCATTGACAAGTTCCTTCCGCGTGTTGGCCAGTAGGCGCAGTGTATCCTTGATCTGAGTATCGAAGCTGGTTGTCGCTGCTCGTAGATCCTGGATCCGTCGGTGGTTAGATTGGTGGGTTTGTACTGGGGAGGAATATAAATCAGTTCCTATCTAATGGTCGTTGGGAGGGAATAGTTGAAAAAATAATCGCGGAATGGGGAGTAAAGGAAAGAAGAACGTACAGTCCTCGAGGCCCTTGTTGAGCTCAACGTCGGCGAGCCCCAGTTCGTTAACTTGGGCGACGGAGGGATGATACTTGGCAATCGAGTCGACCAGCGTGCCCAATGCCTTCTCGACACGGTCGAAGCATACGTCGAGCTGCTTATCCATTCTGCGCTTAGATAATGTGTTATATTGGGACCAAGAAATAAGTAAAAAAAGATGGAAGATTGAAGCTTTCGACATTTACTTTGCGATTAGAGCTAAGTTCCCATAATATGCAAGGTACGTACCTATTTAAACGCTTAAATGCATTAAAACGTCTATCGGAATAGGCACCTGCGCTACCTTACCTAGGTATAGACATTGTGGCTTGTGCATTGCTGTGGCTGACAACAGGGCTGCCAACCGGAATCCTCCGAAATGTCAGCCGAAGAATGTCGCGCAGCTTCCATCGAAAACCGGAACTGACGTTGAAGCTGAAGCTGTCACCAAAAAATCACATCACAATCAAAGTCAATTTACTTGCCATTGAGTCCCCCCGCCGACATACTCTTCGACTCTAAGTCAAGATGGTGTTTCAGGTACGATATATACCAGTCTCCAATACATTCAGTATTAATTGGTCATGCATCCTTACTCTCTAAAGCTCGTGTGGGAATTTTTGCGAGAGGCTTTTGCTAACCTAGCGGGACTATAGACTCCTATTCCACGGGAATATCCCTCCTACAAGAGCCCCTACGGACCTAAGTGAGTGCGCACCCGATTATCCGTTAGCCGAATACGTAGTTTCCAGTTCGGATGTGGTATCAGCGGTACGAGCTACGTGGATGGGGAAAATTGCATTAGAGGATGGAACATTGAAAGCTATTCGAACCCTGGCTAACGGATGAACGAACGAAAGGTACCACTACCAACCGAATATTGCAGGATGGACGTTTAAGCAGATCGGCCGCCTGTAAGCAACCCGTTTACTTTCACTCTCGACCAAACCAAAAAGCTAGATCTACCTCTAGCGAAGCATACATGCTATGTATCTACGCAGGCTTGGGCAGCTTCATATTTGTCAATAGCAGCATGCTAACGGACCGAATTACAGCGGATTGCAGGCCGGCGCTTTCGGCGGCGTAGCCCTTTTCGCCGTCATCTACTACGCATCCGGCATCCCCAGAGTACAGAAGGATATCCTACAAAAAATCCCCTTCATCGGTAGCTACTACATCAAGGAGATCCCCCCGTCAGACAATGTGAGTTACCGTCACATGCTCCCTACTCTTTGGTCAAGCTTTGCTAATCCATCATATTTAGCCCTTCTAAACTTGGGTCGTGCTGGTAGTTTTTACTAGACAGATAAGGGGGCGCGATGCTAGAATAGAGCTCATACTGCGAACTTCTGTACAAAATGCAAAATGACATCCAAATAGATCTCTCATTGAGTCTTTAGACACCCCATCCTTACCTTTTTGTATTTGACGTAGTTCTATTTTACACGGTGCTCACTGTTGGCCAACCTCATCTAATTGTCTGTCTAATACGGATGACCCTTTCAAAAGTTATGTCCATAGGAAGGCCCTATCTTTTCAAACAAGGATATCTCTTACAAAGGCAGTCATAAAATTATAAAAAACTCATATTTACATAAATGACTAGATTACAAGTTACGAGTTGCTTTTTTCTATTTTTATTTCCATCTTTCCGGTAGGACATAACTCAAAATATAAACGGAGTATTTTATATATACATTCATTTTCAAGTCGCCCGGTGTTAGACAATCGTGGTCAGTGAGCGTCGGCCCTGACAGGGGTGCCCTATGGACAAAACTTTTGAAACGGTCATCCCGTACGTGTGCTGGTGATACAATAGTCCTTTTAAAACAAGTCATCCCATCCACAAGTCCCCTTCTCTTCTATCTATGACTTATTTTCCGCAGCCAACTCTTCCTTCATCTCGCTCTTCATGCGCGTGACAGTTCCAGCACCTCCGTAGACAAGACCTGTATAGATCATGGCGACACTCGCGCCAGCATTCAAAATCTCCAAGGCTCTCCGCCCATTTGTAATTCCCCCCGTAGCAAAGATGACCTTTTGCTCTTGCGGCGGGATAGTGCTAGGTTTCTTCTCGGTTTCGGAGAATCCAGTGATGGTTCCTTCAATTCCCGCTATGCTCTCATCGACCGCCTCGTTGGCAACAGCCTTGTTCGTCTTGGCAGGCTGGAAGGATTGGCCGTCTAGCAATTTCCGGTACCGTCTTACCAAGTCGACGGTTCGGTCAAACATCATCGGACCCGAGTAACCACCGGTCTCCGTCATGGTATATTGCTCTTTAGGTGATATGTTTACCCCGGTTGGGACCAGTCCATTCCGGCGCTTCGTAGTATTACCCACGATGACCCCGTCGACACCACTCAACCACACCGCCTGCGCAATGCCTTCTATCTGAGTATCTTCGTCCTCATCCGGCGAAACCTTGACCATGACCCTGGGCGCCCGCTTCCTGTCCGTCCGCCGCGCCTCATCGACTACCGCACTTAAGATCCGCGTAAGGGGCTCCACGGCTTGCAAGTCGCGCAGGCCTGGCGTGTTCGGGCTGCTCACGTTAACAACGAGCACATCCGCGTACGGTGCTAGCCGTCGCACACAGTATACGTAGTCCCGCTTCACGGCTTCCACGTCACGTTCGTCCGTCTCCTTGTTCTTAGCAATCTGCACCAATAACAAGCGTCCAGGCAACAGACTACCCGGAGGAACATTGGCCTCGCCGTTTAATACACTTGCTTCATCTAACCCAACTGTCTTAGCATATAGTCTAACCCGATCCCGTAACCGCATAGCCATATCGTCAGCGCCACGCGAATTTAGTCCATACCGGTTTATCAGACCGTCCAGTGTAGGGATTCGAAACATGCGCGGTTTGGGGTTACCCTCCTGCGGCTGGGGCGTGCAGCCACCAACCTCAACGATAGAGGCGCCGAGGGCAAACAACGGGTCCGGGATCTCAGCATGCTTGTCGAGGCCCGCGGAGATACCAATAGGGTTTGCCAGTTGCTCTCCGAAGACGGATACACTAATATCCGGACCATCAGAGATAGATGAGCTAGAACGCTCGCGCGGGTGAAGACCTAGGTTATACAGTGTCTTCATAGAGGAGACAGCAACATTGTGTGCCTCCTCGGCGTCCGGGTAGAGATAGCGGAGCAGCGGGGGTACGACATAACGGTGGACGAAAGCGCGAGTATCGGTGCCATAAATATAGACTACATAGCCGGATACAGCTATAGATGTTATGAAGAGTGCCGTTTTTACCCGGGACGCGGGTAGAGAGTCCGTAGATGTTGAGGCGTTACGGGCGGCGATTCGGGTACGGAGCTGAACGGGAGATCGTCTAGAGGAAGATAGCGGGTTGGCCGGTGAGCTGAGGAAGCGCCGAGCGATTCGATGAGAAGATGCCATCGTGAAGGTTTTGTGATGGGCATAGTAGCCCTCAATGGCTTGTGGTTACGGTAGAATTTGATATTGGATATATCAAAGGCCGAGAGATTTAAAACTTGGTGTTGTGTAAATTGTAAATTGTAAATTGTGGAAATTGTGTAAATCCATGGGAACGTTTTGAAGCTTTAGAAACTTCAGTTCTTGGCAAGCGTCACCTTCTACCCAATAAGAGTAAGGTCCACTATAGGTGGATCTATGAAGTAGGTACGAAGTACATGTACGAAGTACCGGTCTATTAAAGATTAAAGTTGTCAGGGGTGGAACGTCCAAAGATCTGTCAGCTGTTGCTCAATTGAATTATTTGGCCTTGTCAATTCTGCTTCTAAAATTACTTCAAGTTATACATTGATAAATACCACGTGCAAACCGCATATCCTAGACCTACATTAGATCAACAATAAATCAATTATCTTAGATCAGGTACTAAATATGCTTCAACTTAAAATAGGCATTTTATGTTTTCTTTAGGACTTCTTTATTTCCCTAGTTCGTCAATGCGATAATGACTCCCTGGTTGGAGCCAAGTTCCTCTTGGGTCTCCCAGCTGGCCGGTTACAGTCTCATTGCCACGGCCACATATATCTACGCCATCCATAAGATCGCATCTCCTCGCGCAGGCCTAGGCATATTCCTATCTCTGATAACTATTCAGTTCCTTGGTCACACCTGGCTATCATTCGTTACTCAACATGCCTCGAACCCGTATTTGGTATGTATACAATAACCTGGTGCTTTTAAACTCGCTATAACTACCTACCTAGACATATTGAGATCTAATACAAGATTAGGATGAAGTGTTCCATGTTCCCCAAGCCCAGGTTTACTGTGATGGCAAATTCGGCGTATGGGATGATAAGATCACTACACCTCCTGGACTGTCAGTTCAAATCACATTTTCCCTGGCTACCCCCACAACTGACAACGTAAAGCTACATTTTGACCATCCTGGGAATTAGACTATCAGGACTTTCGTGTTCTGTATATAATCTCCGCGAGTTCAACGTAGAGATTATCTCTTATCTAGCTATAGCTGTCATCGCATCTAGAGCTCAGCTTCGGCAGCTAAGGACAGCAAGCGATGTGCGAACTTCAAGTCTGTACTCAGTAGATTCTTTCTGGACAGGTATCAATGTCACCCTCTTCCCTGTCCTGTTCTTCTTTTCAGGCTTGTACTACACAGATGTCCTCTCCACGTTTGCCGTACTGCTTGCCTACATCAACCACCTAGGTCGAATGTATTCGGATAACCCGTCCACAGCAAGTAATGTCCGTACGATCTTTCTCGGACTCCTGGCGCTGAGCGTGAGGCAGACCAACATTTTTTGGGTCGTGGTATACATGGGTGGCTTGGAAGTCGTTCATGTCATCAAGACTCTCTGCCCGGAAACCACAGCTGTTCCAGCATTTCAAACGCTGTCGGAACAGATCAGTTTTTACGTTTGGAGGTACTCGCTTGGAGATATCCACGATCCTCTCCTGAACCTAGCACACCCAATTGGTAAGTCTCGAACCACACCCTAGACCATTATTCTAACCAAATAAGTAGACCTGGTCCTTTCCGCCGTCAGTATTGGCGTAGCTGCAATCTGTAACCTTGGGACTATTATACGTAGGCAGATTTGGCCGCACCTTGTAGTCCTTGGGGCGTTCGTTGGGTTTGTTATCTGGAATGGCGGCGTTGTCCTAGGTGAGTTGACTTGGTAGAGTCGTCTTTTTGATTATTGACTGGGAATAGGGGATAAATCCAATCACGTGGCAACTCTACACCTGGCCCAGATGCTATATATATGGCCTCTATTTGCGTTCTTCTCGGCACCTCTTTTTATCCCATCACTTATAGATCTGGCCATATATGTTTTCCAAGTCATCACTGGTTCAACTAAGTCAGACTTACACTCAAAGAAGCCACCTGTTTCTAGGAGTAACCCAAAGGGGACAAGCATGCCTAATCAGTCCGCGGTCCTAAAAGCATTCAACCACATCGGATCGAGCCATACACTCCATTCTGTCCTTATCCTCGCCGGCGCCCTGATGACCACCACCTTAATCGTGCGACACAACACCATTATCCATCCATTCACACTAGCCGATAATAGGCACTTTATGTTCTACGTTTTCCGTTACACGATCTTGAGATCATGGTGGATAAGATACGCCCTCGTCCCGGTCTACGTAATCTGCGGCTGGCTGTGCTGGGCCGCTCTGCAAGGCAGCCCCTCAACCACACTACCTGCTCAGAAGCGCCAGTGGATACTAACGCCATTCAGTACCAAGGCCTTGGCCTTATCACCACCTCCGACTGGCAAAAAGTTGTCAAACGTGACCCTTACAACGGTGGATGCGGCAGCAATACCACCGTCTACATCAACCGCACTGATTCTCCTCGCAGCCACTCTCTCCCTTGTAACGGCACCGCTAGTCGAGCCGCGTTATTTCATCCTACCGTGGGTATTCTGGCGCTTACTCATTCCAACGCGACCTACCTTCCCAGGGTTGGGGTCAACTTCACTGATCTCCCAGCACCTTGTGCCTCTCCTTGAGACAGTGTGGTTTCTGCTAATCAACGTAGCAACTATGTACGTATTCATCACTCGGCCGTTTTACTGGCGAGGCCCAGACGGCGAGTTGCTAGACGGTGGGAATGTACAAAGATTTATGTGGTAATTGTACCCCGTTTGTAATAATTATTGGTCGGACACAATTCTTGCATTTTCCATAGCTAGTACAATAGATAGACCCGTAATTGCAGTCATTTGCAACTAGAGTATTCTCACGGCCAAAATGAAAGAATGATCAAAATGTTGCCATCCGAACTTGTACTCTTAGCATTCATCTAATGGTATTGGTAATTCTCCCGAGGTAGGCATATGGCCTCCTTTCCAATACTATATTCGCATATTATGCAGCGAATGTCAGATTCTTATCGTCGTTGCTTAATGCGTCAATTTTATATATGATGGCATGTCGTTGTGTGATGAGGTGAGATGGTGATGTCCGGTTTCAAGCCGGTGATGTCGAATTATTTTCTTTCTCTTAATTCTCTTCTTTTCTCTTGGCCTTTAGCATGCTTGCTGTGAACCATATGCCAAGGCCGCCTGAACGCCGTTCCTAAATAGCAAACTCTTAACGCCGTGCCGTGCCGTGCCATATACAGTATCCATCAATTCCCTAATGCAAATTTGCAGGCCTTGACCCTTATCCACCCTTCCTCTAAACGCCTCGTTGAGGGCAACCGTGATTTATGCCGTGTATTACATATGTTTACCCTTCCCGATCGTAAGTCCCCGCAAGGAGGCAGCCCGCTAAGTATGTTCAGTATTGGGATAGACAGATATGTAAATTATGAGTTCGCCATCGTCCCATCCCTAACCATGATTCGGCTCGGTTTCGGTGGTGAACTATTTTATGAGAGTGATCATAGACTTAACCTGTCTAAACTCAAGCGATCTTGGCTCCGTACCCGCTTTACAACACCTAACTTAAAGAATCGCTCATCGCCACCGGCTGTCCGACCTCCAATGTACCACTTATCAGCACCAAGTACATCGCGGAAACCCTCACTACTACTGTCACTACCTCGCCGACGGCCGGGAGCCGGGATAGGTATGCCTGGGCGATGTGGTTGCGGGGAGTGATGATGTCGAGGTGGCGACTGCAAGGGTAGTTGATTCATGACACCCCCTGTTCGTTGTTGAGGCTGTTGTTGTGATGGTGATTGGGCCTGGGCATGGGATGTTGACGAGATCGACCGCGCCCCCGAAGGCGAGGAACCTGATGCAGGCTGCGAGGTATGCTTGTTAGGTTGTGACGTTGCTGAGAGGGCCGGCGGTGTCTGTTGTCGGAAGGCGGCGAGGAAGGAAGATAGGAAGAATGGGCGCTGAGACGAAGGCATCTTGGCGATGGGCGGGAAGAAAGCGGGAAGGATTATGGAGATGGATGGACGGGAAGTACGTGATGATTGAGAGCACAGTGTAGAAGTAGAAGTTGCCGCGTGTAGAAAGGTGCCGTAGGCTAAGGCGACCAGCGCTGATGGTGAAGCCGAGGATCGGTGAAAATAAACGCAATCTATCGTGGTAATGTGCGTGTCGGATCAGCCAAGACGGGTTTAGGTATCCGTAGATGGTTATCAAATGAGGTAGTCAGTTCTTCAATAAGAGAAAAGTATTCTATGGTAAATCAACGACGAATTAAATAATTTATTCTAATTTTTTTTAAAGTGTGGTGTTGACATGTGTACGCCGAAATTGTATTGTCATCAAGTTGTGTGTGCGAGGTAAAAGGTTCAAAATCCTGACGTCGAGGCACATACTTGAAGGCCAGTGGCTTGCCAGCGGGTAACAACCCCTCGGCCAATCCCGGGTAACATGAGTAATGTTATTGCACCAACCGCTAGTCAGGTGGGGTAGAATGGCTTAGTGGGGTTTTCATTTTGCAAATGGAGGGGTTTTGATAGGCTCTTTCCCCCCTTTCGCTTCCGGTTAGCTACAGCACCAAAGGGAATTCCGAATAAGTCATTTGCGCCTAATGACAGCGCTTTTCAGTTGTTTTATCGCCCTAAGTTAGGTGCCTCCTATTTATGAATAATAGCGGTCATAGCGGTACTCCGGTCTATGCAGCCAGCAAACCCGAAAAAGAGATAAGATAAAAACGATTCGATCCATCGCCGATCCGAGGCACATTATCTCTCGTCCCGTTCGTCCCGTTCGTCCCCCCTTTTCCGGTGTTCCTTACCCACGCTTCCCCAGATTTCACTATCCCCATTTCTTCCCCCCGCTCGTCAGCCCTGACAGCTGAATCGAATGTTTTCTTATGTTTCCCCATTCCCGAAGATCGCCGAACACTAAATAATTCTAAACTTCATTCCTCCACTGGCAACGTTTGCGGGGTTGTCCCCATCCAAACCCTTTGTATCTTCTAATATATAGTAATACGTGGGACGATGCGAATTGCAACCTATCGGCGTAGTATAGATGCTTTACCTAGTTTTTTCCTATTATCCCGAAGTCGTTGTGTAGTAAGCTCTTATTAACAGGAAAGGCTGGGCAAAAGCCACATATTGTAATGCATCCTCGTATACTGTCGAAGGTTCCAAACATCACTCACCGGGAAAGGGGTCAAGTAATACAGGTATGCTTCCTTAGTAGATTCGGTCTGACGTTGATATCATGCAACGTAGAAAGCCGCCAAAGATGGCTTGCATGGCACCATTTCTTCTAGCGGCCGCCTTTCCAAGAAAACTTCTCCATCACGCAACTCATATGCAAATTGGTTGATCCTTTCGACGTGCCTAACCTTAGGTACCCCAGTAGGCAGTTCCACAGACCACATGTAAGTCCCCATGCCAATCGATGTATATTTTTACGCGGGCTTGGCGACAAGACGTCTCTTAAGTGATTTTCCCATGTGGGCATGCACTTCCTTCCCTGCCCAATGCTATCGGGCAGCTCTGGTCTGAGTATACCATGTTATTAGTTTAATTATTAGTATAGAGGTTGCATGTCTATAGTATACGCATAATGCAGACGGCTGTAAGGCACACCGTCGAATTCCTTCGGAGGTGGGGATTGTCATTAATATACATCAATTAGAGCATTAAGCTATAGGTATACAGCAGGTGTAGGTAATAAAATGCATGTCGATGTAGGAGCCATGATTCGTACAGATGTCACAAGATAATTGGAAAGTTAACGTAGCCAATAAATATATTTATAAATCCGAGAAGATACTATTCATGGTAAATGCCTACGTACCTTATATCCATTTCTTTACAGAAGAGTCGAGGTTTGCTGAAATAGATATGTGAAGAGTTTGATAACTTTGAATTTGTTCCAATCTTATTAAGATCGTTCCCTCATGAAAGTGTAGGGATTAGATATGAGTTTATAGAGCTACATAAATCTTCTATTAATTGTACGCTTTTCTAATAGCAAAAAATGCCCTAGAGTATCAGAACCATTGTACTAGGCTTAGTATGAATCGCTATGTTTCCTTCACTTCTCTGAGCTGTCTACCACAAAGATTCGCTTGGTAAAGTCCGGATTGACCAGGGGATTATGTAGCTCAGCGATTGTACTCATACATGCCGCTGCAGGATCACCACTACCACTTAGATTTCCCTCCCAATATTCGTTACCCGGAAATGAATTACCATCCCACGCGTAGGATATGACGAGAAGCTGGTCTGCTCTTTGGTCTATCAACTTTTCAGCTGGATTACGCCTTGAGAATACGGCAGTGATGCCTAGTCCCATTGTGATACCAGCTAGCTGTTTCTGGATCTCCCCTGCCACTCGAATCCATGCGAAATCAAGTGTTCTAATATGTGTCAGCTTCGGTCCTAGAACCATCAATGACTCTTGGAAAGCATTTATGAATAACTCGGGCTGCAACGGATCGTATAACCATGCACCGAGGCCGAGGCCTACTATGTAGACATACGCCTTTCGGCCTACGGCCTTCGCGCGTTCATTTGCCTCCAGAAGCAGAATATCGGCGCTAATACGTATACGCTGGGTATAGGCTCGTATGGAGAACCTTTCCATCTGCAATTCCGATCTTTCCCCAACACCAAGGAAATCCAAAAATATATTGGTGAGTTGAGGATGTTGTTGTCTTGCTACCACACCGTCTAGGATGAGGTTAGAGTCCATATGCAGTAGCCGCTCAAATCGCGGCCCGACTAATCCTATAATGATCCCCCTAGGCTCAAATGTTCCAGCGTCCTGGGGCATCCCATTGTTACCCCGGGCGCCATCGTTAATAAAGTAACTTGGACTGCTGACCCCTATCAAGCTACCAAGCATGATCTCATCGTAGGTTAAGTACTCTTCTAGGGGCTTGTAAGGTGTACCTTCAGCGCCTATTGAATCCCAAAACCTAGTTCCCATTTGAAATGATTGTCCGGTACGTAGTAGAGTTGAGTCGTTTGGACCGACAAAAGACAGGGGTCGCTTCTCGATAAGTCTCATTACTTGTTGCGGCCAGGTCCAATCCGGACCGTATAGCTGCTTTTCTATAGAACTTCCGTGTATACGCTTATGAGCCAGAAACCGTTCAACTAGCTCGGGAAAGCGGCCGTGTACGACAATTCGCGTATCTAAGGCATCTTGTCGGATCACATCTGGAGGAAAGTTGATGACTCTGTTTGCACTGGTAGGGAAGTAGAGCCCAGACTCCCGAAGGCCTAATGACTCCATAGTCGGTGTTTCGCGAGGCTTCGAAGACATTGTGCTAAATGTGTAGGTGAATCTTAAGATATTCTTTGAGACAGAAAACTTGGTTTGATTGTAGATAAGCCGTAGCCGTGCCGAGTTGTCATCTGATTTTTGAAGATTAAGTCGTATGCGCCTCGATAATTATAATAGACAGCCACACAAGGAACTAACAAAAACTGTTCCCCAGAACAAACTGGTTGTTCACTCACAGCTATCCTGATAAAGTTGTTAAAGAATATGTTCCCTAGTGTATTGGAGCAAGTTCTACATGGAGTTTTCAGCCGCAAATTCGGTTAGTGTTGTCAGCCGCCAAGGCTCCCTTAGGTACCTCTACTTTCGCATCTTGTCAAAGGCAGTATATATGTACTGCTTACGTTTTTGGTGTCCGATCGGCCGCATATTTTAGCTGCTTACAGGTATTTTGTGGTTACGTAACAGGTGCATTTCGCTATAATAACGTGGCATCGGCGAGTGCCTTTCATGGTGTATTGCACTCACGACTAAAAAAAATAAAAACATTTAGAGTATGAATTATACATTGAGCAACAAAGGCTTAGAAACGCGGAAACAAGAACGCTGTCTATTAGGTCTAGCGAACGTTCTTCTAAACCCAACCAAATTGTTTTTTTTTTTTTAGAGGATTCGTGGTATTGCTTCAGTATACGCTATGGGATTACGAATCATGCCACATTTCTTGTTTTTGCTATAGTAAGATATGAATCCTTTCAACGCCAATAAACGTACCGCAGCATATGTGTCGTTTCAATCGAACTTTCCGAGCATCATCTCTGAAATGACTATGGCTTTAGGAGAATAATATGATAAGGTCAAAAAGGTACGAGCCGCCACCCATGCACTAGAAATGCATTTGCTCGTTTAAGCATGTGGCCTTTAATATAACAACCTCTCCTCCACTTATATAGTTAGCAATCAGCTTAGTTACAAGCTAAATATCATTGGACGTATGCTTAGGTTAGTTACCTAAGGTAGTTTTGACTATTCGACAGTGGTAATACGAAAATTAAAAGTGTACATCTATTAACTAGCATATTACCCAATCACGAGCAAGAATTCCAAGTTTGCACCAGAGTTGGTGATTTCAAGCTCTATTTTAATATGTTGAATTGAGTTCGGTGACGGAATCAGAGAAATTCCATCTTAGGATATATTAAGCTCTTTACAATTATCCCTACATGAAACCAGGTCGTTACGTGGAACACTAACTCTGCAACAATATGCAACAATATATTAAAGCAGATAAGTGCAGATCGCCAAGTATTTGAATCCGATGCTTATTTTGTTGTACCACGGTTTTGAGGAGAACGTGGCGCAATCAATTATAACTACCTAATCTCACGATCAAGCTTTTTTAACCCTTGTAATGAACGGGAACTAGCTTCTTAAAGGGGGAAATGGAGTTAAAATGAAGTTAGCCCGGAATGCCCGGAATGCCCGGAATGCCCGGACATGTAGCTTAGTATTCCCGAACACGGAACACGGGAGGATTTGACCCTGCTCATCCCATCGAAATTGTTCAACACTTTACACTTTAGAAACAGCCCGATGTACGATGAGATACAAACAATCCCTTTCGCGCTTAATGAAGCTCTTTTTGTTTTCGCGGGTAAGTTTGCATCGACTTTGGGGCTCTTTTTATTCGCCCTTCCTCGCCATCGGAATTAAAGATGGTTGATTGTCTACACTACGTAGAATTAACAAGACTTCATATTTATGTTTTCTTCGTAGATAATATTTAACCATACCCTATGACGATTTCTGTTGAGTCTTTCTGTTTATCTCGTAGTTCCCACCGCCCTATGGTCATCATCTTAGCGGCTTAAAATAGATACCGTACCCCATGTGCGGCCCCGGATTGTAAGCTCTGCACATCTACCTACCTAGACCGGAAGCTTCCCATGCAACAACATAGGCGATGCCGTCGACTACTCAGACTCTTCTACGCCCTCGCTTTCCTGACATTAATGAGCCTGTCTGACAGTGAGTTGACTAGGGTTCCTGGTCTGAACGACCTTAATTTACAATACAGTAACTCAACGTTGTTGTCCTACCACAATGCCCCTGTTGTAGCTAGCAAACGTCCGTATGTTTTTGGATGTAATTACTTGGATGCAAAACAATAGCTGAACATAGAAGTACACTGAATAAGTAACTGGATAGTGATGACACAGAATAACAATGTAAGCTTAGCTGGAAAGTTATTTAAGCCTTCAGTCCCGCCTTCATTTCTTTGGATGAAGAGCCTTACCATCAACACAATCACTATCATCAATACCATCACATTCCTTTCTTCTATTCCTGGCAGGACCACTAAGAGTTATCAGCAACTAGCCATTCATTCCTTGACTCTACGTCTAGACATCACTACCAACCGACCCATAATACCAGCACACAAGACATAACACTTAGTCTTATCCACCATGTATACTGTCGCCAAAGTCGTCGTTGCTCTGGGTGCCCTTATTGCCCCATCCGTTGCCTTCTCTGGCGACATGACGTACTATGCCCCAGGCCTTGGCGCATGCGGTAACATCAACACAGAGAGCGAAGCCGTTGCCGCCATGTCCCCCAACCAGGACGGAAACTGTGGAAGGACAATCAACATCAGCTACAACGGCAAGACCGTCAGTGCTACAGTTGTGGACAAATGCCCTGGTTGTGCTGGCGACAGCATTGACGTGTCCCCCGCTGTCTTCGAGCAGCTTGAAAGCTTGGATGCGGGACGCGTCCAGGTTACTTGGGAGTACGCCTAAATGGCCGGATAGAGTTGCCTAGATGGTGTCTACGATGCGATTCACGTGTACATATTATTGGTTGGAAAGCAGTACTGGGGACGCACAACCCGCATATATTCGTTTCTCTTGTCGTTGGGGCGTTGTCATTGGCATAGAAAGGGTTGCGAAAACGGAATTAGAGGAGTCAGCGACTCTCAGAACTGTCATGATGGGCCGGCCCATTGTCCGTTTCCGTGGTCACCGGTCAGGAACCGGATATACTAGCTGAGGCAACTTATAGACCAATATAAACTTGCATTGCATACTCAACACTATGTACCTCTTGTTCTTTATCTGTGTTTATACCTACGTAATAGCCGAGACTTTAGGGGTATATTTTTAGGACCCTTAGACTTGCATTTGGTGAGTTGTGAATATCTAGTGTCCTTTATACTGAGACTAGTATCTATACATTAGGTATGTAGTAGAGGTAGTTATTATAATATTGGGTGAAGTTTGATGAGTTGTATACGAAAGACTTCTCAACTTCTCACGTAACTACCTCCTAATATGTTGCGGTCTGCGTTTAATTAATTGCACTTCTGTTCCTATTAGCTGTCATATTGTGTATATTAAGGTTTAGCTAGACTGAGTAAGAGTCTCTAAACTTACTAAGTGTTCATTTATTTATGAATCTATCCTACATGCTCTGGTAGTGGGATAACAATATTTCACTAGGTAGGTACCTGTTATTACTATTGGAAATAATTATAGTATATCATCGAATACCAACTAATTATTGATAGTCATTCGTTTTAGTTATTATGATTAGAAACAGAAAGTCAACATATCCCCTGATGAGTACCTGTATGTCGATGCTCTTTTCCTTCTTTCTATGGAGCGGCCTTTCTAGCTAAAAAGGGACCTACTAGACTGTAGCTATTTTAGATAATGAGAGAAACTTTAAATTTGTTATATCGCAATATCTTCTCAATGATCATCTCTAGATAACTATGATACATAGAATATGAGTTTGCTGACCTGTCGAATGTAAATGCACTCACGCCCTCCGGGTCTAACAAAAGTCTGCGCCCTATATGTCAAATAGGTACGTACAACGAATACATGCATAATAATTATTTCACAGCTGGAAATTGATATCTCTAGCTCGCTCCGTTATGAACCGAGAAACCCAATATGCCATCTCGCGAAGAACTAGCAACATGACCTAATGTGGGACTATGGAGATACATCCAGGTTACTCTTTTGATCTAGCCATCTCGATGCTCTTAGGATAGGCTTCTTGATACTTTCAGGGGTCTACGCACTCGCAGATGCTCATCGCCACTGCTTCCCCCGTAGGATCTGCCGGCAATGCAGTCATAGAAGCGTTATCAAGAGCTGCTAAATCATGTGCTCTCCTCATATTCATCTGCGAGAGGGATATCCAGGGGATACCCAGGCTTGTCGACCCATGGCTAGGTGGGGCTAATCCACGTCGTCCTTCACATGTTTCGTTGACGCTACGGCTGGTGTTGGGAAACCTGCCGCGAGCCACTGAGATACCTGAATAAGAAGTTACATGCATATACGCCAGTAGTCCGGATTAAGTTAGGTTCGTGATTCCTTGCGAAAAAACCTGGTTGCCTTCCCACTGCTTGGTCACATCGCGGTATCCGTGTCTGCTGGCATAATAATCTCGTAGCGCTCTTTTTTCTGGGGGCTGACCAAGTAGCAACGCCCTGAAATGCGTATCAGAGCCTTTGCGCTGTTGCTAGTGCTGAGAGAATCGGGAGTTCATCAGTTATTGAACTTGGCTTTACATCTGAGCAGTTCCCCACGGTTACATTATGCGATATCTCAGAAGAGATAATCCATCTGATGGTCGTCCGTAGGTAATTCGAGGAGTAGACTCTTGTCAGCCGAGTCACGTGAGACCTTTTCTGACAAGCGATGTCGCCCGTTTTCTAGCGATTCCTCATGTATGCTATTCCTTCGTAATCAAGAGGACCTGTGCTTCCCGTCCATTATTCGACTAGGTTGGGCGATCTCTGCCGGATCTTCCGACGTGTTAGGTACTATGATGCTTACGAAAGAAAGCATCAGCACTAAATGATCATTGCATTATATAATTAACTAAAAGTTCGAGGTATACAACTCACTAAGAGTTGTTCCTGTAAGACTTATGCTGTGATAATATGCTGTGACGATATGCCGTGATGATAGGGAATCTATCCATATAAGCAATATAAATCAGTGGCTACTGAGAAGGCAGCACGGGATGATTGTTCGAATCTCGGGTCGGGACGTATTGGCTCGATCTTGGATGCGGTGGAACGACCGAGACGGGTTACTGCGAGGGTCCAGAAAAGAAGCTATCGTTAACGATGGATTCAATTGATGAACTTTTAGGTATCGAAGATTTTCGCTGCATCTGGGCAAGTTTCGGTTCCCACTAGCCGAAGAAATACGCTTGGGCACATCTTCTCGGTGCTGGTCGAGCGGGTTGGCAGAGTTTACTCCCGACAGATGAAATTACAGGATATGGACACCAATGTCGGGGCGAGCCGGATATTTGCAGACAGTCTCTGGATCGGGATTTGAGTGGAGTCTGAGTCAACGAACCACGTGAATCTCGATGATGAGCCTCCTTACCTTTCGATGCTGACAGGGAAATGTGGTCCTAAGTAAGCACCAATTGTTGTTGGGCAATTTACATGCATGAGCTGCTTATGGGTAGCAAGAACCTGGTAAGTAACTTGGGGAAGGACTTTGCGCATGAAGAGGAGCTGCTTGCTTGGCATTGTTGGGGGTGGATTGAAGTAGGCTGTATAAGGAACAATTTTATGTACGGAATAAAGCGTTTTTTCCTTCTTTTTCTTTCGAAAAGGATGTTTCCATATAAGTGGTATGATAATTGCTTAATTCGTGTACGAAGTATGTGATGCCCTATAAAAATGGACCCGACCTTCCTTATTTGTTACATTAAATTACCCTAAAAGTAGAGACTTTTTATCCGTGGGCATGAGATATGCAAGGTCTTGCAAGGTCTTGCAAGGTGTAAGGTCGTGTAAGGTCGTTACATGTGCAAGGTCATTTACATACAAGGTCTCTTTGCGCGAATGGAGCGTTGATGCAGTAGTTGCAGCAGTTGCAGCAGTTGCAGCAGTAGATACTAGTGCATTATCACCCGAAGCGCGAGTGAGGCACATAACTAAACCCTTAAAAAGATATATAAAAAGTCCGATTGGCTTAAGACGGAATGAAGATTCCTTATAAGGTATACACTTTATTTATATTATGTTTTGATTGGACGTGTCCAGGTTCCAATATATCCCTGTCTGTGGCTTTTATGGGGAACATACCTAGGTACCTTTCATGCCTCCCTAGCATCGCCGGGTGAGAGGACCATTTACTCGACCAAATAAAGGTACTACTACGTAAACACGGTATATTAACACCGTGATCATTCATAAGTGAAGTACGGTACATAGGTTAGGGTACCTTTTTTTTTCTTCCCGTTTCTTATTTAAAAAAGGGCTAGCTAACCGGGACTAGGTATGTACTTTTATAATGTCCCGCTACAGAATGGTAAGCTACAAGGTACCATACAAGGGTTCTTTATACATACATCCATCCATCCATACATACATACATACATAGAATCAACCTTTGTGCGAGTAATATCTTCCGATCCAATCGGATCGTCCCGTCCAAAACTATAACAATGTTGTAAACATACCCGATATCATGCCGCGTGTCAGCTTATAGGATGCTGTAGTGTTACTATCTTCGAAGCCTAGACCTCTTGTTACATATCAAGAGCATACCAGACCTGTTCTCGGCTTGCCACTCCTTGAGAAGATCCTTTCCTAATCCTAAACGATCCCTCTTTGGCTATCCGCCTCTTCCTCACATATGGTTCTACAGAGTTGAGTAGCTGTGCAGAAGATCCACGGGCGCTATGATGATAATCCTTGACTGTCTTCGGCTACAGCTATGCATACCCTATCACAAAGCACAATCTCCACACCACCCTGTCGAGATCTCGTTCATCTCGAACCGGATTAAGTTTGCCCTCACGATATCCCCGTGCCGAAGGACTGGCCGATCCATTCACCTTCCGTTCTACACTTAACCTCTTCATGTATGTATAGCTTAGCCGTCGCGCCAGGTGCTTCAATGGCTGGAATCCTCCTCACAAACGTGGCATGTGGCTTTGACCCCGGTAGCTGTGCTAGAAGGAGGCTTTAGGCTGGCTCTTAGACTGACTTTCTCGAAGGACGGAGAGCCAGCTACGTATTTGCCACTGGGCTGGGTTGGCTGGGTTAACTGGGTTAACGGGACAGAAGCCAAGCGCCGAGAAAGCATACCAGGCGCTCTCATCTGCCTGAGATGCTCGGCACCGCTGAGGTCAGCGCTACCAGCGCTGCGATCTTTCTAAAAGATCATGAACGCGATCAGTAGCTGCGTTTGAGTAGCCGATCAAGGAGTAAAGGTAGGGCCACATGATACGAAGAGTTGCTGTTGTGCATATCATTATGCCATCTGTTGAAGTAGCCATCTAACTTCGGCCTTGTGGTTTGCCAGCCATCTGTGAATAACGACACCAGTCCGTCGATATCGTGCAGGACGTCGAACGTAAGGTATAGATCCACTTGTCACCTTCCGTCCATGTACCTTTATCGTTATATATGGACCTATCCACATAGACTGGATACCGGCATCCCAGATCCGTACAAAGTTCTTGACTCTTTCATCGAGTGCCTAGTGAGTTGAATACATTGGGTACCTAGCTAAGTACAAAAGATATCTACGTGCGTATGTATAATGAAATAACCTTCTGTTCTTGAATATATGTTAATTTATAAGCTCTTTGGGCATAACAGCGACTATTAAGAAGAAAAGGAAATAATTACCTACCTACCTAAGGTATTAACCAATAAATCTGTAGACGAAAAGCCATGTAGTGGCGGCTATATTGATTGGTAAGCTCTTCTTTAGTGTATACCTGTGATGATATTACCTACGTTTTTAACGCGGGACAGTGTCATATCACGACGACACGGCTGCATATTATTCTATGTGTTAAGCATGTAGGTAGGTACTTATGCAAAAGTGACGAGACCCTTCGTCTTCATATACCGGGGTTTGGGCTTAGCCCACATGTACGATAGACAAAAGGCAGAGCCTTACGGTTCGGCAAGTTAAATTATAACACCCTTGAAGCATTTAAGCATGCGCATCATCTGACTTTGCTAGAGGTCTGAACCAATCAGAATATATGTATTCCCACCTCGGTGAGCTCTATCTTACGTATGAGTATACATATACTACTATACATATACTCACCTTAATTTTATCTGATTTTCTTCCCCTGTCGTTGTCAGCGTATCGAGGTTCTAAGGGATCTTGTCATACCCGCAGGAGAGATCTGCTTCAAAAACGATGTGTTTCATATCCCGCGACCCAAATATAGCCATGGAAGGGAACGATATGGCACTAGCTTACCCATCTAGGTAGTGTTGATCTTCCGGTAGAAAGTACTCCTCCTGCCTAGCACTCCTAAGTAAACACATTGGCAACCTTGAACGCATGCTGGCGGCCTAAAGGGTTACCCTGCAAGCTGACACGCATCGGCTGCATGTCGGTTGCAGTACAATTGATCGTGGTTGACGCTAAATGCGAACCTCCAGTTAAGCTTAATTTAAATGCCATACATAATCTTGATACATAAGGTAACTAATCGTGTAGCTATCTTGTAGTTGGCAAAGCTCTGTATACCTCTATATACATCGAGACCTCCATACCTCTATACATCTAGACCTCTGGACCTCTATACATCTACACATCTAACATCTCTATACATTTATATCTCTATACCCCTCCCCCCCCTTATTTTCTTGTTTAACTCTAAAATTGCACCGTCCATTTCTTTTTCAATGACGATGGCAAATATAGCACGGAGAGGCTCTATGACACCACAGCAGTGGGGTAATAAGGAGAGCACTGGGACAGGGACACAATCTGGCCGTCAGGCTTGCGAGATTTGCAGAGAGCGTAAAGTTCGATGTGATCGCGCCGAACCTAGATGTGGACGATGTACTCGTCTAAGCCTACGATGCGGTTACGATAACAAGCGGCGTTCGACTCGAGATGATCTGCCAGCACAACTTTCACAGCTTGAGGACCGACTGGCCAAGGCCGAAGCACTCCTCTCCATGCCTAGGAGTCATACAATTCCTACTCCTCCGCATGTCGAAAAACCTCCAACTCCTACTATGATAGATCCCACTATCACAGAGATGTCACAATCTACCAACCAACCAAGCAATGCCATGGAAATGGATATTAGTCTCCCGTGTGAGACAAGTTTATCTTCTATAGACGGGAGCGATATGGACCTTTTCACCAATTGTAACGACTATCCTGAAAGCACTTCCGGTTTATCGTTAGACTGGACAACATTATCGCTCCCGCTCCTCGAGCCCACCGTGAGCCCGACTGCCCTAACACCGCCTAGCATATCCTTCCCGCCTCAAATAATGCCATCTTCCAGCCATGAAGATGAAGTACCGGCATGGGACTTGGCTGCGTTACATCAGAACTACTTTGACTTTATTTATTACTATCTGCCTTTTTTGAGCAAAGAACGTTTTACTGCCGAGCTCTCCACTAATGGAAACTCACCCGCATTCCGTGCTCTTAGTTATGCAGTGGCCCTAATGGGCTGCACCATCTCATTACAATATCATCATTTACAAAATACGTACTATACCATGGCTCGCAACTATGCCGAGCAATGTGAACGAGAAGCAGCAGAAGGAGGCACGGCAAATCTCAACCTATTTCAGGCGCTCGTCTTCATCATAAGATTCGAAATCATGGATCATAAACTAACGAGAGCCTGGCTGACGCTGGGACGTGCGGTGAGAATGTCGAAATTGATGGGATTACATCAAATGGACCAAAATGTCAAGCATGACGATGTAAGCTTGGACATGGGACTGTACCTCCCGCACACGGACGACCCCATGCTCTTGGAGGAACGGAGACGTTCATTCTGGGGCTTGTACATATTTGAGGGCTTCGTTCGCGTGCGTACTGGGATGGAGTGTGACCTGGGTGCAGCCGATGTATGTCAAATCACAGCTCATACTAAGATCAGGATCGACGACTAACCATACGAATTAGGGATTTGGCATCTATCTCCCGTCGCCCGGCTTACTAACGTCCGAGTTCACCCCAACCAAAATGCCTTATCTGGGTAATTTAACGGCTGATCCTTGTCCCGAATTATCATCATTTGCAGGCTGCGTTTTGATGATGGAGCTTGCTATTAAGTGTTTCGACCATGGACGACTAGCAGAGTACGCATCAACAAGAAATGGTTTCGTAAGTTATTTCCCTGGATATACTACAAACAATCCGAGTTTTAAATTCCAGTTTCCTTATAAGCCTCGAATATGCAGCCTATGTTTTCAAATTCTACTCGGTATTGTCTCTTATCTAATGAAGCAAATACTGACATTTTCTTCTATTCACAGTGGGATAGTCACTACAATCTAGTGAGAGTAATAGAAGAGCGCTTTACGATGCTACATATGCATCTAAACGCCAAATCAGTCCGCGAGGATCCCATAGCTTTTAGCATTTACATGAACCTACGTGGTACTGAAATCTTTTTCCACGAGGTTGCTGTCAAGTTGGTAGAGCAGCAGGGATATCCGATTTTAGCCGCTGCTGAAAGCCAGAAGCGCTCGATGGCTGCCGCCTACAAAGTTGCGAGTACTATGCGTCTAAACTGGCCCTGTCAGCAGCTCGACCGCGATATCCTCAACCTACAGGCCACATTCCTCGCGTGGCCTGTAGTGATGGCTATGAAGGCTCTCAGCCGCGAACTCAAAGGTTCCACACAACTAAAGAGCGAAAGTACGAGCAGCGCAGTGACATCTTTACGGTTACTCCGAGCCGCGTTAGACTATATTGAGGAGTCAGATGGATACTGGCATCGGTGTACAACAAACATAGCGGCGGCGCTACAAGAGTGGGATGAGACCAGCGGGTATGACCCTAGTGACATATGACCTTTTTTTTTTTCCCCTACCAAGGTATAGGATAGGTATTTACACATGCAGGTGAAGTCATCATTGTAATATTTTTGCAAGGAAGGAGTATAGGATATTCACATCCCAACTTGGGTCAAGGCCGTGTCGCTCTGCCAGCAGCATGGATAACGGATACAGCGCTAAGCATAGAAAGGAGGGAAACATCACCTCGGGAGTTTTCATGCAATTTAGACCCGCTTGGCTGTTTGAACAGCCCAAGCAAGCCCTAGCTAGAGCAGCATATTTTATGTAGACAAGCGCATATACAGATCGTCGCCGGAGTTTCTCAGATGCGGCGGCTAAAAATAGAAAAAAGTTTAATCTATTATATCGTGTTATAATTGATGTATATCATTGGTCTGAATTAAATTTGCTATAAAATGCACTATACTGCGATGACTATCTCGATCGTGATCTATACATTAGGATTAGGGAATATGAATCCTTCAACGATCATCCTATCTCCATCGCAAAAGCCACATGCTTGATACTCTATAGCATGATGTAATCATGGGAACCCCGAGGTTGAATATAATCTAGGACGTCTTAACAGTAAATCATGTGTTAATCACCGTCTCTATTATTCAGCAGGCGAAGTTCCCTCATCATCCTAGTCAGAGGCGCGGCAACTTCCGGCTAACTGGAGTAGATATAACGCATCGTGATGGTCTATCACGTCTATCAATATGTCTATGTATCTACATGCCTAAGTACCTATCACTCTAGCTATAAATATATAATATGATGCAATACCTGAGTGACTTAATGGCCGGCCGTATTGAAGCCTGTTCCAGGTAGAGCCCAGGGGATAAAATACCACGTTACGACAATTTAAATAAAAATTGAAAATAAAAGAGAGGGAGTGAGGGAGAGGTAGACAGAGAGAATCAACTTCTACTATGGAAGTTAAGGTAGGTAGATACAGATTATGCACTTCCTCAGCAGCATCGAACCCTTAAGCAGTATCGCCGTCGTCGCTAACGGTCTTAAGGTTTGCTTCCGCCACTCCGGTGTCGCAGGGGTACGTAATTCTGCTTTCCTCTTTCGTGTTCTCGAGTTTCCCTGTCCTTCTATACATACGTGCATTACATTACATTACCTAGCATTACATTACATGCCCAGGGACATATGCTACGTGCGTATATGTACGAATAATAGTTCCTAAAACATTCATGTCCATGTAAACTATGTCACGGAGGCTAGTATTGATCCACCTCCCTATTGGGTAAGTCAGTCCACGGCGGCCTATATTTTGTCTAGTCCAGTCTAAAGTAGCCCTGGCAAAATGCGAGCCTGTTGATTTGATTGTAGCCTGCAGATGCTCATGACGTAGGATTGGATATGCGGCAGACAGACAGACAGACAGACAGACAGACATGAGGGATAGATAAGCATGATAGTGCCGTCGAAACAAGTTGCAGATCCACCAAAGGGATTGTTACTACTATACCATATACTATGTGTGTGTTGGTGGAGTGCGCCGTTTATTTCGACGTCCATACCTTAGGTAGGTACCTAACCTACCTACATAGTACAGATAGGGCAGAGGGAGGGGGAGATATGCCCTTGTACGATTACGACGACTTCCCATGGATTTCCTGCGCCCTTTTCATGTACCTCTTCATGCATGCAAGTTTAACAAGCATGGATGAGTAAGACCCTTAGACGCTGCGCTGCCGCCTGCGCATCTGCGCATCTGCGGGCTTACGAAGATCAGTTTACAATCCCGAGAAGGAGGAAAAATAACGCCGAACGCGAGGTTAACTTATAGCGTTATATCGATATATATATAATTTATATCATATTTACTTGTCGTTTTATTTTATTGTATGTTATGCGTAAGTTATAATTAGAACAATTAATCATTTAATTGTAATATAAGGTAGTTAATAATTTTAAAAGTTGAACTTTTCATATAAAATGGACGTTTTTCGTACTGTTTTAAACCGAGGCGTGGAAACGGCAAGTGTCATTTTTCATCGTACAAATGTACCTGCAGGGCGAGCCGTCCCGTGCCGCGTTGGAGTAACCGTTTTAAGACCCATCTTCTGGCCAAGGTCCAAGGTAGAGCTCCCCGCAGGTTCTCCCACTGCCCCACTGAAGCTTTGTACTAAGTGGGGTGGCGGGGGGTTAATGAAGGGTAAAGAAGGGTAAATGAGGGTCTCGTAATCGAGTCACCTTTCATCCTACACATCCTACACTAGGCTGGGGCTATCTAGAGTCGACTTCCTAAGCCTAAAAATTCATATGTTGTCATGACTCATGATACGGCCAATATTAGGGGGAGAATCGACGCGCGGTCTCACCATTTGGTTCTTGGTATCTTGGTCAGCTGATCTTGGTATCTTGGATCTTGGTCTCTTCGTATAAGGAACGAAACAGCTTGTCGAGCTTCTCTTGGAGAAATATACTTCTCTAGACTAAGACTTCCGCGGAATTCACCCTCCAAGAGCGATCGCGCGCGCCAGCCATGCTGCCCAATCAATCAGACACGCTGCCCACAACGACAAAACGCCCCCACCTAAAGCAGACAATATAGGATAGGTATTGAGACCAGTGTGTCGAGTTGTTGATAAGGGGAGGGGGTCAATTAGTGAATATTGTTCTATGCCAATCAGTTAGTTCAAATCTCCCCAAGAGGAACCTTACTTATATAGAGGTAGGATCTACAAGAAAATAAATAATTTCATCCAGTTAGAAAAGACTAGCGCGATTACTTTCGAACGCGGTTCTTACGAACTACCTAAGTTATATCAACTTATATCCTATGTTTTTGTTGAATGAAGTAAATGAAATATCTATCGATATATGTTAAGAATGGTGCTGGCATAGCGCTCCCGTGTGTTGATCAAGTTTTGCACCGGAACGGCCGCCCTTCCCGATTGGAAACGCTTGGAAAGACATCATTGTTTGAGTTAGTCCCGCGATTCTGAGGGGAGGCAATGAGGAAGGGGGCCGGTCTTCGGTCGGATACGGCCAACGGCCCAGCGTTCCCGAAACTAATAGATTGATCGGCGAACCTTCGGTATTTATCTCCCGTGATGGTAATGAATTTGCCGTAGCAATAAACTTTCCTTCGATACAATTTATTTAATCTCTTTAGGCGTAATCATTCGGAGATGTTTGCCCTTGTAATCGTAGCACCGGCAACTCATTATTACATGATTCTGTAGAGAACTAGACTCAGGTTTGGCATAACACCTGTCAGTTGTCAATTGTCAATGATGACGATGATGATGATGATGGTGATGATGATGATGATGATGATGATTACCTAGAAGTATTATGCGATCATAGTCGGTCCGGGAAGTACCGCACCGCACCGAATTTCGCTCTCATCGATGCGACCTAGCAGTAGACGGAAATCAGTTATTGTACGAAGGGCTATGAACCTAACAAATTAGAACGATAAATATGATATACACATGCAACCCCTTTGTTCAGATATCTCTAAGTGGTCCGGAGAAGGCTCCTAACCACTAATAGGAAATTTGAATCTAACGTCTCGTGAAAGTCTTCTTTCAAATACTATTGGCAACTTTGTTTGGAGCACTAAGAATCATACTTGCAGTCACAATCCTTCGAATGTAAGTTGCAGATCAGTTTGTGATATTATCGGTTTCCCGTGTGTGCCTAAGGCATAGATAATGCAAGGTGTATGAAAAGTCTGTCAGCAACATCGGACCAACCAAATCGAATAAGACTTTGATTACATATTAAGATTTTTCATCATTTATTAAATCTTAGTCATGACTACGGCAAATATCATAGGTTAAACGGAGTGAACTTGGCAAGATTGTTGCGGGCATTACAAGTTTGTGTTTACTTTGAAAATAATTGAGCGTGTGAAGAGATAACTAGGTACTTTCATAGCCATGGCGTAGTAAATATACCTTAGGTACCTAGGTAATGATAGTATCACTGATTGACATGCGAAAGACTTTCTGATTCTTGTTGCCATCATGTATTGATCTGGCTATCTTAAAAGTTAACACTCTAATCTTCAAAGTAAATCATACTCACGACACCCAGTAAAGTTCTATATACAGTATTCGTAAAACAAATAGAAACCTAATCTATCCTTTTCTAATTTTTTTTTCTTTGTATTGTGGGAGGGAATGAGTAAGATATGAAATTTACTCAATCGCGATTCCCTGGTTTGCAACCACCAGCTGAGCAAAGCCCTTGATGGTAAGTGACGGTCCCAACAGTTGCTGGAAAGCAATGTCAAGGCCAAGCTCCTTGAAGATCCAGTTCCTCAGCTCGGCACCAATCATACTGTCGATACCGAAGCTGGCGACGGATCGGCCTTCTCCTTCAAAGTCCTCCAAGTCAAGCATGAGAATACGCGAAAGCTTAGCAATGAAATGTTCCTCGACGGCCGCAACAGCCTCTGCGGGGGATGCTGCGTTCTTAACTCTAGCAAGGATAGAGTCTGCTCCTCCACCAACGTCACCCTTGCTTCCAGACTCCATTGCGTGTAGCAGAGTGGAGAATCGGGGGTCGACAGCCCAGAAGACGTCGACATCACCCTCAGCTTCAGACTTAGCCTTGGCGAGAAGCGATGGGTCAAGTCCGACAACTACGTGGTCGAAGTCAACAGCTTCGGGATTGCCCTGCTCGACGATGGCGACCTCAAACGAGTCAAGGAGACCATCCTCGTCGACACCGTACATACCCTTGCGCTTGAGGGAGTCCTCAAGGGCAGCATTCTCAGCAACGACACCAACACCGAGAATCATGGGAAGGACAATGGCAGCGGCACGCTTGCCTTGAGTGTGTCGGAGACGGGCAAGGGTATCCATGTAGGCGTTACCGGCAGCATAGTTGCTCTGACCAGGGGTACCTAGGGTACCGGATACTGAACTGGTCATGATGAAGAAGTCTAGGTCAAGGTCCTTTGTCACCTCGTGCAAGTTGGAGCTTCCGAGAACCTTGGGCTTGACGGAGGTTACCCAGCTGTCGTAAGTCAAGTTGTGGAACATGCCATCCTAAGTAGATATGTTAGTGATAAAATCTCAAGTAGTAATAGAAAGTGACTTACTCGTAACACCATGGCAGCGTTGATAACACCGCGAATCGGGCGGTCGGCAGGGATAGAGCTGACGGCCTTCTCCACGTCTTCCTTGATACTAGCATCGCCCCTGAATACCTGCACGTTGGCGCCGGCGGCTCGGAGGCTGTCAACAAGGGTAGCAGCCTGGCGAGAGTCCGTGCCTGATCGTGACAAGAAGGCAAAGTTCTGTGCACCCCTCTTCAACATCCACGATGTGAGACTGCGGCCTAGACCACCGAGACATCCGACTAGGAGGTATGTAGCATCTGCTCGGAGGTGAGCATGGGGACGAGATGGCACAAGTTTCAATGTGCCACTTGAAGGCTCGTTAAGGATGACGGTCTTGGAACTCTGAAGGTCGTCCGAGAAGGACGAGATGCTCTCGTTAAGTTCGGTGATGTTCTTGACGGTAATGGGCAGGGCAGAGATAGATCCTTCACGGAAGAGCTTGATGGTTTGGTCAAGTAGTCCGGCCAACAGGCTTGGCTTCTTGAACAGGTTAATAGTGTCGAATGCGAAGTAGCTCGCACCACGGGTGGCGGGGACGATGTCGAGCACGTTAGAGAAGGCAGCCTCGGCGTTAGCACGGTTCACGAATCGCGAGAATGCGGGCAAGTGCCTCCAAGCTTCTTGGGCGACTGTGGCGTCAACGGAATCAGATGAGAATACGACATCAGGCTTGTTCTGCTCTAGCCACGTAGTAGACCACTCAACAACCTGGCTAGCTGGTAGACCGAGCTGCTTGGTGATGAACTCGGCTTCAGCAGGGTTGCGCGCAGCCACGAAAGGTGTGGCACCAAGAGCCTTGGAAACCTGGACGACCGGTGCAGTGATGAGTCCGGAGCCGGGAAGGACAAGGACTGACTCTCCCTTTTCTACATGTGCGAGGTTTCGGAGACCATATAAGGCGGCTCCGAAGGAGATGGGGAGGCTGGCGAAAGTAGAGAATGATTCGTCGGAGTTGAGTTTCTGGGCCAAGCTGTGGTTGACGCGCTGGAAGGTCGCGAATTCGCTGGAGGTGAAGCTGACGACACGGTCGTTAACAGCGAAATCCTTAACATCGGAGCCGACTCTGGTAACAACACCAGCAATCTCGTGGCTGATGTCGCTAGTAGTCTCAGTTCCCTGAATGACGGCAATGTCTTCCTTGTTCAGGCCGGTGGCCACAACTTGGATTTCGATCTCCTCGGGGCTTAGTGCGGCCTCCTCTTCGGACTCGAAGATGACTACACCGCTGCGTACCTTTCCTACGAGTCTCTTGGCAGGGTCAAACGAAGCATCCAAAAGATCTTCCTCGTCATGTGCGTGAATCTCGTTGAGGCGCTGATCCGGAATCAAACGGTTGATGTTGACCTTTCCGTCCGAGACGTAATATTCGGTCTCAAGGGCCTCGCCATTGATCTGCTTAGTAGCAAGGGAAGTGGTCAAGCTGACAAACTCGGTGAGAGGAACCTCGCCCTCGAAGTCCAATAAGGAGGCGTTCAACTTGATCTGCTCAGAGCGGAGAGAGCGGAGAAGACCGCTGGCCATGGCATAGTGAGGGTTTTCACCCTTCAGGATACCACCGCGAGTCACCCACAAGACCTTGGTAGCTTCGGCAAGAATTGCCTGCAAGTCGAGGAACTCCTTCTCGGTGATGGTAGCTAGGAATGGCCCTTCAAGATCGGCAAGAATGATAATAGTAGCTTCAGGCGAAGTCGGGGCACCAAGTTGGATCGATTCGACCACATTGCCCTTGCCTTCGAGGCCCTTGGCCAACTCCGAGAAGGCGGGTGAGATGCTGTTTCGGTAGATTAGTTGCACCTTGTTAGAGGTGGAAGGCTTGGTCTCCTCAGCGGTCGCCTCGTCGGAGCTGGCGGCGGGTACAACCACTGCACCGTTCTCAAGCGTGACCTTCACTCCAGAGAATCCGGCACTCTTCAAGCTTGCCTCGTCTAGAGGAGTTGCTGACTTAATAACAGCCTCACCTCCCTCAGCTAATAATTCGCGGATCTTGGTTAGCGCATCAGCAGATGCGACGTTAGCAACAATAAGGTCGAAGGAGCCCGCGGTAGTAGCCTCGAGCTTCTGGAACTTGACGTTGGAGCTTGCTAGCTCGGGAGGCACAGTGTATTCTTCTTCGGGCACGTCGTAGGTAACAGTAATATCCAAAGCAGGGACAGTCTTCGCAAGCGACTCAGCTTCCGCAGAGTCTAGCGAAGCAACCTTAAGACCGGGCTTCTTGAACTCGGCGAGATCGACGAATTCGGCGACGCTAAGCTTCTGGGTTCCGCTTAGGAAGTCGACATCCGGCTTGGACAGTGTGCGTCCGTATGGCTGGGGCTTGGCGGGTTCTTCAGCAAGCTGGGGTCGTGCGGCTTCGTAGCCGATACATTGCATGTTATTAATTTCTACCAAGACTTGACCGTCGTTGGTTACCAATTGGTTGTGGGCCTTCACTGAGCGAGGACCACGGGTGTCGACCCAGGTAAATGCCTTACCCTTACCATCAGCAAGCTGGGCTTCAGTTGGCTTCCAGATCGCGATCTCCTCTGCCTGAACCGGGACAACACCGAATTTGATGGCGTTAGTGCTACCGCCCCAGAAAGCAATAATGAAGAGTTGGAGACACAAATCGATCGAAGCTGGGTGGAGAACATAGCGGGACTCGCCGGTCATGCTCTCGACCGTGTTCCTGAAAGCAACCGTGGCTTGCGTGGCGTACGACTTGGCGTCGAAGGTGACGCTGTCGGTCTCCTGGAAAGCTGGGCCATAGTCGAATCCAACGGCCCTGAGAGCACGGTTCCAGGACTTACCTGTTGCTGATTGGGGCAAGTTGGGGACTGGCCAAGCCTTAGCCCTAGAGTCGCGAGCGTTAATGGCGATTCTTCCGCGCATGTGATTCTTCTGGAAACCGGCCTCGGTAACTGAGCAGACGTTGAAATCCCACCACTTCTTCTGGTTTTCACCACTGTGGGCAGACGGGCGCATGTTTAGGAAGACCTCAATACCGTTGTCGTCGTCAGGGGTGACAAGTGCCTGCTGAATCAATACATCTCGAAGCACGTAACCCTCGATTTCAGATGGGGTCTCCGATTGCTCATCGAGCTGCGTAATGGCTTCCATGGCCATTGCGAGATAGCCAGCAGCAGGGAACACGGCCTCACCACCCAAGCTGTGGTCCTGTAGCCAAGGTACATCCTTGATGCGGAGAATGTTTCTCCAGGTCGGCTCAGCCGGGGAGTTACCGATGACCAACTCTCCAAGTACATCGTGGCGCATGTACTTCTGTTCTCGGTGCTCTCTGCTCTCGCGCGATTGGGCAATGAACTTCTTAGACTTATCCCACTGGTAAGGGGGCAAGTCCACGATGTAGTCTCCGCTGCGGGCGCGAATCTTTCCGCTGGGGCTCATCTCCTCGACCGAAGTGGCTCTCGCCAGGTCAATCGAGTAGTCTGCAAGGAAGAGCTCGCCAGCTAGTTTCAGGACGGAGGTGGCACAGTCTTGACCTCGGATCAAGGTAGGTAGATACTGGAATTTCTCAAGCTTGAGCTCGGACTTGATCTGCTTAATCGGACCAGAGAGAGCGGAATGAGGTCCAACCTCAATCAGAGTGATGTCGGAAAACTCAGGGGTAGTACCAATGGTCTGGACGGCTTGGTTGAATAAAACGGGGTTGAGCAAGTTGGCGCTCCAGTAAGTCTCATCCAGAACGGAGTCCTCGGGAAGCACCTTGTTCGTCACGGACGAGACCATCGTCGCCTTCTCAAGCACGGGGCGGTTCTTAGCACGGATGTCAATTCCAGAGCCCCGCACGAGTGCCTCATATTTGTCGGCAGCGGGCCTCATGTGGTATGAGTGGTAAGCCTTGCCACCAGTCTTGACCAGCCTGCAGAACACTCCCTTCTCGTTGAAAGTCTCCTGAAGTTTCTTCAAAGATTCAGCGTTACCACTGAGGGTGACACCGGAAGGCGAGTTGTGGCATCCAATGACAACGTCATCGTAACCAGCGAGGTAAGGGGTAACATCCTCAGCACCGAGGCCAACGGCAGCCATGGCACCGTTCGTGTTGATGTTTCCAACAACCTTTCCACGGTAGTAAGCCAAGACAATAGCTTCAGTAGCAGTGAGGAAGCCTGCGGCGTAAGCTGCACCAATCTCACCAGATGAGTGACCACAGGTGACGGAGGGCTTGATTCCCCAGAGTCGTAGCAGCTGAACTAGACCAATTTGAACAGCAGTGCATAGGGGCTGAGAGAATTCAGCCTCGCCAACGCGGGAAGTAGCTTCGGGCTCTAGGAGAACGTCTTCAAGAGTCCAGTTGGGGGCATCGCTAAGGTCATCAAGAGCCGCGTCGAGTTGTTGGATGGTCTTAAGGAAGGTAGGGTAGTAAGACATGAGACCAGCACCCATTCTTGCCCATTGGGCTCCCTGTCCGGTGAAAGCGAAACCGATCTTTCGTTCCTTACCGCTGGGGTTCTTCTTCTCGGCGAACTTCCAGTCTTCTTCAGACTGGAAAGCCTTGCTCAAGGTAGCGAGGCTCGTGACTGCGAAACCCCTGCTAGCGAAGTGAGTGCGGCGGTTAGCCAGCGTGTAGGAGAGATCAATTAGGTCGTAGTCGGCGGCCACCTTTCCGTGAGCCGCGATGTTCCTCTTCAGTGCTGACTTGTCGTGAGCAGAGTAGACGAGCAAGTGGGGCCTGTTCTTGTTGAATCGGCCCCTGCCGGACTTCCTCTTGTTCTTCTGCTCCTCGGAGTTGAACTTGTAAGTCTGGGGTTGCGTGAGGAGGCTCCTAGAGCTCTCGACAATGATATGCGCGTTTGTGCCACCATATCCGAAAGAGTTGACACTGACTCTCTGAACTGGAAGCTCCTTGGGGAATGGCATCGGGTCTGTCACGACTGCGACTTGCTTGCCTGTCCAGTCAATCTTAGGGTTGAGGTCCGTTACTCCTCGTGTGGGGGGAACGATTCCTCGTTCCACGGCTAGGATGGCCTTGATGACGGCAGATAGCCCGCTAGCTGCCTCACTGTGGCCGATGTTAGTCTTAACAGCGCCGATGCGTAGAGGACCATCAGCGGGAGTGCGGTCGTAGTTCATAGCATCAGCGAGAGCGTTGACCTCGATCGGGTCACCGACGGCGGTACCCGTACCGTGGCACTCGAAGTAACCGGTAAGACGAGGGTCCAGGTCACCACCTCGCTTGTAGGCGTGTGTGATGACTGCCCTTTGACCTCCGTAGCCGGCATATGTGATACCGACACCTTCGACCCTGCCGTTGCTGTTGGTCGCGCTGGACCTGATCACACCTCGGATCGCGTCGCCATCCTTAATAGCGTCCGAAAGTCGCTTTAGGAACACGGCGCCGACGGCTTCGGCACGGCCATAACCGTTTGCGTAACTGTTGAATGTGTGGCAGGTAGAAGTAGGAGACAGCACACCGAGCTTAGCAGTGTTCATGTGCTGGTCCACTGTGAGAACTAAGTTGCTACCACCGACGATGGCTGCGCCGCAGTCCTTGCTGCGTAGCGCATTGCATGCGTTGTGAACTGCATACACAGATGAAGAGCAAGCAGTGTTGACGACGATACTCGGGCCCCTGAGGTTGAAGACGTGGCTGATTCTGTTACTGAGAATACCGGGGTCTACACCTGTTGCCGAAAGACTGTGACGGAAAGAGTGCTCCTTAAACTGCATTTGCTGGTAGTCTGCCGTGAATGTAGCCATGAAACAGGCAGTGTTGGTACCAGCCAACTTATCCAGGGGAATACCAGAAGACTCGATCGTCTCGTAGACGACCTCCAGACATTTCCGCTGCTGAGGGTCCATCCACATAGCTTCCACCGGGGTGATTCCGAAGAAGCTGGGGTCGAACTCTAGAAGAGATTCGTTAAGGAAATAACCTCCGAGAGCGCTGAAGCTTCCGGGACGGTCATTGTTCTCGTGGTGGTGGGCGCCGATGTTGAATCTCGTAGGCGGGACGGAAGGAGTCTGTCCAGTCTGCTTGTTCATCATCATCTTCCAAAACTCCGCTGGTGATCCGACGTCTCCAGGCAGACGGCAACCTATAACATATGTTAGTGACTTATTTCACGTGTTAAATTAGAAAGGAGACATACCCATTCCAATTACAGCGATGGGCTCCAGCTGCTGGCTTAGAGGCGCCTCAGATGATCCTTCAAAGAATCCAGCACCTGCATATGCCTCGTCGTCGACTATGCCTTGCGCATTGGAGGCTTGGGCGTTGTAGCCAAGCTCGAATTCGAGCTCGACATCCGACGCGCTCGACGAGGAACTTTCTTTGAAGTGAGGCATCTTGATGGTTTGACTGTGGATTTCGTCTTCGGATCAAGGAGTAGTGAATCAAAAGACTTGCTTGCTTAATTCACTGTGAGCACAATGAAACAAGAAACAAGAACGAGGCCAGAGGGTTTGCGAGCTCGATATTTAAGTATGATCCAAGGCCAGCAAAGAGTCTATCGACAGTCTATAAACGGACTCTATCAGCGGTTTGTCCTACGGCCGTGTCCGGTTGGTCCGCCGCGATGCCGGATAGGGTTCGATACCTCCGTCTCGTCCAACGCAAGTAGAAAAGGAGGGTCCACCGCGCGTCTTACTGCAGATAGATGATGAAACGATAAACTGCAACATGGCCCAAATACCACACAACCTTGAGCAAAGCGTTGGTCCGTTGGCACCGCACGGCCGACGGGGGCGGACGACCAGATTTACTTATGATAGACTATAGTACAGGATGGTACCTAACAGGATCTCAAACACGGACCAGGTTCATCCACTCATCGCGGCAATCATTTGCAGCTAATGCAATTACATGGGGCCCGTTAGATCTATTAACAGGTACCTAGCTAAATTGTACTCCACGACTTGGATACGATACAGCTTGTGGAATTTACCAGAGTTGGTTCTCGTAAGTTGGTCATAGTATTGGTAGATAGCTTCAAAATACGAATTCTTTCCTTTTTCATCATCTTGCCGCTTACGAGTAAGAGCAACGTGAACCAGCTTCGACTACAATACCATTCACTTTTAATACATCTCATTTGGATGTGTTTCATTTTGGATGTGTCTCCTTTTGGGTATCTCTTCATCGAGTATGAACTTCACTCTACGTTACCGCTGGATCTCCAAATAGCATATGCTATATTGGGTCTAGATTTCTAGCTTGCGTTTGCGTAGGGACGGAACCCAGCCTCTGAAGAAGTTACGATAGGGTTTCGATGAAATCTCCGATCCCGCAGGCAGAGAGATCGTCGCTAGTGACAGACAAGTGACATCCCTGTACGCGTAACATAGGCCCTTGACCACCCTGACTACCCTGACCAGCCTGACCAGGGACGCAGAAGAACCGATTGGTCCTGATTTCAGAGACGATGTTATCCAGGGTTTCGTGCTGCTAGCCGCAGTGATGCAGGGTTTTCGATCGGGTAGCATATGCATGACAGGATGGCGTGACTTTTCGGGAAAAAGGATAGAGATTCTCGAACTCACGCACGTGATATGTAATATAATATTTGATAGTTATGTGAGATTACCTGGGTACGCTGATCTAAGTATGAATGAGCCTTACACTGTCTTGTGTGACTTTGGTATACTCTACTAGTTATATGAAATCTATCAGACATGATGATAGAGGAAACTGTCTTGCGGAGATATTTTAAAATTTAGCAAACTATAGCCATGTAATTACCTAAGATAATGCTTGAAAGGAAAACTCGAACTTCATCTTCCTTCTCAAGGCTTCCTAGGTATCTAAGGTACCTAAGGTAGGTAGGTAGGTAACCAAACCAAATCCTGTACACGGCTGGACTGGGTACTTGATTCCTAAGTCGCACCGTTACAACTTTACAACTTATCAGAGCATTACATTAGATAAGTGATTCGGTAGTTTATATCCAAGCCGTGAAATATGCGTAAAAGTCATCGTATTGCAATAGTTAAATTAAATATCGCCATAATTACTCGGGAAGGTTGGTCGTTTCTGATGTTTCTTGTAGATAAGCCTGGCCAATCATGAGTCTTCATCGGTCGTCGTGGCCGCACCATATTCGCACAGTACAGCCAATGATACGATTTGCCCGGTCGAGACGGCCGCTCCTCATACAAACCAAGCAAATAAACAAGCACACAAAAGCAGGAAATAAACCCAATTCTTACTCTACATCAATAACAATCAAATAATATCAAACGAAGTCTTTTGCCACATGTATAAAATAAATACCTAGCTTGAGATTCATAAAAACTCTTCTCACTGCCTCA
Organism: Daldinia loculata; assembly: GCF_022478755.1. Classification (NCBI taxonomy): domain Eukaryota; kingdom Fungi; phylum Ascomycota; class Sordariomycetes; order Xylariales; family Hypoxylaceae; genus Daldinia; species Daldinia loculata. The sequence continues at coordinate 296,990 of NW_026054889.1, forward strand.
TTTCTTTCTTATTTACCTACCTAGGTACTCAAGTATTTATTCAGCTATTATTCTTATCTACAACTCGAATTTCTGCCTTATAAGTTGGGTACCTTTGATGATAATTTTATACTTACTTTTTATTGGCAGCCATTTATATTCCTCGACAATGTAGTAGGGAACAGTCATGTCTTGACGTTTAAGAAATTCGACGGGCCAGTAACTAAGGTGGAGTTAATGAGACATGCACAATATATTTCAACAACTCAATTTTAAAAACCTACAGGTTCCCGTGAAACTTGATCATATAAAACAATTGGGTTATTACCTAGGTACCTGTCTACCTCACAGGCAATCTACAACCAAGGGGAGAACTCCTTCTCCTATAATAAGCTATGAAAGATTGAACATCCGCCATATAACTACCCACAATTAATAGAATTCAAGCCATCATCGCCATGTGTCGTTGGATTGCCGATATTATTCAGAATTCTTTGTACTAGAGTTTATCTCCTTTCAAATCTTCGTCGTAACTACCTATCTCTGGGTATGTAACGGTGCAATCATACCTGGGTATCTACGCACTATTGACGATCAGATATGCATCCATACCCGGCCACTTACATATAGGGGTCTTGCTCCGTCCATAAGAAGTCTTACTCTGGAACCACTGAGACCCCAGAGCAAAGGGCTTACGGTGCATGAACGTTCCAGTCCCAGATAAGCCCGTAGTCCTTCGCCTAATAGTACCTAGGGTTGCTTTCTCAAGCCTCTAGCATCATGACGCCTTCGATATACTATCAAATAAAATAGTAGTATTTTATCTTTTATGTGTTGTTTTATAGTGAGTGTATCGAGACCCCACCTCCATCTACACTTCTCGTACCTATTAGATAGCAACTTGCCCACACCACACGATGCTCGTTTAGCAGAATCGTATTGATCGTCAACAGGGTTGCCATCATTTCCCTGCCTCTTGAATTGCCGCCGCCCCATATAATACCGAGCGACGATAGCTTGAGAGATAGGCATACCCTTGCAAGGGCTGGCCTGGTCGAGCATCAACAGCCTAGGTCAGATGGAGTATTCGATCTTCACCAGGCTCATGCTAGGACTACTACACAACTTCAACCCCTCAAAAGCCAGCATTTGGCGAGCGAGCTCGCATCCAGAAATGACCGACGAATTCATCCAGCGTTACACTTTAAATTGCGCTATCAGATCACTGACGAGAAAATCCTGTTATGCAATAGGAAAACCTACGTATCGCCGATGGGTAGCAACTCTTGCTGCTGCGGACTTTAAACTGTTATCGCCGCCGTCTCAAATTTCATCTATTTATCCGCGACTTCGGATGCAGAAATCGTTAACGACCACGCATGGAAATCATCTGTTCTTCTATTGCTGTTTTACATATTTGATTCGGTACATGAGAGCAAGCATGGCTTGATACAGCTCATTAAAAGTAAGTGAGACGCGGCGGTTCTAGTTCTGACGTTAGATGTCATGTATATTCTCATGTGCTTCAAGAGAGACTATAATTGGCTGGATAGGGCGTGCATGTTTGATTGGTTAAGATTCTGGCTTACCCCTTTTAATCATTTCATTGCTGACTACAGTTGTCGACAAAGCTCCAACATTTCCTATGCAATGGACAGTTCTAATAGTAAGACCAACTTAAACCTGCCTGTATAATGGTGTTGATGCCATATCTTTCAATCAAGTTCTTATAGCAGTGCCAGTTGCATCTTGGCCCCTGGCCCCACGATTTGCCTGGATCATGGAAACTCAACCATGATGATAGCCGCAGTGAAGTAAAGTATATGCGCATTTCATTTATAATTCACGAAATAGACTTGCCTACTGGTAGTTTCTAAGACAAATAGCTCGGCGCCGATTACTTCATAAAGCAAGCAAAGGCTAGCCTTCTTAAATAGAAACTTATACTTCGTTTTATTTTCGGGGGAACGATGATATCCAAGATTTCAGCCATTGATTAAAGCCTGGTATGAATAAGCCAACTCTTATTATTCTATTGCTTATAGTAGAATTATCGAATAGTTCCACGTATGGCTAAAAGGTATTGTCTTCAACATGATATTCGCAATCATTGCCATTTATATTGAATAATAAAACTTATCCAAATATAGCTTTGGCGAGTCAAATAGTTGAGCCGTGATCAAGTTTCGTTCTTGTGTAATCTAGCATTATACAAACTTCCTCTCCCCCCTACGCATTAGATCCCTTAGACTTCATATCGGAACTCCCTATTCTGCAAATCCGTTAGATCTAAGAACTCGTGGTTCTCTTCGGGCCTATAAGTTCCATCAAGTGCCGCCTTTTCCTGTTCTCGCTGCTTATTCCGTCTATCCAATACCCATCGCATCACTACTAGGTCAATAGTGATAAGGACGTAGATAATACAAATTGAAATCTTAGCCGGGAGGTAGCGTGGTGCGTCCCGAGCTTGGAAAGTCTGTGGTGAGATGATATTGCCAACTGTATAAGCGATCGTTCCTATACAAGCGACCGTAATTTTCTTCGTTGATCCTGCCACGTTCGAACTCTGAAGCCCAAGGATTGTGGTCCACCCAATTGGAATACCACCGCTCGTATAGTAGCCGATCAAAGCAGGCACCCGTTCAGTCGTGGCCATCAGAATGGCACCAATTATCGCAGGGATGTGGCCAGCAATGCAAAAGTACAGCCTCTGTCTCATCTTCATCGCGCCGTATGTAAGTCCTATTAATGCCACCACCTCCCAAGCACCGAGTGGAGTTACTAATAACAAAGATTCCTCGCTGGAGTAGCCCATACCCTTCACCAAAATGTTCCCGAAAGATGTGGCAATCGAGTTAGGGATATTGGCTGCAAAAATCCAGAATGCGTATAGCCAAGTCATCGTGTCAGTTAACGCTTCTTTTACCTGGTCCCATTTGAAAGTTTGCGACCCGATGCCCTGTTCATTATGCCTAATGCGTTCGAGGTGAAGCCCCTTTTGCTCCTTGTCAAGGAATCCCGCAACGGCGGGGGAATCTGGCATAACGAACCAAAACGCAATTCCCACGGCTGCCGTGAATAGACCCAGAAATAAAAAGATAATTTGCCAGCCCTTTAAGGCTGCGTTTGGATCCTTTCCCACATGTGTGGCCACGCCATACGCGAAAAAGCCCCCAAACATCTGCGCTGCTCCGCACATGGAGAACCATATACCCACACGAAAGGCCTGTTCCTCCTTCGTGTACCATTGAGAGGTAAACAACACCCATGCCGGCACCACGCCTGCTTCCAAAACTCCGAGAAAAAACCGGCACACCAATAACCCGGCATAGTTCTTGCAAGCTGCAAGGCAAGCCAGAGTGGCACCCCAGAGGGTAACATTAATTGAAGTGTACTTAGCAAGAGGGAATAGTTGTATCAGACGAATCGTCGGGAACTCAAAGGCGAGCTGGCCGAAGAAGAAGATGGACGCTACCCAGTTAAACTCATTCCCTTTGAGTCCAATAGATTCTGTTATACCGGTAACGCTGGCATAGGAGATGGCAGTCTTATCGATATACTGGAGGAAGTCTGCTATACGTTAGTAGAAGGCCCCTGATACATGTGGCTTTGCGACCTTTTCTAACATAGCTCAGAAAGATAGAAAGGAGGGCAAGCATGGCGATCGTAGTTACGTACAGACTATACAAATTAGCGGCATGATATGCCAGTCGATACGCCTAACGAGTCTTCGATGAACTTCAGGATCAACAACCTGATGCACCCCGCCGGTTTCCTTCAGAAGTTCCAGAGCTGCATCAGCACCGGACTTGAAGGTTTTATGTACGCCGACCGAAGCAGACTTTGTCGCATGCTCCTCTGAGCTCGATTTGGCTTGAGCCGGGTCCTCGGCCATCCCCGGCGCCAGGACATCTCTATCTTTTTCGTGTGAATCAACCATCTCGACCATAAGCACGATTGGGTCGTCGCGGTGAGTTTAGGATCTTGAGAAATTATGAAATTGACATATTTCAAGAAACGAAATTCTTAAAAATGTGACTGGGCTAAATTAAAGGCGCGCGACGGCTTCATGGCAAGGTGAAAGGGTTCAGCGCGTCAAACGCTACCATGATAAGATAGATTGCCCACATTGATTTCGTGCTGTGCAATGAAATAGCACATTTCTCCAAGCACGTCATTTGAGGGCTGATGATGCCACGAGGCTGACAAAGATTCCAAGCAGCCAATTTGCTAGCTAGGAAATTATTAACATCTAGGCATTGAGCTATGTAGTACTTAACGACAGAGTCTAGAATACTATTATAGTATAGTATTAATAGTCGCGATTTAGAAAAAATGGCTTTATGCGGACGTCCGCGACGACTTTATAAACTCGTCAGAGTATTGACGCGATTAAGGGGTTTTATGTTTTAGGGATGCAAATTTTATTATACGATTAGCGTATAATACCGCATAATAAAATATTATATTTTATAATCGATTTATTATGCGTATAACGGATTAAGTACACCCGATTATCCGGCGCACTAATGTTTAATCAGGATAACGCTAGTATTAAAGCTTTATTAAGGGTTAATGTGGGTTATATTTAATTAAATGCTTATATCTAGTAAACTATTACATAGAAAAATTTACAAAGTAATGACCTTACATATAAGTGTATTATATATTGCGTATAATGTACATAATAGTCGCATAATATATAATAACGCATAGTATAGATCTATTATGCGCATAATGGGCATTCCTACTATTTTCAAAAGCTATGAGTACTACCTACGTAGGTTAGGTACCTAGGCAAGTGGCCCCTTTTTAAGTTATCCTCGTCCAAGTCAACTTGTGAGATGCAACGCCCCGTAATCTATCTAGAATATCATGTTCATAAAAGGTAGAGCCTGGCAACTTTTAGTTATATTACGCTTCCCTAAACTAGAGTTTGGGCGCGATGCTAGTCAATTAACTACCTAGGTACCTGGCCCCCTAATAATACAAACTGACTTGGTAATATCGTATTTCTGGGAACATCTTGCTTACCATGCTAGCTCATCTTAGTTATTGCGTTAGGAATCTTTCGCCTTAGGATATATATAGCTGAAAGGCGTGGATGGATATGAGTATTGAAATGCTAAGTTAGCAGGACTCCGGTAACTTCGAAATTTTTCCATTTTATTATAGTTAGAGGAGCGGCAAACTCTCTGTAAAGATTGCAGCGAGGTTATTTATTTATATGGGAAGCAAGAGATTTAGAATACGAAGGAGTGCGGTAATTTGATGAAGCTTCTGTGGTCTCTTCACTAACTATATCTTTTGCTTTCTCCTATGTCGGTCCAGAGAGCCCGGGACAATTGGCTTTTCTAGTCATAGTATCGGGCTCCGGAGCCAGTATCGTAAGAGTCGAACTAGCGGATATTCAGCTTAAGACAGATTCGAACTCGTACCACAATCCGTCTATACCTCTAGCTCAGCTGATATTTGACCTTAGGTGGCTGGCTACATGGACCCTCGGTGAACCGTGATCTTCTTAATTTAGTCGATGTATTCTTCAATTAAGTAAAGATTCATCATGCCGAGGGAATGAGATTATTATATACTTCATATCGAAAGCCTTAAAATATAGAACTATCGCTTTGGGACGTCTTTCTTTAAAACTTATCGGAGGAGGGGGGCAGCTTGTCCAAGCTCAACTTTCAAACCTCAGAAAAGAAAAGATTATCGGATGGTTCATTGAGGCAACGTGTGAACTATCACGAGGTGAAAAGCATGGAAACAAGTTCGTTCTTCCGCGATGAACTCTCACTTAGTCACAAGAGCCAGTGGCTATACAGACTAAAGGTATCTTTTGTTCTATGCCTCATCTGGAATCCTAATACGAACATTTGGTACTTGTAAAGAGTATTGGTACCTACCTACCGGCATCGCCGTCTCGAGACGTGACCTTGTGACAAATATTTCTTTTCGATACGGGAGGCGTAGATACAAGGAATGATATTTGTAGATATTTGTAATGTAGGAGGAAGCGAAGTCAGAGCCAGTAACCGGTAAAACTCTTCTGATTACATTGAAGATATGTGTCACAGTTCCTAAATCAGACACCGACAAGAGATAATAATGGCCGCAATGGCCTCGGTGGTAAATCTTTTCAGCTGGACTAGGGCGTAAGCCATCGTACGGGCATATTAGTCCTTTAGCCATAAGCTGATTTTTAGTTGACTTTCAAGATAAATATGTGTATTTTTCTCTCGAGATCTTGTCTGAAGGTCATATCCATCTATCAACACTTAGCCTCATTGCTTGTCAAGCTTAAGGTTTTCACTGATCTCGTCTTTCACTTCGCCTCCTTAATGGCTACTGCATTTGCCCTTATATCGCTCGCATTTTGCTTGCAGATCCAAAGCACATACGCTGCGCCGCACTATGGACTTTTGCAACTTGAATTTGACTATGTCGTCGTCGGAAGTGGGCCGGGAGGCCTTACGATAGCATCTCGACTATCTGAAGATCCAAATGTCTCAGTCGCGGTGATCGAGGCGGGAACATGGTCCGAGAAAGTAACAGGGAACCAAAGCCAAGTTCCTTCATACGACTACTACTACAACGGAAAATCCCCTAATGATACCAATCCATTGGTTGAGTGGGGATTTCTCACGACGCCGCAAGCGGTTCGCCCCCTTTTCCAGTTGAAAATCAGCACTTACTAACAGCTTTTTATAGGGCATCGATGACCAAATTGTGCATTATAGTCGGGGAAAATCAGTAAGTACTAAAATTCTGCGTGCCTATTAGTCTCTTTGCTAATTATCCGCAATTAGATCGGTGGTTGTAGCAATTTAAACTATATGTCCTATATCCACACATCTAAAGGTGCACTCCAAATGTGGGCTGACACTGTGGGAGATGATGCCTACGCCTTTGATAGTGCTTGGAACTACTACCGCAAGAGCATGAACTTCACGCCGCCGAATACTGAGCTTCGATTAGCCAATGCAACAGTCGCATGGGAGACAGTTGAAGCGGCCGAAGGGGGACCGTTGGACGTCAGTTTCTCGTCTTGGGCTCAGTCTTGGAGTACCTGGGTTGCCGAATCTATGGACTCGGTTGGGATCCATAACACGAATGTCTTTCTCAATGGCATCCTCAATGGTTCTGCGTGGTTGGCGTCAACTATCAATCCCCGCAATGGCCATCGTGAATCTGCTGCAACGGCCTTCCTAACGCCATACCTGAGCCGCCCCAATCTTAAAGTCTTCGACCTCACCCTTGCAGAACGCATTATTTTCGATGCCAATAAAACAGCTCGCGGCGTGCATGTTAGTTCTGCCAACGGAACGCGCACGATTGGGGCAAGGCGCGAGGTCATCGTGTCGGGCGGCACGTTCCAGTCGCCACAGCTTCTACAGGTATCCGGCGTCGGCCCGACCGAGCTTCTTACTCAACACAACGTTACTGTTATTGCGGATCGACCAGGTGTAGGCCAGGGTTTGAATGACCACATATTTTACGGCATAGCCTATCGTGTAAATGTTGAGACTGTGTCAGCACGCATGTATGGCGATGCTAACGCCATAGCCATCGAGCAATTCAACGCAAATGGCACTGGGCCGTTAGCAAGCCCCGGCGGTGACTACGTCGGATTTGAGAAGCTCCCTCAGGATATACGACAGGAATTCTCACCTTCCACAGTGAACGAGCTCTCTTCTCTCCCCGATGACTGGCCGGAGATGCAATATCTCTCCCTCCCTAACTACGTTGGAAACTTCGAGTCCGCAAGTATTGGTTCCCCCAAAGATGGGTATATGTACGCAACTCTACTTGCTACTCTAATCGCTCCATCCTCGAAGGGTAGCGTTAACATCTCTTCTCCTCGGATGAGCGACCACCCACTCATTAACCCCAACTGGCTTACGACTCAGCGAGATATTGACTTGGTGATTGGCGGATTTAAGCGACTTCGTCAGATACTTGAGTCGCCAGTAATGGGAAATGTCACCATTGGCCCCGAGTATTATCCAGGATACAATGTAACGACCGATGAGCAGATCCATCAGCAAGTAAAGGAGAGCTTTAACACCATGTATCATGCTAGCTCGACTTGCAAGATGGGTCCATCGAATGATGACTATGCTGTTGTAGATCAACATGCTCGGGTGTATGGGGTTAGCAACTGTAAGCTCATTTCGTCGCTTAGAATTAAGATTGCTATTAACAATGCAATAGTGAGGGTTGTTGACGCTTCTGTCTTCCCATTCCTGCCGCCTGGTAAGATTTCCTGCCTAAGCTACCCCTTCTACCCTCTTGTGCTAACTATCTAAACTTACAGGTCTTCCTCTGGCCACTATTTGTAAGTTATGAGACTGATTATACCGAGACGATGATGAACTGATACGCGAATAGATATGCTGGCTGAAAAGATCGCTGAAGATATAAAGAATGGACATTAGGGCTTTTCTTTTTGTTCCGCTGAAATATGTGTGCTGATTTAAAGCTTTGGGTAGTAGATATTGATTGTGATAGAACGGTGTCCGAGTATTATAGACTAACTTCCCACTCTATCTCTAATTTGTGCCCTTTTATCTCGGCGTTAAACCATTCGATTATCTCAATGTTTTCTTGGCATGTCTTAGAGTAGTCTAAAACATCGCTCTCAGCCAACGCTTTCACTGCCTGTAAGAGTATTTGTTGAGCAAGGTTCTTCCCTATGCAAGCTCTAGATCCAATGCCGAACATAAACAGGCTCCTTTCCATGCCCAGTCTTCGTAATCCCGAGTCTTGGCCCTCATCAAGCCATCGTTCTGGGTAGAAGGAAAGGGGATCTGGAAACACTGCGGGATTGTAATGTAACACCGAGGCTGCTGCACCCACAATAGTACCCGGTGGTATATGGAAACCTCCGACGTCAAGTCCATCTGCAGGTACAACACGAGTGAGGCGACTAGGGTTGGCCATACCTAGCCGTAATCCTTCCTTGACAACTGCCCTTAGATATGGTAGCTGGTATACGTCATCAATACCACCTTTAACTTCCCGTTGCAAAGTGTGTAGAACGTCGGGCCTCTTCATCAAGTGGAAGATAATAGTCGCGAGCATGACTGCTGTAGAGTCTGCTCCGGCAAATATGACAGCTTTACACTGTTCTTTAACTTCTGTGGGATGAAGTCCAACTTGCAGCAGCCTTGCCTGATAAGAGTCTGAGCTTTTCTCGTTGATGGTCTGAGTTACAAGACGGGTTGCGTATCTGTCTAGATTGATGATAGATTCAGAAGCCTCCTTGTTCGAACTGATATACATGGAGACAGCATAAACAATGCCGAAGAGCCAGTGAGGCAACAACGAGAAGCGTGCGAACGCAACAATTTGGAAAATGAAGGGATTGATGCTAAGATGTGTGTTTAGGCGGGCCTCTATCGGAAGGTTTTCGTCTTCAGTGAGCCCACCGTAGGGCTCGCCCAGTAAATATCCGCTAACCGCGTCGACGGAGAGACGAGCGCAGAGATCGAGAATGTCAACCCTTGCGCCGCGTAACTTTATTGCCGCTGCCTTGAAGTCTTCAAGGCGCTTCAAGAACCTAGCTATAGATTGGTTGATGACGCCGTTAGGTTGACAGGCTAAACGTAGCCGACTAAGGGCGAAGAGAGGAGCTACTGGTTTCGCACGCACATCGCGGTAAGATGTATCAACCGCGGAGAAGATAGAGACGATAGGTCCGAGATTGAAGTTTTGATATCTATCATCTTTTAGGAACCCACCACCAGCTACGTAAATTGGATGGATGCTGGAACTATCGGAGATGGACAAGCCGTTTGGTGATATTCGTAACACGGTTGTATTGTACTTTTGGTGGTAGTGACGAAGGACCCGACCTTCGATTCCCATGTAGGTAACTGTATACATGAAAATGGACGATACTCGTCCTAACAACGGTCCAGGGATTTGGCTAAGGGGATGAAAATACAATCGGTAGATAGCAATAAACAGTGTTATAATTAAGGCAATGAGCCCTAAATTCATCGTACTCATGCTGGATGCTTTGAAGTGTTTCTTTTTGACAGGTATGGATAGGGACGATGGGATCTTCTGACACAGAATCCTCACGACGGCTGCTATTTACTAGAAACATATCAAACATGCATACCTAGGTAGGTACATATCTAGTTATAATTTTAACTCCAATTTATTCTAGGTTGTAAAGCCCGATCAAGTGAAACAGTTCATCCCACATTTCTACGTTAAACCTACCCCTCCCACCTAGAGCATGGCAGGAATAGATAACACTGTGGCGTGAAGGATATATCGTGACACAACTGTTGCTGTCTTACTCGCATTACCTAGGTATGAAGTGGATACATAAGCAGCCTCCTCGGATAGCCTACTTGGATATCGGCCGTAGGTAGGAGGTCATAATCGTCCGAGATTTAGACAGATAGGCCAGTTCCGCTCCTACAAAGACTATATACTTGAGTAGGTAGTTGGGACACACCAACGATTGTGAGATACCGTAGCCAGAGGACGAAACAATATAGGCACAAAATCATTTATGAGTCGAAGCATTTACTGAGACCTTCTGTATGCCCGTCTACGTACCATTATAGTAGAAGCATTAGTCCGAAAGACATAAGATGATGGCAACTACTTCCCCCACAACTGCGACTCTAGCCCGAAGCTTGAACGCTATCAAGCTAACTGAATTTTCGAATGAAATCGAACGCATCCAAGCCCTTCAAGCCGCTTATGCGCTCATTGGCCGCCTTGAAACTCCCTGGGAGACCATTGTGAGGCTAGGCATGAATCAAGTGTGATCACCCCGTCCGAATCATCGGCACTACATAATGACACAAGGTTATAGCCGGCCCTCTCGGCGAGCCTGAAGGTTAGCAAAGACCTAGAGCTGTTCGAAAAATGGCATGGGCGTGATGATGTGCCTATGACCAGCTCCCAGGTGGCAGCTATGGTCGGCGCTGACGATGCTCTCCTTGGTCAGTCTATAATTAGCACAATCCCGTATTCTTGCTTTATTCTTTCACGTTGAGAAGGTGTATAGTAACTTGGAATCAGTACGCTTACTACGCCACTTGGCGGCGAATCATATGCTTGAAGAGCCTTCTGAAGGCATGTTCAAACCTACACCGTTCACTCTTTCACTTGTGGCGCCTGTCTTTGGGGAGTGGATTCATTATATGTATGTATTATGTTTTACGTGCGTCGCCTTGTGTTGATACCAATACCTGCTTTATTAGATACGACGCCATGATTCCTTGCTTCTACAAGATGCCCGAGTACCTGTCGAAAACCGGCTACAAGAATCCTGTGGACCCAGCGAACGGTGTATTCCAATTCGCCAAGAACTACAAGGGAGATCTGTTTCAGTACTACGACTCGCACTCGCGCGAGGGTCAATCGTTTAACCATGTCATGGGTGCAGTCATGGCGCAGCAGGCTAGCTGGCTGGACATAATTCCTCACGATAGGATTGTCGCAGACCACCTTAGCGGGCAGCCGCTGGTGGTCGACGTTGGGGGGAACATCGGTCACGATCTTGAACGATTCCGAGAGGCCCATCCAGAGACAGCCACAGATCTCTATCTGCAGGACAGGGCCGAGGTCATCCAACATTCAAAGTGCCCGGACCCCGTCAACAAGATGGCCCACGACTTTTTTCAGAGCCAACCGATTCAAGGTAAGACGTCTAAAAAGACATTCTATAATACATGACGACTTGACCTAACGCTTAGGGCTATTTTATAGGTTCGCGTGTGTATTATATGCACGGGGTCCTACACGACTGGCCTGATGAGCAGGCATGTAATATTCTCAAGATGACTAGAGAGGCGATGCGGCCGGGGTATAGCAGGCTTCTAATACACGACCATGTTGTTCAAGAGCAGATGGCACATCCGCATACAACATCATATGACTTGACCATGATGGTCAAAATTGCAGGTCAGGAGAGGACAGAATCGCAGTGGACCAAGCTTCTACGTCTTGGTGGACTGAAGGTCGTAAAGATATGGAGGTCGCCCCTGGCAGTGCAGGGCATCATAGAGGCTGAACTAGCCGAAGAAGCTGTGTCGTCTTAATTATCATAAGTCTTTAACACAGAATTGATATTTGATATCATATTTAACAGTTGATAGTTGATGGGGATAAATACAAGGCTATCAACTAGCCCTACAGGGTTAGCTATGCTACCCTACTTATTCAATTATTAGATAAATACCTAGGTAGTTGGAACTTACCCTCCTAGTTATACGATATATCATTACCATGCTCGTACAATACCCTTATTCTTTAGTGACCTTTGATACGTACAGCGCGTTGCGCTATTGCCCCTTACAACAGCAGTTAACACGGCTGTTCAATGTCCCATACAAACCGTAATATAGTTGATAGGTATTATACTTAATATTTGATATTATATTGCCCTATCTGCCACACATAAATCACTACCACCTCCATCATCCCGTGTACATGCCATCTTGCCATGGGAATTTTTAAGTCCCTTATACATCCGAATGAAGTAGACGTTGTAATACCCAATGACGTGGCAAAAAAAGGGAAGTGAATTAATTCGTTGCTAGACTTTAAGTTACACACAATTCGCAAAAGTCCGATATATCCTAGCCCCGTAAATCCCGAGGCCGAAAAGAGAACGTTTTTTATCGTCTAACTATGATCTAAATACCTAACTATCTTATCCTTTAAGTCGTTTGGTTTTCTCATAAATTACGGCCACGCCCTCCTACTAGTTCCACTTACCTTTTCCCCCCAAGATCAACTTCAAGTCCAAACTCAGCTCAATTCTCAATCAATTAAACCGAATCATCTACCAAAAAAATCCGTCATGGCCTCATTCCCGTACAAGAAGGTGCTCCTTATCGGTGCCACTAGTGGCATCGGCTTGGAGCTCGCCGAACAGCTCGTGCTGAAGGGAGTCTATGTCATCTCAGTCGGCCGTCGCCAGAACCGCTTGGATTCTTTCATATCTGCTCACGGAAGCTCTAAGGCAGCTGGTTTTGCATTTGACATTGCCGAAATCGACAAGATCCCCTCGTTCGCCGAGACGTAAGTCTCCTTAGGCCTTAGACCCCTAACCTAACTACTTGCACTTTGCCCTATCATACTTACCATCCACATGTTGTGTGTAGTGTCATCAAGCAGCATCCGGATATCGACTGTATCGTTCTTAATGCCGGTGTGCAATACGTGATGGATTTCAGCAAACCGCACACCGTAGACATCGCCAAGATTCAGAACGAAATCAGCATCAACTATGTTGCGATAGTTGCTCTTACCCATGCCTTCGTGCCTTTCTTCCAGGCAAACAGCATGGACAAGGAAGTGGCCTTCATATAGTAAGATTCGTTCGACTTATATGTAGTTATCCGCCCCCCGTGCTAACAATTTAAAGCACCACTACGAGCCTGATGTCCGTGCCCTACCCCATGGTCCCTAATTACTCGTCGTCTAAGGCTGCGCTACATGCATTCATTCTCTGCATCCGTGAGCAATTCAAACAGAAGCCCGAGTCCAAGATCAACGTCGTTGAGCTTGTTGTCCCATTGGTTCAAAGTGAGTCCGAATCACTAGATTCAAATTAAGCCGTACAAATGATAAATCTTATCAACTAACTTAATGTGCAGCTGAGCTACATGACGGCCAGCCTGGGTGGAGCCAGGACTTCAACCCCGGTATGCCAGTGAAGCAGTTTGTGAGCGAGTCCATAGCAGGTTTTGAGACCAAGGAGGAGACGGTCGCAATTGGTCAAGCTAAGCAGGTTTTTGACGAGTTTGAACTCGAGAAGGGTCGTCGTGTCGGCCCAGTTTGGGAGATTATCAAGAAGAACATGGGCAAGGCACACACCTTTGGCTAAGTGCCTGTATCGACGATGCCTTGACGGGAATAAAAAGTGCTATGTCCAATGCAATTATTAGGGATAAATACAAGACTACCAAATAGTCCCACAGGGCTAGCTATACTACCTTATTTATACACTCATTAGGTAGATAGCTAGCTAATAGAACTTACTCTCCTAATCATACAATATACTATTACAATACTCCCAAAATACATAGCCGCCAAAGCCAACTGCTAATGCAGCACATGCAAGCTTTCTCTCTGCCATGCATTTCCCTAAATCAAAGAAGATTTACATTTGTCTCTACTTTGTTTGCCTTACTTGTTACGATGTAGGTATCAGGCTTTTGAGGATTCGACCACCGTATAATATTGCTTGTGCGACAGATGGTGGGCGGTCAGCAATACCGGGCCCGGAGTTAAGGCCTAGTCTTAGGACCCGAACCACCATATATGCCTAGTATATAGAGGCCGAGCTGACTATACGCCATCGCGCCGAAGTCGCGAGATAACTACGGGACTTTGAGTTGTTCACAAAGAGGTGGGTGTGAGACTATTGTATGCAGACAGCGAGTTCCACAAGTCAGATATGAACTTGACCTGACTCGGGCCTGGCTTGACCGGGCCTGGGTAGGCCCTTTTTTACGTATATTTACCCAGTATTTACCCAGATTAGGTATAAAAAAAAAATATTTGGTAGGTAACCAGATAAGTTGAAAATGTTAAGGCCCACTTTATAGCAAATTTAAAAGATATGATTGATAAAATAACAATTAATTAAAATTTAATTGTTATTTATTAAAACAATCGGTAACGTTATATAATCGGTAATGCCGTATAATCGGCGGTTATTTTAACACATTTTATAAAGTTTAATTAATTTAAAAAAAAACTTATATATTAATAAACTTTTAAAAAGATTTTATTTAAATTAAAAAGATTATAACTTTATTATAAATAAAATAATATTATTATTAAATTTAATATTTTAAACTTTATTATTTTTATATATTAATACTTTTTAATTAATAACGTTAATTTATTCCATTTTTTATTTTTATTTTATTATTTATTTAAATATTAAATTTAAAACATTATAATATTTAACGTTTTTATTATTATAATAGTTAATAATAAAACCGTTAATAATTATAAAACAATTTAAAATAAAATTTTTATATAAAAAAACTTTATTACCGTTAATAATATATAATTTATTTTACCATATATTACCGTTAATAAAATTAAATATATTATTAACGTATGGTTTTATATAACCGTTAATTTAAACATTTTAAAATATAATAATTATTTAATTTTTATTAAAAAAATTATTAATAAAAAAAATAAAATAAATTTTAAAAAAAAAAGAAAATATAATTTTACCATTATTATAATAAATAAAAAATTATTAAAAAATTTAACGTTTTTTTAATTAATAACATAAAAAAATATATTAAAAATATTAAAAAATCTTATTATAATTTATTTATTAAAAAAAAAACTAACGTTAAAATTATTAACTTTAATTTTAATAATAACATTAATTTTATTTAAAATATTAAAAATTAAATTTTTAATTAAAATTTTAAATATTTTATTATAAAAACTTTAAATAATTTTAAATAATTATTATTTAAATATATTAACATTTATAATATACCGTTTACCGTTATTGTAAAAAATAAATTTAAAAATTTATTCGTTTTTTATAACCATATTTTCGTTAATAAAATAATATTATAATTTAAAACCATTATATTTTATTAATTAAAAAACTATTTTAAAATAATATATAATATTATTAAATAATAATTTTATAAATAAATAAAATTTAAAATTTACTTTTTTTTTAATATATAATAATTATTTAATAAAAAGATTATATTAATTATAATAATATATTATATTAATAAAAACTTTAAATATAAAACATAATTAATTAAATTATGTTATATATATAAAAATCATATAAATAAAAATATAATATATTATTTAATTAACATAATTAAAACTTATTAAATATAAAATAAAATAAAATATTATATTTTAAATAATATAATATATAAACATTTATTTTAATTAATAATAAAATAACAATTTAATTAACTTAATTTTTAATTAATAACAAAACTATTAAATATTTTTTTAAATATAAAAATAAAACTTTAACAAATAATAAAATAAATAAATTAATTAAACATTACCGCATACGTTATTTTAACCATATATTTAATATTATCGCTTTTAATTTCATTTTTAAAAAATCAGAAAATAATACATTAAAATTTATTATTTTATTAATTATTTAAAAGATTTATTAATTAATTATATATATCTGTTAAAACTTATAATAATAAAATATTTTTTATAAAATAATAAAAAAAGTTTAAATTAAAATTATTATTAAAAAAATAATTAATTTTATTAAAAAAACAAATTTAAATAAAAATGAAAAAATCTTTATATTTTTATTAATTAACGGTTTTTTTCCTATTAAAAAAATATAAAATTTAAATAAAAAAATAATAAAAATATAAAAATAAAATATTATTAAAATTTATAATAATATTAAATAAAATTTAATATTTACCAAAATTAATAATTATTTACGGTTTAAAAAAATTATAAATACTTTTTATTATAATTAACACATATTTTTTAATACAGTAATAAAATTTTCAAATAATTATAAAATTATAATAAAAAATTAAATTTATTTAAAAAAAATATATTAAATTTTTTAATTTTTTAAAAAAATAACGTTATAATATAAAAAAAAAAATATTTTTTTATTTAATATAATATTTTTAATGTAAAAAATTTAAAATTATTTATAAAAATTTTTAATTAAATATAATTTAATAAAAAAAAATTAAATATAAATTAAAATTTATAATTTTTATTTAATAATATTATAAATTAATAAAAAATACTTTATTAACATATAAAATTAAAAAATTAACTTTAAAAAATTTAACTTTTAATAAGTTTTTTAAGTTATTTATATTTATTTTTAAACGTTTAATTAATAAACTTTAAAACGCGTATAAAAAACCATTTAACGCGGTAAAAAAACGTAATATCATTTTTTAATAACCTAAAAATAATAACGCATTAACGGAAATATTAAAGCAAATATATTTAATTTAAACCGAAAAAATATTAAAAAAATTGCCGTTAAATTGTAATAAATTTATTAAAAATTTTAAAAATATTAAAATTTATATAATATAACGGTTTTATATTAAATTATTATTATATTTTATTTTAATAAAAAAATAAAAGTTTTTAAAATTAATTATTTAAAATTAATAATAAACGTTAAAAATAAAATCCAATTATTATAAATAAAATATAAATATATATTAAATAATAATATTAATTATATTAAAACCGAAATATTTATAAAACTTATAATAAACTTTAAAAAATTAATAAAACCATTTAAATTAAAAATATATAATAATATTAATATTAATAAAAAAAATAAATTTAAAAGTTATAATAAATTTGAAAAATATTTAAATATATTTAAAATTAAATATATTAAAATAAATGGCATTTTTATCGATTAATAAAAAAAAAATCGCAAACAATTTTTTCAATTATATTAATTAATTTTTGATATATTAACCATTTTTATAATATTATTAAAATATAAACGCATTTTTAACCAATATAAATTAACAATAACATTGTAAAAATAAAACGTTAAAATTAAAACATTAAAAGTTATTTAATATTTAAAATATTAATATATTAATAATAAAAATAAATTTTAAAAATTTATAAAAAAGCCACATAATATAAAGATAAAAATTAAAAATAAAATAAATAACATATTAAATAAAATAGTTTTAAAAACAATAATTATAAACAATTTATTAAATTTGGTAAATTTAATAAATTTAAACAATTTTAAATAATTATTAACACATTTATAACATACAATAATTTTATAATATTATAAAATGGTATAAAAATAAAGTATAAAAAAAAAATTAAAAAAGTTAAAAATGTAAAAAAAAAAGTTAAATAAAATAAAATAACCAATAATACAAAAACTTTAAGTAAATTTATATAAAATAATAATGTTAATAAAAAAAATAAAAGTGGTAAAAATAAAATTTAAAAGATTTAAAAAATAAAAAATAAAAAATAAAAAAAATAATAATAATAAAAAAAGTAATAATAATAAATAAGGTAAAAAAAGGATTAAAAGATTTAAAAAATAAAGTTATTTAACTTGTATATTTTAATAACAACGATGTATTTTTTAATGTTTTAAAAAGATTAAAAAAAAAATGGTAAAAAAAAAAAATTAAAAAAGTTAAAAATAAAAAAAAAAAAGTTAAATAAATAAAATAATTAATAATATAAAAACTTTAAATAAACTTATGTAAAATGGCAATAAAAGCGATAAAAGTGGTAATTAAAATAATAAAACTAATAAAAGTGGTAAAAATAAAATTTAAAAAATCCGAAAAATTTAAAAAATAAAATTATTTAATTTATATGTTTTAACAATAATAATGTATTTTTTAATATTTTAAAATAATTAAAAAAAAAGTTATAAAAAGAAAAATTAAAAAATATAAATAAAAGTAAAAAATAACCAATAATATAAAATAAATAAATAAATTTATATCGTAATATGTATTTTTTTAAATACATATTAAAATACATATCGTAATACGTATTATATAATAAAACTATCCGTAATCGTGTTTTTAAAATCACGATAATTTTTTAATGTTTTTAAAAAAAAGTTATATAAAAAAAAATTTAAAAAAAATGGTAAATAAAAGTGGGTGGGAATATAGGTTAACCCCCCCGAATCAGCCAATCATATCGCCGGAAAAATTTTACCCGGGGTTTTGCCGGTATCGATAACGTAAATGCCTCAGGCCAGTCTCACAATACGGCCAGGTAAGCTTTAAATTCGAACGTATCTGACTTGACTCGTATCGAGCCAGGTATATACGATTATCTGACTTGACCTAACTCGTGGAACTCGCTATATGCAGATCTTGAACAAGCTCACCGATGGCACTGTGCGTCTTTGTTTACAGATACAAGGACTCGTGATGCAGCATTACTAATTGTAATGGCATCTAGATGAGTCTCGTAATATCGTTATTGATTAAATCTATGTAAGGATTACGAGAATTAGGTAATTATGTGTACAATTATAGTCATTCTGTGCTCCACCAGTGGCTGGTCCGTGCATAGCAGCGGATCCACAGCACTGCATTCTGCATTCTGCATTCTGCATTCAGTTTTGGCCGGTCAATTCTTGCAGCGAGAGAAGACTTGATTTATGTACCTGATATAGTCACAGCATATATTAATTGATGACATTTCAGCCACTACCAAATTATCTTTTGGTCAGGTGGTATATCTAATATCTACCTAAGACATTAGGTCTATCTCTCTACCGGCCTTCTCCGGGCATAATCATTTCTAGTACGTGGACCTATTCATGCAAGAATTGAGCAACCCCCGCGTTTTGAGGCTCTTATAATACTACCTGCGTAAGCACGGGAACGTCGCATTGTAATTCCCATTGCAATTACAATCAAAGAAACCCGCCATGCGCGCACGTAGATTCCATTGTGGTGGAGGTATATGAGGGAGTACAAGTACGGAGATGATTCCGGATGAGGTAAATGGTTTAAATGGTCCCATTCGAGATTTGTTGGTTATTCATTCCCGCACCAACACAACCAATCAGATCATCGGTAATGTAGTCAATTGCCTCATCTAACGTCCGAATAAGTACGTATCGGCTGTGTGACAGTATTGCTGTCTGTCAAGTCTAATTAAAAATTGGTCCAAACCAATAGAACTGTCACGAGGCGGAACCAAACAGCATGGAAACAAGTTCGTTGTTCCGCGAGGAACTCTAACCTAACTATGGGAGTCTATGTCTATCATATTGAACGTATCCTCTGTTCTAGATGTCTCATCTAGAATACTATGCCGAGCCCTAAAATTACCAGAAAGGGTAACAGATTTAACTATAAAAATTTATAAAAGTTTGAAAATACGTATGTTCGTATAGAACTAGAGTGCTGTTAGAAGTATCCCGTATCAATCCTTAATTACCTACTGGCCCTTTCTTTAATTAACGCACAGCGCTAGAAGGGCGCGAGAGTCGATAGACAGCGCTAATAATACCTGCAAGTATACCTTAGGTACCTAACCTATCCAGTAGAAAGGAGCAAGTTCTGATTTCTGCCTTCACTATTGAAAGTCAAGCATAAGGAAGGATAAACAGTGATAGAATTACTCCATCCAATATCTAACCAGTACTAAATAGTTCTGCTCACTACATCCAAGACTAAATCCAAGTTGAGTGGATCTAGCGCATATCGCGCACTCGTTACGTCTGACGAGACCTCAGTTCATGGTTGCTTCTTCAGCTTAGCATAGAAACCTCTCTGCTTGAAGAACCAAGCGTTCTCTACAGTAAACCTTTCTGGATCGACAACTTGCATCTGTGTACCTCGTCAGTAATAACTCAATTTTTATAGCCTACCTTAGGTCAGGTAGCAAAGCAACGCTAGTTGGGTCGGCTCACATCGTAGTTTAAGACAAGGAACGGTACGAGTTTCTTCAACTCTAGCATTCCGATGTGCTTGCCGAGACACACTCGCCTTCCAGCTCCGAACTAAAATTTGTCAGTTCTTGCCTCCATTGTCGTCTACACATCCTGTGATCCTGTTGGAGAAATATGCAGATAGGTAACTGACCGTAAGCACGCTGTGCTCGAGTTGTTTCTTATGCTTTTCACCGCCGACCAACCACCTCTCGGGGTCCCACGAATTAGGATTATCCCCAAATGTCTCTCGATGCCGATTGACCACGTAAGGGTTGCCGCCCACGAGGGTGCCACCAGGCAGATACTTTCCCAGAACTGTCACCCCTTCAGCGGGTACAACACGCTCAAACGGAAGCGCGAAAGGGGGGTGTAGCCGGACGCCTTCCTGAATGCATGCATCCAGATAAGCCAAGCCATATACGTCACCCCACTTAGGATATCGCCTGGGCAAGTTTGCTCCAAGCAGCTCTTGGCGAAGCTTCTCAAGTGTTTCGGGGTGAGTAAGTAGATTATCTGACGCGTGTTAGCTCTGTGTCCTTCCTGTATTACCAAGTCTAAACTGCTTGAGATATTCTCGTATGTAGAGGAGCGGGTGTAATGGAATGCTATCGTGGCCACGGAAGGACCCAAGTAAGGTAGAAAATATCTCCAGTATCAAAATCTGGCCATCGTATATGAAATGGCTTACTGTAAGTTATGCAATTAGTACAATACTCAAATATCTATATTGGACCCACGTAAGGGCTAGGTAGAGAAAGGGTGCATTTTGCTCGGAACATACCACATAACAGTTCTCATAACTGTACCTGCTGAGTCGGAACCTGCAATGACGTTTGAAAATACCCATGCCGTCGGTGCCCTAAAACTATCAGCACCTTGGCCTTAAGTCAGCATATAGCGAGACTTACCAGGAGGGAATTTTGTCATTAGACTGCTGGATTTCGAGGTAGTAGGACAAAAAGTCGCTAAACGGGTGTTCACGTTTCATGTGAGCCTCCATGTCTTGTTTCTTCTCGATAGTCTGTAGCCGTTCTTGGATAGCTTTACCAACGAACTGGAGAATAGACATGCCGGGTGTCTGGAAGAGCCCGTGGACGATCCTATTCTTGTTGATAATTGGATCCAGCCATGTCATCTGCGTCAACTGTTTACGGCCATCATTAACGTAGTCCGGCCGCCCCAGTCTCAACTCAACTTACAGCGGAGTGGGCCTTCATAAAATCGAAGATAGTTGCCAACATGCCCCCAACATCACGGCCTTCGTCAAGGAAACCGTACCTCTTGGAGAAGGACAAGGTCCCCATGACATCGAACGCAAAGTACTGGAGCCAGTCCCCAAAGTTAAAAGTGGCTCCCGTCTCTGAAAAACGCTTGTCTAATTGCTTTTCTAGGCATTCCAGCACTTCCTCGACGAGACCTTCGAATGAAACCACGTTAGATAGAGAGAACAGAGGCGCGATGGGATTCTTGATTAGTTTGTGTATCTGCTCATCCTGCGTATTGAAGACGCCCATCAGCGAACCGCTGTCACGCGTGTAAGGCCTCAGTGTAGCATAGAAATCGCCCTGTGAAGATTGTTCTGTGTTAGAAAAATCGGCACAACCATGCAATACCGCATTCAGATGTTAATTACCTTTGGAAACCCTGGTCTCATTGGATATATGGTCGGGATGGCCTCGGGGTTGCTGATAGATATCATATTTGGACCAATTCGAACTACTTCGCCATATTTCCGGTGAACCTCTTCGTGGATCAGGTGAGCCCTTCCTGTCTTAACCCATAACAATCGCTGTAGATTGGTAAATTTAGCACAGAGAGGCCCAGGGATGTGCCTCAATTTCCACCACGTCCTGAATGCCTGGAAACCAAGTATAGTGCATACCCCCAATATTAGTAATGGTAGGTTGTCATTAGGTAGATAGTCAGCTAGGGGTGTGATGCCTCTCATCATGTTGAATTCGAGTTGTGTCGTCAATGTTGCTGAATGGCTTGGGGAAATAATTGACAGCGTGGAAGTGAAAGTGGGAAGTGACAGAGTCAGGGAGTTTAAGAATTCTCAGGGGGGACCTTGAAGGGACTTCGCGTGCTCACGGAGCGTACTCAGTCAAACACACCCGGCACCAATATACCGAACAGATATCTCCCAATACTGTTATCCGGGGCTACTATTCTCAACAGTAACTTTACTGCATAAGTACCTGTCGGGCGTTAGCCCGGTCGAATGCATGTAAGCCGCGGAAATTCATGCTCTGGTTTCACAATATGATAAACCTACATGTATGCATTTTTGATGTGTTGCGGGTTATCACTGCGGTAAGACAGATGATTCAAGTATTCGACTTTAGTCCTATCCAATAATTTTCATAGGTTACCTAAGGTACTTAGGTAGGTATGTACTAACCACCGCCGACCACTAAGAGTCTTCGAAATATAGGGGTGGTAGTCTATAAGACAGGCTCTTGCTCATCGAAAACTGACTTCTCTCAGCATCTTTATACTATCTCGCAAGTCTCAACACTATTATTTCGTTCCCGCTCCAACGTTATGGATCATTATAGTCCCCAAGAGCTTGACTGCGTCTTATTTGGCCCAACCGTGGTTCAATGGACTCAAGAAACTCTCAAGAGTATGCAACACATGTTGCAAAAGCAACCAGAGCTAAAGTTCCTCCGCGAAGCATTGATAGAACTTCCTTCCCTGTGGCCAATTCTTCAGGGGAGCGATGCTAGTCTTCCTGTCTCAGGACTTGAAGCCCTACAAGAACTATCTGGCTTCGCAATAGGGACTGGCCTACTTGATGTTACGTCCATTTCGAACATCCATCTTGCTTCCTTAACTATTATTTCCCAAGCAACCGAGTTCATTAGTTCGACTGGCCTCCTAAATAGCTATAAAGCCGACGGACAAGGCATCGATCCTTCATGGGAACTTCCAAAGCTTCGAGCGGTTCAGGGATTCTGCCTCGGATTTCTATCTTCTGCCGCCGTAGCGTGCTCAAGGAATTGTATGGATCTCGAGAAGAACTTTTCCGTCGCAATACGCATTGCTGTATGTATCGGCATGGTAGTCGAAGCAGAAAATCTAGCACATAGACATGAGGAACGTATGGTAGCGCTCTCTGTTAGTTGGAAGACAGACACGGACAGAACCTATTTGGAGGCCTGTCTCGACATGTACCCTAGGGTGAGTCACTAATAATAGTCTAGACCATGACCTCAAAGACAAATTACTAATGTTTAAGGCCAGGCCTATGTATCCTGCCTCACAGACGAAAGATGTATCACTATTACCTTGCCAAGAGACGATCTTCCCGGCTACATCAGCCAAATTCGACAGGCGAGTATAACGACCCAGCCTATCGGACTGCATGGTGGTTTTCACAACGAGAGATACGCCCGAGCTGCCAAAGCACTTGGGGATCTTTTTAAAGATCAGAGCATTTTCCAGCTGCCCGATTCTAGCGATCTCATGTACGCCTTGAGATCCAATGGCGACGGAAAGGTGCTCAAGTCAGGGCGTCTGCATGACATTGCCATAGACACAATCTTGTCCAAAAGATGCCATTGGTTCCAGGTAGTCAAAAATACCCTGGAGGAGCTACCTCCTAATGTTTGCCTACTCCCTATTGGCAAAGGGTCCTTCGTACCTAGATCATTATCAAGCAAAAAGAGGATTCCCAATGATCTCACCTCGCAAGGATCCTCCGTTTCTCCGGTCAACTTCCCCAGTAGCCCAACGGAAGAAATTGCAGTCATCGGGATGTCTTGTCGTTTTCCATCTGCTAACTCGTCTGTCGAGTTCTGGCAAATGCTCTTGCAGGGGAAAACCAGTATCGGCAGAGTATCTCCTAAGCGGTTCGACACATCTAATATCAACCGGGAACCGAAGGATATGAAGTTTTGGGGGAACTTTCTTGACGACCAAGTTGCTGCAGCATTCGATCAAAGATTCTTTGGTCTACTAAGCCTCGAAGCCAAGTCCATGGATCCGCAACAGAGACTCGTCCTCCAAGTTGCATACGAAGCCCTTGAATCTGCGGGTTATTACAGCCCAGCCCCCCGAACCTCGGAAGTTGGGTTCTATCTCGGGGTAGGTTCTGTGGACTACGAAGGTAATGTGGCATCTAAAGATGCAACCGCCTTTTCTGCCCTTGGAACTCTTCGGGCATTTCTCAGCGGGCGAGTAAGTCATCATTTCGGGTGGTCTGGCCCTTCCCTCACCATTGATACGGCTTGTTCGTCTTCTGCTGTAGCCATTCATACAGCCTGTCTGGTAAGCTCTCGCAACATTTACTTCCTTGAACTATTTAACATGTAGCTTATACTTTGATAGGCCCTCCTTACCAATGAGTGCTCCATGGCCTTGGCAGGTGGTGTCAATGTCATCACCTGTCCAACATTATACCAAAACTTGGCCGCAGCGTCCTTTCTGAGTCCAAGCGGGTCATCCAAAGCCTTTGATGCGTCCGCTGATGGTTACTGCCGAGGAGAAGGCGCCGGTATTGTCATTCTGAAGCGCCTATCCGAGGCGCTCGCGGATGGAGATCTCATATTAGGGGTAATTTCTGGTTCTGCCGTGAATCAGGGATCTAATTGTTCTCCCATTACCGTTCCACATTCTGAGTCTCAAACCAAGCTTTATCGGCAGGCATTATCACGCGCCTCGATAAATGCCCAAGAGGTGACGTACGTGGAGGCACATGGCACAGGTGAGTAGAATGTCAAACACCAATAATTATTGATGTTAACTCGTTATAAGGCACTCCAGTCGGCGACCCTATTGAGTACGAGAGCATACGTATGGCGTTCGCCAGTGCATCTCGTCCAAGCAAACTCTTCTTAGGTTCGGTTAAAGACAATGTAGGCCATACCGAGGCAGCCTCCGGAGTGACAGGCTTGATCAAGTGTTTACTGATGATGGAACACGGCATCATCCCTAAACAGGCCAACTTTTGCAACTTGAATCCCAAGATAAAGGAGTCGGAACAAATTGTAATTCCACAATCGACACAGTCGTGGCCGGGTCGCCGTGTGGCTCTTATCAACAACTATGGTGCAGCAGGCAGCAATGCAGCACTTGTTCTGAGGGAACACGTGCCAGTGAGTCAGGGCAGTACTATTAAAGAACTTGAACTCAGTATACCATGCCCGTTGCTTGTAGCGGCAAAGTCTCAGGAGAGCCTCGCGTTATATCTGGATGCTCTGAGAGAGTGGCTCCCAGGGTATGCAGGATCCTTTGCCAATTTAATGTTTAACATTGCGCGGAAACAGAACCCATCATTCCATCATCGGTTAGCCATCACGGCAAGAAGCGGTTCAGGGCTCATTTCGCAACTCGACGCGCGGTCATCTAAACTATCAGAAAGAAATAAGCTAGATGGTAAAAAATATCCAGTCATTCTATGCTTCGGTGGCCAGAATGGACGTATCGCCACTATTTCCAAGGAAGTCTACGATAATTCGAAATCATTGCAAAATCACCTGGTAAGTCTTACAGACAAGTGTAGCATAAACATTGATATTTATATCTTACTCACAGGACAAATGCAACAAAGCATGCCAATCCCTTGGCCTTCCGAACATATATCCCGGGATCTTCGATGATAAACCCCAAGGAAACCTCGCCGTTCTTCATTGCACCCTCTTCAGCATCCAATATGCCACGGCTATGACTTTGATTGACAGTGGAGTTGAGATAGACACCCTAGTCGGACACAGCTTTGGACAGTTGACAGCCTTGTGCATCGCTGGCTCAATATCGTTAGGAGATTCTTTGAAATTCATTTCAGGTCGCGCTCATCTTCTAACAGATGCTTGCGGGGACGAAGCCGGTCGTATGATTTCGGTAGAATCGAGTCTCGACGATTTAAACGCAATAATCAGCCTAGTCAACTCGAAACCGGGTTACCGCGTGGAAATATCCTGCTATAATGGACCACGGAGCTTTGTGTTAGGTGGAAACGAAGAATCGATGAAATGCCTTGAGCAACAGTGCACAACCAGGGGCACGATATTTCACAAGCTAAAGAATACCCATGCTTACCACTCATACGTTGTTGACCATATCCTTCCAAAGCTGAGGACGCTAGCGAGCTCCATCAGTATTAAGGCGCCTGCAATGCGGATGGAGACGTGCTCCAAAGGTAGCACGTGGACCAAGTTCACTTCAGAGGAGATTATACAACATACACGCGATCCGGTATATTTCGCTGACGCGGTGCAAAGAATTAACCAACGAGTTCCCTCGGCTGTCTGGATTGGGGCTGGTTCTGCATCGCCTGTCATCCCAATGGCTCGTCGTGCCCTCGGATCCAGTGCAGAAGCAGAAAACGTATTTGTCCATCTTAATCTGAGTAGCTCCAACGCCCTCTCTCAGCTCTCAGATGCAGTTTGTCAGCTATGGGAAGCTGGATCAAAAGCCCAATATTGGCCATTCCAGGGGTCTCACGGTAACTGGAAAAATATTAGTGTCCCCCCTTACCAGTTTGAGAAAGTTCAACATTGGATTGACTACAAACCTCCATCCGCCGGGAACAAAACTATCACAAGTCACGATCTAAGTTATAATAAGCCCTTGCTCATGAGAGATTCCGATAAAAAGCTTTTCATAGTCAACAAAGCCAGTGGATCTTTCGACCTTGGGGTACGCGGCCATGCCGTAGTGAAGCAAAGCCTGTGTCCAGCTTCCATGTATGTCGAACTCGCAGTCATGGCCGCACAAATTGTATTGGGGACCAAGGAGGGGCATACTCCCCAGATCAAGGATTTGACAATGGATGCGCCTTTGGGGCTAGGGCTAGAAAGCCCCCTATATCTGCAGTTATGTGACTTGTCAAATACCTCCTGGGTTTTCCGCGTTTTCACGGGTTCGAAAGAAGGACTACCAGAGACATACCATGCAAGTGGCGAAGTTTGCCTGATTCCATTTGGAGACCCGATCTTAGCAACTCGTATAGAACTCTCCAAGCGCCTCGCCAGGAACGCCCGGACCCAACAAATTCAGGAGTCACCGCAGACATCCACAGTAAGTGGTCCTATGGTATACCAACTCTTCTCGGATGTAGTCAACTACGCCACATACTACCAAGGAGTCGAATCGGTGTCCGCGAAAGGGAACGAAGCGATCGGCTTGGTAAAGGTCCCTGAACGGCCGGTCACGCTGGATCATAGTGATATAGATCCTATTTCGCTTGACAATTTCTTGCAAGTCGCAGGTGTTCATGTCAATTGTCTCTCGGACCGACGGAATAACCAGGTATTCGTCTGTACGAAGATGGAGGAGCTGTTGGTTTCCAAGGCATTTACCCAGAACAAAGTCGTTAACCGATCCTGGAATGTCTACTCGAAATATCACCAATCCCCAGATGAGAACAGCGTGATTAACGATATTTTCGTTTATGACATACTCACTAAAGATTTAATTCTGGTGATTATGGGCGCTACCTTCAAAGGGGTTGCATTCAAGTCCCTAGAGCGAAGTCTTTCGAGATTGAATAAGGCTGGTACGCCGAAAGACCATATATTGACTACCATAGACTCCGGCTATCAATCTCCAGCCATCGAGAGCTTGGACACTCCAACTAGTGACACAAATGATACGACACTAGCTTCAGATAGTGAGGAAACACAGCGAAAGGAGAACCCGACCCTCCAAAAACTACGAATGATGTTTAGCGAAATCATGGAGATTCCGTTGGATGAAATTGGACTGACATCGACCCTTGATGAACTCGGCGTTGACTCACTCATCGCTACGGAGGTACTCGCAGAAACAAATAAGCGATTCAATCTCTCAATCACTGCCGTAGAGTTTCAACAGTTCGGCGACGTGCAATCATTGTACCTTTACATTCAGCCAAATGGGGTTTCGGAAATACCCGCTGTCTCTAGACAACGAGTAGGCGGGTTTAGCCAAGCCCAAACCCAAACTATCGAGGAGTCTATAAACATAGCAGATACGGAAACTGCTTCTCAAGATAACTTCGCCGAATTGAGCCAGGGATACTTCTCGGACGTACGAGGTACAATGAGCAGTTATGCAGACGAGACGGGATTCAGAAACTTCTGCAAAAACGTATTGCCATTACAAAACGAACTTGTCACTACCTATATTATCGAAGCATTCGCCACGTTGGAGTGCTCAATAGCCAAAGTACGAGAGGGTGGTAAGGTAAAGCCTATTCTCTATGAACCAAAACACCAAAAGGTCGTCACTCGACTATATGAGATTCTGGAGGAACAGGGACTAGTCGCGTGCGAGAATGGCGACTACATTCGCACAGCAAAGGCCGTCTCAAGTGCCCGATCTTCGACGCTATACGACTCGATGATCCAACTTTTCCCGGCCCACAGCTCGGAAACGAAGCTGCTTCATACTACGGGGCACAGACTAGCAGACTGTCTATCCGGTGCGGCGAGCCCCCTGTCTCTCATCTTCCAAAACGCCACGGCCCGCTCGTTGCTGGAGGATGTATACACCAACGCGCCGATGTTCAAAGCCGCAACGATGCTCCTAGCCCAGTATTTGGCCGGGTTGCTGCAGCGCTCGGCGGGAAACCGCAGGATCCGCATTCTCGAGCTCGGGGCTGGCACCGGCGGCACTACCAAGTACCTCGTGAAGAAGCTCCAAGCCGCGGGACGCGATTTCACATACACGTTCACAGACCTATCTCCGTCGCTAGTAGCAGCCGCGCGTCGCAAATTTTCTGACTGCCCCTTCATGGAGTACGAAGTCATGGATATCGAGAAACAGCCGGATGCGCGATTTCTCGGTGTCTTCGATATTGTGGTATCAAGCAATTGCATCCACGCAACCAGGGACCTAGTCCTTTCGACAACAAATATCCGCAAAATGCTGAATGCGGACGGCATTCTGTGCCTCGTGGAGCTCACGCAGACGCTGCCCTGGTTCGACCTGGTCTTTGGCTTGCTCGAAGGCTGGTGGCTGTTCAATGACGGCCGTCGGTATGCGCTGGCCGACGAATATCATTGGGACCGTGTCCTACGTGAAGCCGGCTTCCAGTATGTGGACTGGTCGGACAATACGGAACCCGAGTCTGCCATCCTCAGAGTCATTGTAGCCTCAGCTTCGAGCAGGCTGGCTTCGTCGCAGAATTGTACTGCTGATACGATGGAGACAGTGGTATTCAAGCACGTAGACGGCTTAGATCTTCACGCAGACATCTACTACCCAACCGACACAGTGGAGCAGCACAAAAAGCTTCCAGTGGGTGAGATTAATTTGTCCTAATTATCTTAATAATAGGCACCTAGATGACTAACTTCCTCTCCAGCTCTGATGATCCACGGCGGAGGGCATATCATGCTATCCCGCAAGGACGTGAGGCCAGACCAGACAAAGCTCCTCTTAGAAAAGGGGTTCCTTCCCATCAGCATAGATTACAGGCTCTGCCCAGAAACGACTCTACAGGGGGGTCCCATGAAAGATGTAGCCGATGCTCTTAAATGGGCCAGGACGATTCTTCCAAATATGCCCCTTCGGAGGCTGGATATCAAACCGGACGGCGGAAGGGTTGTAAGTATTGGCTGGTCCACCGGTGGCTTTCTGGCTCTATCCCTCGGCTGGAATGCGCCTAGAGGCATCAACGCTCCAGACGCCACCTTGGCGTTGTACTGCCCCAGCGACTACGAGGACGACTTCTGGATGAAGCCGAATATCCCCGCAGGCACGGATGCGGCGGCAGCACAGTTCCGAACTGACGATATATGGGATGGCGTCTTTGAGGAGCCCATCACAAGGTACAATATTGCAGCCAGTAAACGCGCCATCGGAGGCTGGCTAGCCCCGGGTGACTCTAGGAGCAAGGTCAGCCTTTACATGAATTGGCGGGGGCGAACGCTTCACGTTCTACTACGGGGACTAGATCGGGCTACGCGTGTGGAACCGCCGGCGCCATCTCGTTCGTTAATCGAGACAGTCAGCTTATACCCTCAGGTCCGAAGTGGCAGGTACACGTCGCCGAGTTTTCTCATACACCCGAGACAGGACGATTTGATTCCCTGGGAACAGGCGCACAGGACCTACACTGTGATGGCAGAAGCAGGCGTCGAGGCAGAATTACGTGTGTTGGAAGATGTTGGACACCTATTCGACACGGTTCGGGGCTGGGAGTCTAATAAAGCAGCTGCGAGGGCTGTGAGGGACGGCTACGATTTTCTCTGCAGACATGTTGGTCTCTGATGGTGTAAGTATGATAGGACACGGTATTCACACTATTGTGAGATTATGCATACCAAGGTACCTCTTTACCAAAGGTAACCCATCTAGATACACACCCCATTGATGTGCTATGATGATGTAGATTATCTCAGTAGATAATTTTACACATATCCGCCCGAGAGGCGCATCTACAGCACGTGAGATGTCTATAGTACTTCCTTCGAGAGAAACAGAGCTAGAGTCTTGTCTGCCATATGAGATCTTCCTCATCCTGCCTATATCATTGCTCTACCTAGTGGCGGGATTTACACTAGGAGAAGGAAACCCGCCGGACATGCCTTCTAATAACGGGTCAGGACCGCCCCTGTCAGCACCCGAAAATGCCCAGAGGAAATATTGATGCACTATAAGGTAAATACCTAGCATTAGGTACTGTTTGAACTGAGACCTACATGTATGTACCTATAGTATGTGTCAGATGATGAATGCAGTGCTGTAGCAGGCGACCCCTTTTCCTTAATATTGCTACTGCGTGATCTCAGCTGCCTTGAAATCTTGGCAGAATAGCCACCTCGTTCTCTCGCGCAGACCTTTCGCTTGCCAATCATTAATACGCTCGGGAAAGAACGGAATACGTCCCCTCAGTGTCGTATCATGCGCGAGGATGACGAAGACTTCCCTCAAAGCGTCCAACTCCTGGATCTTGTGCACTGTTTCCACAGCAGCGGCATGGTCCGCAAAGACCAGTCCCCGGGGTACACTTAGAAGCGGTTCCCCCGTATTCTTCCATAAGCCCGCGCAAATACATTCCCGCGGAATATGTAAGCGCCCACTCGGTCTGATGATGCCAGGGTGATGGCACGCATCTGCGCCCATGAAGACATACGAGGGGGGATCAGCTGTAGTACGTGCTAATGCGCACATATGGCCAATAGCATGGCCAGGTGCATCGAGAAGGTAGAATGACCCGTCACCGAAATAGTCAAAGGCGTTGAAGCTACCTACGCGAAGCTCGGCACTCGCGAAGGTGATCTCGCGGACCTCGCGCCCAGCTGCATCGGTATCAAGGATGCCAGCATCTGGTTTCGACGGGTACCCGGGCCAAGACGCAGCTTTGACACCAGGCCCAACAACGAGCTGGGTGCTGGGCGGAAACGTAGAAGGATCTCCGGTGTGATCGAAATGATTATGCGACCAGATGATACCCTCGACATCACTACTACGGATTTGCAACCCGCTTACGTCCTTGTCGAGAACCGAGGCAACATCAAGGCCAGTAGCCACTTTAGTGGTGGCTTTAATCAGCTGGACGATCTTGGGCGCATAATTCTCCCAATCTATCCGGACCCCAAGATCGAAAAGCACGTGCCGACTACCGTGAGAGACTAGGAAGCAGTACGTCGGGGCGTGGAGGCCTTCGAAGCCTTTGAGCTTTGTCTCCCAAAATAAGCCCGTCTTGAGATAGAGGAGCGTGTTTCTGCAGAGAAACTGTTAGGTTAGTCTGCGGTATTGCAGTACGGAGCACACATACGTATCGATAATTCTGACATCAACAGTAGAGGTGGATTCCGGGATTGTAGCCATGATAGTCATGGTCAAAACGAGACAGGGGCGATTTTTAAAAACTAAAAACTAATATATTAGCCGAGACGATAGTTCACCTGTAAAAGTACCTGCACCTACTCACACCCCTTTATACCCCATGAGGCGTTTTTACCTAAAATGTTGGCTTACTCTGTGTCACCCCGGATATTTCGTCGTCCAAGAAGCTATCCCCGTGCCTTTGGAGTTATCGCTATTTCCTAGAGTCGGCAAATAATCAGTTTTACCTAACAGCCAGTTTCATTCGCTAATAGACATGTCTCTCCTTTCCTACCCACCAATTTCGAATCAGATCAAGAAAAGAGAAATATCCTGTACAGCTTGCTGTGGACGAACTGAAACAACTCCTTTGCAGAAATGTCGCGACCCAATTCGGTTGACGACGCTAATCAGGGCACAGGGCCTGATACCACGGCGGCATACGCGAGCGATGGAAGCCGCGAAAAAGATAACGAGATTAAAGAGGCGCCAAGCCCTCTACCAGGATCGGAATTCCCAGATGGCGGCAAGATGGCCTGGCTCACTGTACTAGGCTCATGGTTCTGCATGTTCGCGAGTTATGGCTTCATCTCCAGTATGGGCGTCTTCCAGGACTACTATCAGACTCATTTTTTAAGCGACGATTCACCTAGCAACATTGCCTGGATCTTATCCCTCCAGGTCTTCTTCCTTTCGGTTGCCGCACCGTTTGCCGGTTGGTTTTTTGACAACTACGGCCCGAACCTCCTAGTTATTCTCGGGTCCTTTCTACTCGTATTCGGCCTCATGATGCTGTCCCTGTCCACCCAATACTACCAGATCTTCCTCTCCCAAGCTGTCTGTTGCGGTATCGGTATGGGCCTGATTTTCCATAGCGCAGTTAACTCTATCTCCACGTGGTTTCGTCGACGTCGAGGACTAGCTATGGGCTTAGCATCATCAGGATCAGGGGTTGGTGGTGTTGTGCTACCGTGAGATTCCCCTCACGTCACCATCATTTTTTAGGACATCGCTAACTAGCGGGTTAGAATAATGTTCGATCGCCTGAACGAGCAGCTCGGCTTCCCCTGGACGGTCAGAATTATCGGCTTCATGATACTCGGGATGCAGTTAATCGCCATATTCACGGTCCGATCTAGACTTGATCGTAACCCAAGAACCATAGAACTAGTCCAATTCGTTCAGCCCTTACGCGATGGAATATTCGTCACCACCAGTCTGGCATGTCTCTTCGGTATGTTGGGCATGCTTATCCCGTACGACTTTCTCAAGGCTTCCGCAGAGGTCAGCGGCGTCCCAACTAACCTAACCACTTACATTCTACCCATTGTCAATGCCACCAGGTAAGTTATGGCCCTAAGAACCCCAGGGGATATGATATTTACAAAATTGCAATAGCATTTTAGGTCGTATCTTTCCACTGTGGGCAGGAGATTACCTTGGCCCTTTCAACATGGTAATTATCTTCATATTGTATGGCGCTGTCTTAGTACTTGCCCTTTGGCTCCCAGGCGCAGCAAATACCGGCGCAGTCATCGCATTCGCCGCCCTGTACGGTGTGCCTATAGGTCTATTCTCAGCTGCCATACCCGCGTTGGTGGCTAGTATCTCGGATATTAAAGAAATCGGGTATCGTGTCGGGACGACTTTTCTCATCAACGGAATCGCGGGTCTGATTGGCAACCCGATTGCGGGACTCTTGATTGGCGCCGGCTGGACAGAGGGTCCTCAATCATACAATGGGTTACGGCTATTCTGCGGGTTGGCGATGGTCATGGCTGCGCTGTTTTTTGTAACAACTAGGGTGCTTCTTGGAGGATGGAAACTAAATAAAAAGATCTAAGATTTAGGACGTTGCGAGATAAAATACCGAATAGAATGTTATTTTACTATGAAGACTAGAAAGATCCCATAATGCCATTACTTGTGCTGGCTACGTACACTCGCCTATCGCACCCTAGCGGGTGCTGCGTTTTAGTTTAGGTAGGGATTGGCCTTATAATTGGGGATTGATCCGAAATACTTCCGAACAGGCGTATTTCTCTCTTATTTTGGGGTATTTAAGAAGATCCCGGATGGGCTACCGGTGTCTGGGGTGCACTTCGCAGTTGAAGACCGGCTATTCGATCTCGATACCGTGCCAGGAGACGGTGTCATAGTCGAGGTACTGTCTGTGTCACTAGATCCGTACTTGAGAACCCGTATGCGCGACGCCAACATCCCTATTTTCAGTGACCCCTATATTATAGGTAAAGCCATGACAAATATTGCGATTGGCAGTATCCTAAGGTCGGATAACAGCCGGTTCTTCCCTGGCGATGTCATTCACACGGAGCTACCTTTTGCGCAATACGCTTCTCTCACCCCTCAGGAACTCCAAGGCGCTATCAAGATTGACAATCCTTATGATTTAGACTGTATGTTATATTAAAGCCCGCCTCTTTTACTTAAATTTATTTTAGGAACTAACCCTCCTTTAATTGACCTTTTCTCGGGGTTTTTCAAGAGAAGAGTTACTAACGTTCATCATTCACAGTGGACTACTTCACCGGTCAGCCGGTCCGCTTGGCGGGGCCGGGTTGACGGCCTTTTCATCACTATACAAAATCGGCCAGCCCAAGAAGGGCGAGATCATCTTCGTCAGTTCCGCCGCCGGTTCCGTCGGCTCCGTGGTCGCGCAGCTTGCTAAGCGTGAGAGTTTGACGGTGATTGGGCCCGTGGGATCCGACAAGAAGCTGGACTTCATTATCAATGAGTTGGGTTTCGACGACGGATTTAACTATAAAAAGGAGAAGCCGATGGATGCTCTAGGGCGACTTGCACCGAAGGGGTTCGACATCTACTACGAGAATGTTGGCGGCTCGCACTTGGAAGCGGCGCTTCAGCACATCCGTGTGAGAGGCCGCGTGATAGTATTGTTATTATTGTTATTATTATTCTATTTAACGTCTGAGCAAACAAAGCGTAAACTCCACTTCGCAACTTTTTTAAAGGTATAAAATATAATAAACTTTAATTTATATAATATTATTAATATTAATAATAATATTAATAATATATAATAATTATAATATTAAATTTTACTTTAAAAATTTAACATTTTTTAATTAATAATTATTATTTATTAATTAATTTAATTTTAATTAAAAAATTAATTTAATAATTAATATTAAAATTCCGTTTTTTATAATCTTTTTATATCGGTTTTTTATTTAATTTTTTAAATTTAATTTTTATTTTTTTTTAAAAAAGTTAATATTTTAAATTTTTAATATATTTTTATATTTTTCTTTTTTTTTATATATATATATATTTTTTTTTTAAACTTTTATATAAAAAAAATTTATTTAAATATATATTTTTTTTAAATTAATCTTTTAAAAATTATAACCTTTAATTTTTCTTTATTTTTTTTATCTTTTAAAATTTTTTAAACTTTTTATATTTTTACATTTTTTTATAAATAATACCACTTTTTTTTTTCCGTAAATAATAAATATATTTTATTAAAAAAATTAATAATTTTACAAAACTTTTAAAATTTTAATAAATATTATATTAATTATTATTAATAATTTATTTTATTTATTACGCATTTTAATTTTATTTTATAAAATTTTATAAATTAATTTTTTTTATTTCATTTTAATCCGTTTAAACAATTACTTAATTTTAATAATTTAAATTATTTATTTAAAAAAAGTTTTATTTTTTTACATTATATTATATATTTTAAACCTTTATTTTTTTTTCCTTTAAAATATAATATATAAATATAATACATTTTTACTTTTTCGTAATTAAATTTATTATAATACCATTTATAATCCTTATATATTAAAATAATATTAAAATATTACTTTAATACTTTTTTTAATAATTATAATATTTATAATTTTTTTTTAAATTTATAATTAATTTTTATTATTTTAAATTTATTAAATATATTAACTTTTTTTTATTATTTATTAATTATATTTTATATTTATTTTTTAATTTTTAATTTAATATTTATAATTATAAACTTTAATATTAAATTTAAAAAACTTTTTTTTACTTTTTTTTTTATTAATTTATTTACTTTTTTATTATTTTTTATATTATAATATTTAAAATATTATTTTAATAATATATCCCGTTTATTTATTAATTAATATATTATTATAAATATTTTTTAAAAAATTAATAAAACGTTTTTTTAAACATTTTAAATAACCGTTATATTATTTACGTATAAAATTATTTCTGATTTAAAAAATAACTTTATTATTTTTTTTAATTTTTTAAAAGTTTTTAATATTTTAATATTAAATATTATTTTATATAAATTTATAATTTTTTTTTTTAATAATTTTATTTAACTTTTTATATATTATAAAATTATAATTAAAACCTTTTTTATTTTATAATTTATTTAAAAATATTATAACATTTTATAAAACCTTTTTTTAAAACTATTTTTAAAATTTTTTTACCACCGTTTTTTTATTTTTACTTTTAATAAAAATTTTTTTAACTTTATCTTAAAATATAATATATATAATATTTACCGTTAAACTTTTAATAATATTTTAATTATTAATTAAAAATTTATATATATTATTTATATTTATTTTACTTTTTTTCTTTTAAAATTTTTTTTAAACATTATTTTTAATATTAAAAAATAATTTTTATATATTATTTATAATTTATAAACATACTTTCGTTTTATTATTTTTAATATTATTTTTATTATAATAATATTTATAATTATAAATAATACATTTTTTAAAAAAAAAATTTATATTAATAAAATCTTTTTAATTGTTTTAAAAAATATTTTTTTATATTAATATTAAATAACCTTTTAATTAAATATTTATAAATTTTATATAAATATTAATTATTTTTTTTAATAAACTTTTCCGTTTTTTATACCATATTTTAATATTATATAATATTATTAAAAATAATATTATATAAATTATTTTATATAATTTATTTATCGAAAATTTTTTAATAATTATTATAAAACCTTTAATATAATTAATTATTTTTATAATTTTAATAATTTTAATTTTTATATATTTTTTATATTTTAATTTTTTATTTAAATAAATTTTTAATTATTATATAATTAAAAAAACCTTTATTATTTTAAATTTTAATAATAAAATTAATTTAATTTTTATTTTTTTTTAAATTTAATTAAAAGATTATTTTTACTTTTTTTTTTTATAAAATATATTATTTTTATTTTTTTAAAAATAAATATTATTTTTTTTTTTTTTATATTATAATATTTTATTTATTTCTTTTTTAATTATTTTAATATTTTTTTTTAATATTTTTTTAAAAATTAATATTATTATATTATTAATATATTTTTATTTATATTTATTACTTTTTAATAATTTATTAAAATATAATATATATAATATAAAAAATAATAATAAATTTTATAAAATTTTATACTTTATTTTTTTAACTTTTATAATAATTTTTTTTAAATAAATAATAATTTTTTTATTTATAAAAAATTTTTTTATAAAATATAAAATTTATTTCAATTAATTTTATATAATTATTTAAATTAATAATATATTTTATAATATAATATTAAATATTTTTTATATATTTAAAATAATTAATATAACTTTTTTTTTATTTATTAAAATTAATTTAATATTATAAATAAAATTAATTATTAAATTTATAATAAATTTTTTAAATATTATTTTAATATATTATAAATTAATTATTTTATATTTTAAAATTATTTAAATTATTTTTTTAACTATAATTTTTTTTAATATTTTTTTTAAACATAATAATAATATTATAAATTTTTAAACTTTATAAATAATAAAATTTATTTTTTTTATTTTTAATATTATTATTATTTTTGCTTTTTTTTATATATTAAAAAAAACCTTTATTTTTAAACATTTTTCCAATAAATTTATATAATATTTTATAAATATTAACCATATTATTTTTAAATATTTAATTATTATAACGTTTATATTTAAAAAAATTAAAAAAACTTTTATTATATATTTTTTAACTTTTTTTATTATAATTTTAATATTTTAAAATAAATAACTTTTTTAATTAATTAATTTTTTATTTTATAAATTATTTTTTAAATTAAATTTAAATAAAATAATATTTATTAAATATTTAACTTTTTTTTTAATATTTTTTATTATTTTATTTTTAATTTAATTTATACTAATTTATAATTTTTATAAAATTTTTATTATTTTTATATTTATTTTTTATTTTATTCCAAAAATCTTTTTAAATTTTTTTATATACCATTAAAAAAATTTTTTTAATAAACTTAAATAATTTTATTTCTTTTATTTTTTCCCATTTTTTCTTTATTATATAATAATTTTTTAATTATTAAAACGTTAATTTCCTTTTAATATAATAAAATTTACTTATAATTTTAATATAATTATTAATTAATTTTAATAAACTTTTAATTATATTATTAACTTTATTTATAATATTTATTATAAAAATATTTAATAAATTATATAATTTAAATTTTATTAAATTAATTAAATATATTAATTTATTTTCAAATATTTTTTAAATTTTAACCTTTTTTAAAAATAATTCCGTTTTTTTACCTTATAATATTATTTTTAAAAATAAATAATTTAAATTACATTTTAATTCTTTTATTATTTAATTTTTAATAAAAAATATATTAAAAAAAAATAAGTTTAATACGTAATTATTTTTATAAATAACTATATTTAATTAATTTATAAAATATATATTTATTTTAATTAATTAATTTGTTAATTTACGTTTTTTATTTTTTATATTTATATTTAATTTCCATTTTAAATAATATATATTAATATTATTTATTATTAAATAATTTTTTAAAAGTTTAAAAATTATAAAATAACTTAATATTAATTTAATTTTTAATTATTTATAATAATTTAAATATAAATATTTATTAATATTTAATTATATAAAATTTTTATAATATATTTTTTAATAATATTTTATTAATAATTATAAATTTCTTTTAATATATATTATAACTTTAAACTTATTTTTTTTTTTTATATTTTAAACATTTATAAAAAAATATTTATTATATTTTAAATATTTTAATATAATATTATTTTAATATTTAAATATTTATAATTTAATAATTATAATTATATTTATATTTTTATTTTAATATTATTATAAAAATATTTTATATATATATAAATTTTTATTAATATTATAAATTATTATATTAATTATTTTAAATTTTAAAAATTTATAATAAATTTATTTTTTAATTAAAATTATATTATAATTTTAAATAAACTGTATATTTTAAATTTAAATATTTTAAACATTTTTTTACCAATTATTTTATTAAATAATTTTTTAATTTTTTAATTATTTTAATAAATTTTATTTTTATAATTTTAAATTAAATTATTTTTATTAAAACATTTAAATTTAATATAAATATTAATATATAAATTATTAATTTTTTAATAAATTTTATTATTTTAATTTTTACCATTTTTTTATCTTTTATAATAATAACTTTAAAATTAATCGTATTAATTATTATTTTGTTTAAAAGTTTTTTTATAAACGTTTAAAATATTTTCTTTTTATTAATGGCGTTTTATTATTTAATTTATTTTAAAAAGTTTTTATTAAAAAATAATATTAATATTATAACTTTTATAAAAAAGTTTTTTACCATATATTTTTAATTATTTACTTTTTTAATAATTTTTAATTTAATTTAATTTAAAAATATTATTTAACCATATATTTTTTAAAATTTATATAAATAATTTTTATAATTTATTAAATAAAGTTTATAATAATTAACATATTTAATTAATTAATTATAAATATTTTATATTATAAATTTATATTTATTTAAATATTTATTACAGTTTTTACATAACGTTTTTTTATTATAATATTTAATAATATAATATTTTTAATATTTAAAATTATATTATATAATATAAATTTTTTTTTTTTTTTTTTTAAAAAATTATTAATAAAAAATAATTTAAAATGCTTAACGTTTTTTTTAAAAATTATTATTTAAATAATTTTTTTAATTATTAAATTTATATTATTATATAAAATATATACGTTTATAAAAATTAAATTAATTTATATTTTAACTTTTTTTATAATTATTTTTTTATTAATATTTATAAATATATTTATAATAAAATTTATTATATTAATTAATATTTTTAATATTATATATATTAATTATTTTTTTAATATTTTTATTATTATTACATATAAAATATTTATTATAATAACTTTTTATTTTTTTTTAAAAAAATAATTTTTAATATTTAAATTTATTATTTAAATTATTTATTTTATATTTATAAATTATATGTTTTTAATAACTTTAATTAATAATATTAAAACTTTTATTAAAATAATTTTAATAATATATAAAAAAAATTATTATTTTAATTAATTTTAAAAAAATTATATTAATATATAAATATTTAATTTTTATATATTTTATTTATTAAATAAATTAATTATTATTTTATTATATATTATTAAAAATATTATTAATAATATTTTTATAATTAATTTAAATATTATTTTTACTTTTTATTTAATTATTTTAATATAAAATATTATTTTTATTAAATAAAGTTTTAACCCCGTAATAATTATTTAAATTTATATATTTATAAAATATAATAATATTATTAAATTACCATTTAATTATATATATATTAAAGCGTTAAAATATTAGTTTAAAATTTTAACATATTTTTAAATAATTTTATAATATTTTATTTAATTATTTTTTTTAAAAAATTTTACAAAATTATTTAAAATAATTATTAATTTTATAATAACTTTTTTTTAAATCTTAATTTTTTATTTTATTTTAATATATTATTTATTAATTAAATTTTATAATAAAAACTTTATATTTATTATAATAAATTTTTTTTTAATTATTAAAGTTATTTTTAAAAAAAGTGTAATGTTTAAAAATTTAACTTTTTTTTTTATTATAAATTAATTATAATAAATATATTAAAAATTAATATTATTATATATTAAAAATTAATTATTATAATAAAACATAATAATATAAAAAGTTTTAACATAAGTAAAAAATAAAAAAAAATTTTACTTACTTTTTAATATTTTAATATTTTTACGCTATTTTTAGCGTATATTAGTATTTTATATAATGCACTTGCAATATTATTAATAATAGTATGCGCACGGATGATAAATATAAGGAAAGGTGCCGCGTGATAATGTGCGGCGTGATTGAGGGGTACAACACCCCGTTCGAGGAGCGTTATGGTGTGAAGAATTCGATTGAGATTTTCTCCAAGCGGCTGACCTTGACTGGGTTCGTTGTAACTGATGA
Source organism: Daldinia loculata (assembly GCF_022478755.1). Lineage (NCBI taxonomy): Eukaryota > Fungi > Ascomycota > Sordariomycetes > Xylariales > Hypoxylaceae > Daldinia > Daldinia loculata. Next base: position 338,590 of record NW_026054889.1, read on the forward strand.
AGATTTCGGCCCGGCATACTTCAAGCAACATCAGGAGACCCTGCAGAAGTAGATTGCGGAGGGTAGCTTCGAAGTCAAGCTACACATCACCCACGGTATCGACAACGCACCTGAAGGCTTCAGAGAGCTGTATCAGGGTAAAAACTTCGGTAAAGTCCTAGTTAAGATCAAGGAGTAGGCTCTACCTTAACTCTTAGTTTGTAATTAGCACCTAAGAACGTGGATATGATATGTGCTTTGGTTACGGGAGATAGCTTTACAAACTAGGGTTGACAGTAATGAATCAACACTCTTAACTTACTGCCTCGGTCTAATACAATCATCATGGCGTTAACTGAGAATTATGTCGTAAACCCCGCTGTTCATTTTTCACACTGGCCTCGTAGCACAGCCTATAAACCGTGAAAGTACCTAAACTGGATGTTCTAACGAAGCCATATTATTCCCCTTACTTCGCCCCTAACGCGCATTAAAGAGGAAGGGCAATCACATGGTAGATAGGTAGGTATATTACAACAACCACTAGCATACTTGTATCGTAGAATATAAAACACGCGTCAAGCGGCCACCCGAGCCTAGAGTTCTAGACACGTCATCGGCCGCACGCCCCGATCTCTGGCTCCAGGGGCTTAGGCTTTACCTGTTCCCCTGTTTGTATCATTCCGCGCTTGCTTGATACAGTATAGGGCCCGTCGGCCAAAGCCACACCGTACGCGTTGCTGTCCCGCTTGTGCAGCGGGGCGAATTACGGCTTCTGCATAAACCCGTGCAGTCGTGTAAGTAGATGGCGCAGGAAGCCGTTGATTTTTAGTATTACTTGTAATATAGCGGGGAATAAAATAACGAGTGACAATTATGTACTTAGTGGTTGGTTTACTATCAAGACAACTCAACTAAACAAGCCCAAGACTGAATATGAAAGGCTGGTATAGGTTCTTAGATGATTCCGGGTTTCTCCATCTCGATTACTTCGGTACTGCAACTCTAACCACTCATATGTACAACACTCGACTTTACTGAGGTATTTAGTCATGAAAATCATTTCCCGTCCTTATCGAACTTAGATGTAACTCCACTGCTATTGTCCATCTCAAGGTATACCCCCCCAAGAAAGGAAATATGACACAATGACACAAAGACTAAAGTGCTGCCAATAGAGGCTAAACTGATCGACCCATTTTGCCTTAAGAGGATAACGTAACCTCAAATTCAAGATGAACTATCAGTTGCAGCTTCACGCCACCCATTGAGCCTGTTCCCCTTAGACCATAACGCCAAATATCAAAATCCGATTCTAAAACAGAACTAGCTTAGGTGGTGGTATAGACGAATCGTGTTAGTACAACGACGGAGGTGACTCAGTTTTCTAGATCTCTAGAGTAAAAAACGTCTGTGGATTAAGGTCTTTCGGGCTCTCCAGAGTAGATTCGTTGACCTGAAATATGGACAGCCGAAAAGAATTAAATAATACAAAGAGAATTAAAGTAACGTCGAGACTGTTGCAATGGGGAATTATATTATGTAACGATTGCTATGATCCGAACTGCAAATTATCCTTATGCATTTCCGGGAATTGTAGGGTAAACTGGATCTTGTTAACGTCTGCAGTACGTAGAAATAGGTAAAAAATAGGAATGAAAACTTACACCATGCGCATGTAGCGATGATCGCATACAGACATACCAAAATGAGACCCTCAAGCCAATGGCTCTTCCCATCACCGATTAAATAGTTGACTAGGAGGACGGAAACGAAAAGAACAATAACCTGGAACGTATCGAAAGCTAGGGTCATCTCCTGGTTACCCATACCCCAACCGATAATAATAAGGAGTGGGATGAGAAGAAGGGCGACCTGCATAGACGATCCAATAGCGACACCAATAGCGAGATCCATCTTGTCCTTAATGGCGACAGTAACGGCAGTTGCGTGCTCGCAGGCATTGCCGACGATCGGGAGGAGAATAAGACCGACGAATTCCTCGCTGACGGCACCCGTAGAAGTAATGGCCTCGATACCACCAACCATACCCTCCGCGCAGAGTGCAATGATGACGGTAGCACCGATGAGGGTAGCAAAGGCGACGGCAAAGCTAAGCTGAGGTCCTTCTTCCTCATCATCATCATCCACGTGCCCAAGAGGGTTCAACATTATCTCGCTGAGTTTGCCCTCCTCGTCGTGAACACCGGCGTGGGTAGCTCCAGCACCTGCTCTCGCAATCCCGGAAGCAACAGCACCCTCCGGAAGACCCTTCTTAAAGATCGGCTTGCTTGCAACCTTCTGGCTTTGCTCGTTAAACAACGTTACGTGAGTTTTCATCTGGAAGAAAAGATACGAGGCATATACGATTAGTAGGATAAGGGCAACGCCGTGAGATATGTTCGGGACAGCATTGGGGCTTAGCTGGATAGAACCCTCATTTAAATCGTCGGTATGTGCGAAGACGGTGGGTACGATAAGACTTCCCACGGCCAGAGCCAGTAAACTGGCAGCAGTCTGGGCTACGGTGGTGTTGAAGTATTGCTCTCGACGGTTAATGCCACCGCAGAAGAAGCAGAAGCCTAGGACGAGAAGTAGGTTGGACAAAATACTGCCGACTAGAGACGTCTGTACAACCTTGATCTGATTCTTTGTGAGAGCGATGATGGCCACAATCAGCTCAACAGCATTACTTGTTCAAATTAGCACATTTCAAAAACATTTTTCTATGGGACATTTATACTCACCCAAAAGACGCGTTTATTAGTCCTCCAAGAACTTCTCCAGTTCGCATCGCAATCTCCTCAGTAGCATTGCTTAACATCGCGGCGAGAGGCACGATAGCGACGAAGTTGACACCGAATACAACTCTACCGTCAAAGTTGAGAAAGTGTAGAGCAATACCCGCAGGCGCGGCGAATATGAGTATGTTGATCGGGGAACCGAAAAATACGCGCTGGATTTGATTCCGAACGGTGAATGGCTCGGCAGGTTCGACATGCTTGAAGAAACCGCCGGTGTTTGTCTTTTTGGGCTTCTCATCCTCTTCAAAATCTCCGGGCTTGGTTGGGGTATTTTCCTGGGCACCGCGATGTCGCACACTACTACTATCAGGATCATTTCCAACAGTTGTCGCCTGTGATACAAATGTCTCGCCCTGATCCGCGTGGTCGACCGCGTGGCTACCTTCTAGCTCCTTACTATTCCGTGCCGACTGGTTGACGGGCGTCAGAAGACGACCTGGCGCGCTTGTAGATGGACCTAGGTGCGCTATATCGCTATCGCCGGTTAATATTCCTCGCTCAGCTGCATCTATCGTACTTGATCGCTTCGGCGCTCCATAGGCTATGTGTCTAAACGGATTGAAGCGAGCACTGCCGCCGGAATCGCGCCGACTCATACGATGGGCCTTAGCCTTGATTTTTCTCATATTCACTGTATTCCAATCCATGAAGTAAGTATGCATCCAATAATACGGGGTTGGTTTTGTTATTAGCTTGCTCTGCTGGCTCGGCTAGCTTTGCGGTACTGCGCAAGCAAAGATTAAGGGGAAAGCATAAACGGGATAAAAATGAAGCTTATGTAGCTATCGAAGACAAAATCAATGCCTTTATGCTAACAGCTTGTTCTTGGTGTTGTTTTGGCGAGAAACGTGGCAGAGCAAGTTAAGAATAGATTCGAGACAACAGTGTAAGCTGTATAAATAGGCAGGTCGAATTTATGATAGATAGAGTGAAGCATGCTTGACGCTAAAATTGTAGCGTAGAAATCCTGACGGAAGAGTGGAAGAGTGGAAGAGTGGAAGAGTGATAAGTTCGTCACCGTCACCGGATGAATGCTTGGTGACTGTAATGGAATAGGAGTAGACCATAATATCCGTGATAATCGAGTCACCACCTTCATCTACCAATAATAATAAATGAGGTTTAGACAGTCAATTGCTTTGTGACTCCGCAAGTAATTTGTGTCTTTATCTTTTTGATCATGTCGCCTTGCTCTGCCGCGTTCTTTGTCCACGCCTGAATTGGAAGGCATACGGGGCTTTTTGGGTTTAAATTCCAACGCAACAAAGATTAACTTACATTCGTCGCCCATCTTGAAGAGGCTCTCTCGATATAGGCTTCAGCCTTCTTAAAATATGGGTACTCGCGGTAGGCAGGCTCTACGGCTGCCTTGTAGAAACGATTGGGGGCCGTTTATGGGGTTTGGTAGACGTATCTCGGCAAATCGGCTCGCCTTTTTATCAATTTGGAAAGGTACGCCTTCGAGCGTGTAATTCTGTGGCCTCTGCTATTGGACGTGTCCCTTTAGTGCCTAGGCAAGCTCTATAATCGAGTCCTTTTTGATAGATCTGGAGTAATCCGGGGAAATCGTATCAAGAGGACTTCTTGGTGGCGTCTAATATTATTGTTATTTTGTTAGACCGCAAGATGGCGACGAGGACGCCAGAATAGGTAGAAATAAAAGAGTTAAATATGGTATAACTTAATGGATAACGAGTGTTAAGAAAACCAAAATATCGCGTCCGTTGTCGCTGAGGGAACCGTTGATGGCAAGGCAGACTTAACAATGGCTTAAACAACTGGAAAAACCAAAAGAGGCTTTGGAATATTGATCGAGGGCGCGATCAATCTTGTAAATGAAATAAATCCCTTTATTGGTATTAATGTTAGGGGGTACAAGATGTAAGTACAGACAGGGTTGAGATTAATATCCCGGTACATTATGTACCTAAGGTATCTACAAGGTACATATATGTAGACATTAGCGCATTAGGTATTTCTCCACAGCAGGACAGTACATATATACTTAAATGTTCTAATCAGATTACGCACGGTACATACCTAACATATCTAGGTAGGTACCTAAGTATATAGGTATATATAAGGTATGCATATATCCATGTAGGCCGCACAACCTGATTCCGGGAGGCCTCAGTTGCATCGTAGAAGCGCTGGCTGCTACGTATGTATGGGATTCCATTTTATATTTGCGCTCTGCATGTTCAATTGGACTTTATGCTATACTAGTCTTGCCAGTTTACATATTTGATGTCCATATTTATCAAGGCGCGGTCTCAGTTTCAAATCAAGCTCATGAAGGAATGGCCCTTAGGAATCAAGCTTTAAGGTCTAGCGGTTCCACAAAGCATGGCGCCAATGTGTTACCTATGTACCTAACATGGGTAACCTAGGTACTTATGTACCTTGTGTATTTCTGTTGAAGCCGTATTTAGATGTTTTACATTCCTGTTTCTGTCACCTCTTAAATCTCCGCTGCAGATACGCAAAAGCGACGACAAGCTATTCGCAAAACAAATGCGTAATTCGCAAATAACTCTCGCATGGAAACATCCGACAACTACTTCTGGAATCTTGATTCCCGTCCGAAACATGGTATCCATACGTGGCAGTCGGCAACTTCCACTTCTCAGGGTTTTCAACTGTTTCACAAGCTTTCCCAGATGTACTATGTAGCCGTCTTTGACGTGGGTGGCCATAATTATAACACGTCCTTTCAGGTCCCGGCCGACGCATAATGACGCTAAGCGGCAAGAGCCTAAAATCGCCAACGCTAAAGAGCTTTGGTCAATTTGAGGTCATCAACTTTTGTATCTAATCTGTGAAACTATCAAATTATTAACAATTAACCAGGACTACCTACTAAGAAATGTCTAATATCTGCCATTGCTAGACTCATTACCAAGTTTTTATAGCAAGCATCATCAGCATCATCTCCTCCAGGACCCAAAATTATACGACACATCCCAATCGACGAATCCACTGGAATATCGCTCCACGTCCCTCGCATCATAAAAAACTCCGGCTGTAAATCTTGAAGCATTAATTCCTCCAATCTACGGTGGATTATCGAAGTTAACCCCTGATCAGCGTTTAGGCTACGCGCACGAGTCAGCTTATTGCAGCCAAACGGATCTGGGGCGTAGATATTGGGCACTTTAGGCTTACGCTGCTATAGTTATTATATAGAGTGCGTGGTAATTGGGTGGGTAGGCTTCTTATTAGTGAGAATAGTCATGTAGAAACCGCCCGCAAGTACGTAGTGAAGTAAGTGAAGTTGCTACAAAATAGCCTTGTCGGGACAAAAGGGATAGCGTAACCTCAATAATTGCCTGTCGATGGTGTCTTACATTTTCAAGAGGATTAGGTATATTACCCTTAAAACATGATATAAAAAGTCCCTGCCACCCTCAAATCCCATTTCTAACAATATATCGGTATGTCCATCTTTTCAAGCTTTGTAAGAATTCAAGTAAAAAAGCCCGCCCGGCATCCATTCACTACGCATATATGGGATGCATCACAGCGCAGCCTCAGGGTGCCTGATATTGTCCTCGTGCCACCCATGTGTTTACAACGTACATAATGCATCCGGAAGAACCCAAGAGGATCTGGTACGAACAGGGCGAAGCCAGTTGCAGTAGCTTTCTAGGGGATAGCGAATTAACAACTAACATGAGGCGGTGCCGGGGAAAGAAAGTACGAGTCCCAAAGATCCTATTGCTGCGCCAAGTCGTTTTCGGAGAACTGACCTGTCGTGATCAACATCTCACCGCTTGTCAATTCCCGCAGCTATTCTAGAAGCTTAGTCCTGCACATACGCGTGTAAGCATATAGCAAGGTTATAATTATTCCTATTGATAACAAAAGAGACCAACCAAGGGAGGAGGTATTACATTATGTGATATAAGCCCCTGTTTCCTAGCGTGAGACACTGCCATTTCGTGATGGAGTGATATGTAGGTCTAAATGATTAATATCTCGACAAGCCTCCGGGAGGTAACCAAATTCTTCTAGATATCTCAAGCAGAACTGGACAGGAGACTTTTCTCCTTTTTCGTGCCTAGTCTGCCGAGAAAGGGGCATTGGATCGCAAGACTAACACTACTTAGGCTGTAATTTCTTAATACTGAATACTTCCTCGCCTAAAGAGCAGCGAGCCTGCCAGGTTAGGCGCCGGTCTGGGGTTAGCAACGGTACCTGACTCTGCGTTGCCCCCAAGAACGAGGGTTGGAATATTCGCATCGGGTACGGTATCGGGTCCGAGTGATGCTCCGACCACAGGTGTACCAGCCACTCCCCTCTCCAGCGTTTCTTTGTAGAACACGTCAAGGGCATTTGAATCGTTACAGAACGCTTCAAGTTTGTCCTTAAGGGCCTCGGGCTCCCCATGACCATAACCGGCTGGGTCCTTGGGACCGCTTGTCACGGTGGTATTTAATGGCTCAGGCGGTGCTCGAGGCGCAAAGAGCGCGGGCCTGAACATTGGCGATGCAATGGGCGTGGGATCGACTAAACCATAATTTGCGTATGCACTCGCACTCGCAAGGCGAGAAATGCGGTCGTTTGGCGCTGCCTCGGGTCGCGCTTGGGTGGGTTGGGAGACTGCTGCCCGATTGCAGCATAGCCTATTTGCTAGAATTAAAAAATCACCTTCATCGGTAATCTGTACTAGTGTGACGCCTGAGCGATGGATATATTGGGAATACTTGAAATCAGGCTTGCCCCAAGAGTAGCTAACATCTACGTTGCTTGGAAAATTGGAGGCAGCCTCAACGTCAAGGACATAGTCGAGCTTTCGCAGCAAAGCCTTTTGATAGTAGAACTTGCCTGGCTGTGTTTGCGGTCCGAAAGAGTTAGGGTCGTAGTATGTTATGGGACGCTGGGTGGGAGGCGGTAGTGTAAGCTTGATACGGTAGGGTCTCCGGAATGGATTGACTTCTGTAATACGACAAGCCTCTGCAATTGGTACCTCAATAAGGCGAAGGCCGTGCTGCGCTGCAATTGCAGCCCAAGACTTGAGGGCGTCTTCGATGAGCTTCGCCGTGACATTCATCCAATCAATACGAATGTGGTAGCAATTATCGGGATTGTGAAGTCTATCATAATGCAGATTGATCCTCTCGGGGCGGTAAGACTTTTTCCGATGATCGACGTCGTATTTCATCATTTTGCTAAGAACAACCTTAGGCCTCTTCCCGCCCGTCGTCCCCAAAGTAGGTGTTGTACTACCCGAGACTGGTGAGTTTTCGTCATGAATTGATAATGGTCTTTGTACTGCTACTTGATTGGGTCGAGGTGAGTCCTTCGGGGGATTCTCCGACAGAGGCGTAGAGGGGACAGATACATCTCGTCTCCTCGCGTTAAACCAACCCTGTGGATGGGGTTTCGCATATTCGCCAGCAATCTGATAAAAGAACTGGCCGTCACGGAAGGGGTGCCTCCTCTCAACGTGGATGAAAATCCCGCGGTCACGATCCTTCTTTGCGTCTCTGCTAGCATCCCTATCCCTATCTCTGGACTTATCGTCTTCAAGGACCATTAGAGAATTCCCAAGCTCAACCGCCTCTTCTCGACTCTCGAGATCTTCGAAGTTATCAAGCAGCCAGGTCGTCATATCTGATCCAATAAAACAGTGATAGTGGATCCGAAAATGCCATCGTCGTGTTTGCATTCGAATTCCACCTAGTTCGACCGGCTGTTGGATTGCTTCGGCCAGGGCAGCGACGTTGAAATTGGATTTTGAAAAGCGTTCTTTGTTAGACACCAAGCCCTTACGATTCATCGATTCGATATTCTCGAATAGTGGCAACGTCTCCACCTCGGCAGCAATTACTACGGAGGGGTCTTCAGTCTTGTAGACAATATCGAGAGGGTTAGGATCTCGCTTCCTCGCACCGGAACTTTGAAATTGGCGTTCCGAAGGTGATAAGAACCGATGCCGTTGCCAAAGTTGAGCTAGTCTTTTGATGCCCTCTAGGCGCACTTCCTCCTCGTCATCTTCATTCTGTGCTACTGGAGCTGAGGATGTCCGGGGATACATTGGTATGAGCACGAAACGAGCCCGCCAAAATCTGAGGTTTTCTGTCATCTCGTCCGTGTGCCCGGCAAGATACGAATCTATATAATTCCAATTGCGCTCGGGTTTCGGGGTCATGATATCAACATTGACGGTATGGTATGTGTCGTCGAGTAGGGTCTGAATAGCGGGTCTATATAGGGACGGCTGGTCAATTTGCGACAATGACTCGGTCGGTTTCCGCACGTAGATGTTAACTTCAACTTCGGTGCCGTTAACACACGAAAGTTGATGAATCGTGTTCCCAATGCTCATGAAGATACTCGTCCCATCGCTGACAGTTTTGTCTATCGAGAAGACGTCCGCTATTCTCACGGCCTTTTGATCAAATGCCTTAGCTACCGATGGACCGATCACTACTTGAAACCCGTGCGCAAAACGGGCACTGACGAGTTCTCGCAAAAATTCTACACGTGACCTAGGCTGATCCGTAGCTTCATCTTCTACTTCTTGGGAGATGTTGTAGGGCTGGCGTTGGTATTCAGTATTGAACTGCGCTTGCGTTGGGAAGTATTCTGTAGTCAAAGGGACGGCCGCAGGGTATGATAAGGACTTCCATTTCATAACTTTCATCTCGGATGGCCGTGGGAACACGTGCTGCCACCGGCTAAACAAGATTGAATCGTCGACCTTGTTCACATTCGGATTCGATGGGTTAAGAACAACTAACCATGGTGCCATAGCGGTAGTGGGCGAGAGCGTAGAGGGTAATTCCGGCACTCCTCCTGCTCGTAACTTCGAGTTATACAGCTTTTTCTGGTCCTCCTCTCTAAGAGCGTTCGAATATCTCAAGTCTCGATCATCAGGTCGTGCGCTTCTAGCAACAGGTGTAGCTGGTATCTGGCCAGACCTTAGTGTACTGATGGGATCAAGGGTTTGCATAGGGTTCCTGATTTGGATAGGGCGGCTTGGTGTTGCTTGCGTAAAGTCCATCGTAGAGCCCGATTGATCAATGGTCTGTAGGATGCTCCCGGTGATTGATGCTTTCGAAGAGCTTGGCCGTACTGTAGATTTAATGGGTGTCATGGGGGTTATTCCGGGGGTTGTTTTAGGGGTTGAAGGGGTTTGGAGTCCGGGGCCAGGAGCTTCCGTTCTAGTAACGTTCTCCGTTCTCAACTCAGCTGTCGCTAGTTTAGGGGCTGCGATACCAAATCCGCGCTGACCAAGACTAATATGTCTCATGAACTTTGGCGGTCGTGGTGGTGCCGGCTTAGGTTGAGTTGTGGAGTTACGCCGAGAAACATTAGTAGATACAAAGCCCCCCAATCCAGCCCTGTTCGATGATGCCACACTTGAAGAAAGCCCGGTCGACGACCCAGCTATTCTACTCTCTCCCACCGAAGTACCGAATAGGTTGACATCTTCCATTAACCTACCTGTGCTTTCTTCTAGTTCTCGATAGGGATGGTTCGGGGGTAAGGGCCGATGCGCCGGAAGCCGAGCTCTGGCTTCGTCAAAATTTTGTAGGTGCTTCCATAATAATGTTTCTCCAGCCTTTGTCAACTTGTCCGGGATGAATCTGAGGAAACCATAGACGGGCTCGAACAATGTTTCAGGTACCTTCCGATTCCCTATAGACGTCGATATACGACTGTCGCCACTTAAAAGTCTTTTTTCGCTTTCAAACTTGCCGATCGTACTTGTATAGGCAGAATCAGCGTGTAAGGGTATAGTCTCGATCTCGTTAGTCTCAAGCACGCTCCTCATCTGGAGGTCGTAGAGTCTACATCGAATCGTAAAATCATCTTGACAGTCGTTGGGGGACTGGCTCGAGGCAGACAGGGTGATACCTTGAAAGGATAAAGTCTCTTCCGACTTGCCAGTCCAGTAGGAGATGTGTAGCCACTGGGGCACCGCAAAGGCCCATTCATCAGTATACAGCGTAGAACTTGCCGAATCAACGCGACTGGCCAAGTCAGCTGCCTTTGTGGGAGATATGGATCCGCTTAAAGTCGTATAACTACTGGCCAGAAGCGTAGGCTGCTTCGGCGTGCTCCCGGGACTCCTGACCGGCCGGTGTTGCGATCTTTGGTGAGCCTCGAGGAAATGAGGATTTCGATAACGAAACAAAGGGACGGAATGCAGCGGTATGTTCGGAATACATATTAGGTCGATACCAATTCCATTGCCAACTAGGGCTTCTGTCGTCCGACGCAAGGACTCGTATTCGACTTCGAAGACACCCGGACCTGGGCTGATGACCACTATGGAAATGCCGGTCCGTAGAAGGTCCCGATCTATATAATCATGTGCATACAAAGAAGACGCCAAGTTTATGGCTTCGAGAAAATTTCCGTACATAGCTAGAGAGGACACTGCTTTAATCTTACTAGAGGAAGCGCCCTTCACCGAGGAATCCTCGGGGATATCCATGTCGCGGCCCATGGCATCTCGGTGATGAAGACTAATATCACGACGGAAGACGTTAAACTCCATCTTCAGTTGATGTAATATCTTAGTCCACTCGCCACTAGACATCTCGCTCACGACAACACGGTAGAAATCCTTAAATGGACGCCTCTCTCCAGACGTTTGAAACCCAGTATAATAATCATTGTCAAGAGCTGAGTTTGCAAACTCGGTGGTCAACCCAGTGTCATACTCGACCCTCGCAAAAAGTACAATACTGACAAGATGCTTTACTTGCATCAAGGCCCATTTCTTGAAGAGAGCTGGCAAGAATCCGTTCACAACCTTGTAGAACATGATCTCACCTGAACCGTCGGAGTCAAAGTCCCACATTTCTCGTGCCATCTGTATGAATAGCACGTATCTGGCGCATTCGCTACGGAAGATTGGGCGGGTGTTGCGGCTGAAAAACGCAGAGTGGACCTTGCGGCCCTCGACGAAGACGGTACTGACGGTTGCCTTAATGGTCCCCAGGAAGTATACTACTTGACCTTTATATACAGTCCGATCTGTTAAATCGGCGACTGCAAGTCTCCACATATCTGCACGGGACAGGTACATATCTTTAAAGGTGAGCTCAACGTGAGAGGCTTCCACGGCAGGGGAAAGGCTGTCGACCGGGGCGAGTATCACTTGGGTTCCCTTTCTCATATTGAAGGCGACACCAATTTGTTTCGAGACGTACACCTCCACATTGGGATGCCTAGCTTTCAGCTCCTTGGGCACATCCTTTGCGACAAAGACATATCTTCGGCCAGCATCAACCTCGGATTTGAGAACGTCATCGCTTGGGGTAGTAGCTGCGAATGCTCGGTGATAAGACGGCTGCCTTGAAGTACTATATTGGGACCCCTGCATCCTGTCCTGGTCGGATTTTATGGGAGCGATGGACATCAAGGCTCCGGACTGCACAACCCCTCCAAACAGGTCAAGGTTTAGGAGGACCTCATCACTAATGATAGACTCATTGATAGTGACACAACAGATTCGCTCATTTACTCGCTTAGAATGCGACTGTTCCCGAGGGGTGGAACGAATAGAGATATTATCTGAGGATAGGGGGGAGTCGGTCGAAGTCCTGTCGAAGCTGGACTTGCTGAATTGTCGCAAATGAGAAGTCCATTGCGTAGCTCGACGTGGCGCCGAGGGCGAAGGAGCGGCATTCCGAGACATTTTGCCTCTATTATCCAATATCAAATATATCGAGACGCATCATTGCGGAAAGACAAGTTTGTGACGCCCTTGGAAGAAATTGCAGCGACGCCACAGAAAATAATGATAGTTTTACAAGTGGAGGTTTACATTTAGGAAATACGTTAGGAAACCTAAAGCTGCCCCCCGGATAATACATAATATCGGCAGTATCGGCGGCTTCCCTGAAATAATCTGACCGCTTTCCTTTTTTGCGAACAAAACAGTACGTACCTGCATTACCACCTGTAGGTTACCTACCTATGTACCTATGTACCTAAGGTACCTGGTAAGAAGTACCTCCATTTTCGGGGAACATGGAATTTTCAATCTTCACTCCACCTTAACATCCCCCATATGTATGATCCAGTTCAGCACTTGCATTATTCGATCGAATTATTCGACAGGGCAGCTTAGAAATACTTCATGGTCGTATGATATAGATTATCTGGCTACCTCGTTAGGTACCTAAACTACCTGTCTAAGTCATAACGAGGTCATCAAGAGGGCAGTCCCGTTCAACAACCTGGCTTTTCATCTTATCCATCACCACTTTCCAGGTCAATTCCATTAACCTATCCCCGAGTGCATCGTCCTGCGCCAGCTTACTTCCCGGCTCCGGCACAGCTGGCGGGCAAATGTATTGGCCCGAGTCCCCTGTGTATGTCGCGGCAAACATAGTTGATACGGCTCCTTGGAATTGATCCTTTTTAAAAGGCTCGAGGCCGACGGCCATCGCGCCCAGCGGGAAAGGTTCAAAAATGTCTTCTTTGCTCATCTTTGTACTCACGAATCCCGGATGGGTCGCATTCATGAGTATGTTGGGATGACCCGCGTTCGTCACCTTCCGAGCAAAATATCTAGCGTATAGGATAGCCGCAAGTTTGCTACGTCCGTATTGTGCATTAGGACCAAGGTCACGGTTCAACTCCTCTAGGCTCTCAAATTCTGTGTCGCTGGGCGTTGATTGGTGCATGTTACTCGCCTGGTTGGATATGCGAACAATATTACCTTTCTCTGCGGTCTGCTTCATTAATGGAAGTAAGCGAGATGTGAGGATCACATGGCCAATATGATTAACGGCCATGTGTCTATCGACGCCATAGTCTGTGAGCTGGTAGGTCATAATCCCCCGTCCTGCGTTATTTATCAGGATATCCAGTCTGTCGCTATCCTTCGCGATCTCTTCGGCCATCTCTTTTACTCTCTCCCAATCTGATAAGTCGCACTGCATCCACTTAGTTCTATCCGCTACCTCTTGGCCCATATCTTTTGCGATGGCTTCCTTAGCGCCCTCCACAACATCTTCAAATATGGAAAGGATATAAACTTTAGCAACGTTGTGCTTTAGTAGTGTATAAGTACAGCCATAGCCGATACCTTCGCTCCCGCCTGTAATTACGGCTACCTTTCCCGTCAGGTCAGGAACTTGGTCCAAACTGAATGGGTGGGTTGTAATATCATGAGCCTTGCCACCGAAGTTTTCTCCGATGGTATTCTAATGACAGTGTCAATTAACTGAAATCCCCCAGAGTTCTCTATTCCTAGCATTGAAGGAGACAGGCATTATGCAGCCATCCGCCATAAGCCATGAAGACATACCTTGATGGACTTCATACCTTCTAACAGTGTTCCCTGTCTCGACGTAGCTTGTCGAGTAGCCCACGTCGAAAATGTTGCTAAACTCGAGGCAGTTCTCAGTGAATGGATCAAAGAGTAGCTCAAACGATACACGACGGGACGGGCCGGAGAGGCTCGGGAGAGTACACCACCGAACATGTATAAGGAAGCCTGCATTTGAATACCTTATAAACAATTTTTTATAGGAGTACTTACAAATCACGATAGATTACGCCTGGTCGACCGCCTTTCTAAACGATATCAGCCAGTCTCGTAGAGAAGACTAGTTTACCCTCTATGAGCATTGCTATTTCCAAGCCGTCATCGATCCCCATGTTGTGGTCATCGATATTATTTTGTTCTTGGCGTTTTTGTATATTCCGCTTCACCATGATGTGTTGATTCGGTATCCTACGTCACAAATGTAGCGCAGTGTTAGTCCAGCTTACCAGACTAATACATCTCGTCTTGCTTGATCTTATGTAACAGGTACCTAAAGTAGTGAATCAAAACCTAGAAACTCTTAGTCCCGCGAACCATTAGAGACGGTGTTAGGATTGAATTACATATGATATTATTTCGAACGATGACATTAGATAATACTTCTTATTCCAATGGCCATACTGCCCGGACTGCTAACGTATTATTCCCCGTTTGGATGCACAGACCATCACCTCCGGGTGTTTCTTCAGTCTCCATCTACAGTGGGTATCTAATGTGACCCTTGAAATGCTTGTATTGCACGACGGTGGCAGTATGTACCTAAGCTTAGTTGGAGAACAAAGAAAAGAATAGAAAGAAATGCAGTGCTACCTACCTTGCTCTGATTTTCAATATGAGGTACCTAAGCATCCTCTATCTTCGGGAAATAGATCTAGATGCAGCTGCAGCTGAATCTAGCAGTTTGTAAGGTACAGTTGCCGATTTATACCGATCCGGTGAGCTGGAACCGTCCGACGAATTCTGAGAGGCCACGACACTGATACTTCTCAGGGTCCGCTATGACTCTCGGGATACCACATAACAATCAAATATAAGAGCACATCGCGCACATCGCGCACATCGCGCACCTATCCCTAATGATCTGTCGCCCCCTTGTTCTGCAACATTCGGTCTACGGGGCCAGCATATATACATATCAGGCGAATATTTTTCCTTAGCGACGAAGAAGACAACACGCATTTGCCCATATTATATCTTACCTTACCGTCAGTGCAGGGATTATCCCCAATCCCCTGGAGCAACCCCTGTTTCGCTGTTGATTCGAAAGAACAGGGGTAATCAACAGTTTCAGTATGATCGACGGCGGAGTGTCCAATACTCCAGTCAATTGATAAACGGACAATTCTTCTCAAGGTCCACGTCCGAATGATTTTGTTCTTTTATGCTTTATTTGATGATTCAAGTGTCATACAATTATGATTCGCAAGTGACTGGAGGCTGGGCATATAGATACCTTTCTCATCGTCTATATAAGTCAACGGACGAATCGACATCTGATAATCAATTGGTTACCGCTAAATATCTCGGTTCACAAGAATTAGTACATATTTCGGCTTTAACCGCATACCAACCCAAATACGAGTTGTAGCCCGTAGCCTACTTTTATTAATATCAACGATTTATCGGACGACATCGCTTCCGACTCTAGACTCATTTTCCGACGAAGTTTACCGATCATGGCCGCGTTCAAACTCTCGTCAAAGCAGAAGCTTTTTGCCATAATCGGCATTTCCTTTTGTTTTTTTATTGCGGAACTGGTCGGTACGTTATAGAGACGAATTTCTCCGGAATCTAAACTCGGGCTAACCATGTCACAGTGGCCTTTTCTACCAAATCTCTGGCTCTTCTAGCGGATGCTTTCCATTACGTACGTCATATATCTGCTTATATGTTCGACGAAGCTATGCTTAAACCTGTTCTACTAGATGAACGACCTCATCGGCTTCGTTGTTGCCCTGGCCGCTATCATCGTAAGTTCAACCAGCGCATATTAGAGTATATTTACATACCTAAACTAGATCAGCTAACCCAGACACCAGATCTCGGAGCGTGCAGCCTCCCCTGACAACTTCTCATTTGGTTGGGCACGTGCCCAGCTACTCGGTGCCTTCTTCAATGGCGTCTTTCTGCTTGCCCTCGGTGTATCCATTTTCCTCCAATCGATTGAAAGGTTCATAAGCGTCGAACGTAAGTCATACCTCGTCCTAAGATGCTGCTATATGTTAACAACTCCGCGCAGCTGTTCAGAATCCCGAGCTCGTACTTATCATGGGTTGTGTTGGGTTGGCACTAAACATCATCAGTGCGACGTTACTGCATGAACATCACGGCCACGACCACGGAGGGCATGGCCATGGTCATGAACAGGCACAAGGTCATGAACATGCTGAGAACCACGAACACGACCACGAACACGACCACGACCACAGCCACGTTAATATCGAGGCTGGCGGGCAGCCAAGAGAAAGTTCGGGCGACTATGATCAAGACGAGATTCCCCTAACCGTAAGTTGCTATCAGTTTGTTCGCCCTCGTCTCCCGTTGCTAAAGTAAACGCAGCCTATAAGTGCCCATGCCGAGCATCGGCATACCATCGTGAACCTTCAATCTTCAGGACGAGACCTCGGTATGATGGGAGTCTTATTCCATGTCATTGGTGACGCATGTAATAATGTCGGAGTTATCATCGCGGCACTCGTCATCTGGCTTACGACACCCGAGAGCCGATTTTATGCTGACCCAGGCATAAGCATGGCCATTGCCATCATGATTTTGGTGACATCCATCCCACTTGTGAAGAACAGTGGCAAGATTCTCATGCAGAGCGCCCCGACGGGCGTAAATATTGACGACGTCAAGCATGATCTGGAGAAGGTAAGCCATTCGAAAGAGTTATTCGTGATTCTACGGCAC
The DNA here is from genome assembly GCF_022478755.1 of Daldinia loculata. Classification (NCBI taxonomy): domain Eukaryota; kingdom Fungi; phylum Ascomycota; class Sordariomycetes; order Xylariales; family Hypoxylaceae; genus Daldinia; species Daldinia loculata. Next base: position 355,585 of record NW_026054889.1, read on the forward strand.
CAAGCTACTGAAAATCTTGCATAGACTAACACGACATGATGAGTACAGATCCCCGGTATCCAATCTGTTCACGAACTACACATCTGGCGCCTGGACCAGAAGAAAGCCATCGCGACCGCCCATGTCGTGGTATCAAACAATGATATGACTGACTTTATGAGCCGCGCGCGGACTGTCGGCGAGTGTCTACACGCCTACGGTATCCATTCAGCGACATTACAGCCCGAGCTTGAAACCCCAACATCGACATTGTCCATCAATAATAGCAATAGTAGCCGTAATAACATAAGCATTGCCGCGGAAGATTCCGCGGTCGCAACCGCTGGAACTGGACCATCCTCAGGGGCATCGATTAGAAGGCGACGCCCCGAGATATCGGCCCCATGCCAGATAGCATGTGGGAACCTATGCGAAAACCTGACTTGTTGCAATACAGGTGCCATGCGGATCTAAACGCTAACAGTATAATGGTACTCAAGTTGCGCTATAATGTTTAGGTAGATTTAGCTATGAGACGGCTATATACTATATAGACTTATAATTAGCAATACTAAATCCGTACGATATTTATATAATTAACCTAAATGAGATAATCACCTCTACGACACTTGGGCACTATCTTCGAGCTTTATAATAGTGAAATAATCTACAAATCAGTCTTTGACCCCGAAAGCTTCGAGGATACGCGATTATTCTTCATTAGAATATCCCACAATAGTCAAGTCTTGTAGCTACCATCTCTTCTGCCACAATCCGAAATGCCTATAAGCCACTCTACAACTTTTGATACCGTTGCTTTTTGCTAAAGCCTAAGGTGAAATATGAAGGCCCCGTATCTTTGCCAACATCTGCTAGCCTCAAACCCGAGCCCGTGGTCCCGGTTTGCGATATATCCACGCACTTTGGGGGTGTCGGTCCACGGGGTTTAGCTCTAGGTCTAGCTTAAGTTGCGGTAGATCCCCCGCACCAGACAAGAAGCTATGTTTCCAGCTTCACCTCTCGATACTCATGGTCGTGGGGTGGTAGCGTGGGGTCAGGGGTCGGAAACGTGGGGGGTTCCCGCCGCTTCGAACCCCTCAAAATCGCAATCCTTTCTTCTCGTATCTACCTACTTACATACGCATACATTAGTCTAAGAGGGAAAGGACCGGGAGTCGTAAACCTGCATACATCTGCAGTAGGAAAAAGCAACTCTTGCATATCCGGACTACCATCCTACCTACCTCATCAGGCATGTGCATGCATACGTATTACGTATACACAAGATCCCATTAACAACAACAACGACTATGACGTCGTGAGCTTCCTTATTCTGGTCAAAAGCCATCTTGGTCTCATTTCCGACGTCGGCTTCGTTCTCACATGGTTGGCTTCAGGTAGAGAGACAGATAATCTTATCAATCCATCCATCTACGCGCAATGAAACAAGCCCGTTTGGTGTGACAAAGATGGCGTGTGACAGTTTCCGCCCCCGTTGTTCGTCACCGCTAGATACGAGCTGACTGGTCGACAAGGAAATATTTCTGTCGACCTTCTCAAGTCGGGAAAGGACCCGAGCGACGGAGCCGTGATGAGACCCTTATTCCGTAAGTACACCCGACCTAAGTAACCACACCCATTTCCAATTTCATCCCCTTCTTTCGAACCTTATCTCTTTTCAGTTTCCTCCCCCGCGTCAAATCTTTCAGCCTTGCCGCGGTGACATTCGCGCGTGCTACCTACCGGCCTGCTTTGTGCATGCAGCTCCGCGGATGGTAGCCTACGTACGAATGACATACCCTGTCTGCATGATCCTTTCCTCTCGTTCCCTTCCCTGCAAGAACATGGCCTTACTTTTCGGAACCAGAACCGAGCAATGTCTGTGCCTCGACGTGGATGATACATATAGTAGTAACGCGAGACATCTGGCTGAAGTAGACGGGCGGGTCCGGCCCGTGGATGATTCTTTCCCATCATACAGCACAGGTTATATTTCTTTATAACTTATATGGGAATATTGTCCAATCACTATCAATAGATTGGGTATCTATATCACGAACACAATCATACCAAACCCCAATTTCTTGGCGCTATATAAACTGGTCGAGGACATGCAAAGTCCCAATATCCGAGACTTTGTTTTGCAGCGTTGCATGATGTACAGATTCGTACAATATTACTATGCAGGCGTCATGTAATTATATTTCCTGTCCGCCTTATCCACTGCCCCCGATACATATCAGTTCGCCGACATCCTGCCTCAGCCACTAGAGTTCCCGAATTAGCTTGTAGTGATCGATTATAAACCATGTCTAGTATTATAGCTAGGCGAATCAATATGAGGGTTCCAAAAAGATCAATACGAAGTGTTCAAGATCTTTCTGCTAGGCGCAGTTACCGCTAATAACAATGTACCTCCTTTCGTTTATACAGTCAACGAAGCTCACGACTTAAACTATTCGCCCCGATCTTTACTCCTATATCTTTTACTAGAAGTTACAGGTAGTAAATCTTATTTTATCTATCAAAGCAGAAATGGTATGCGTAGAGAGTCGGAGGAGGACCCGCATTTCGGACCCGGGCCATTTGTATTAGACCCACCCGGCCGGTGGTGGACACCAGTCCAACAGGAAGTCACGAAGCACGCCCCCAAGACATCATGCATTTAAGTCCAATATTAAACAAAAGGCTCTGCTCCATTTACTTCTCATACTTGAGATATGTTTTTTTTTTTGCGCATAGTAACGGCGGAAATGATATCGGCAATAGAATGTAAGAAAAATATTTCAAGGCTGACGTCAAACCTGGAAGCGGGGGTGTGGCTTTCTTTCATCATGGCGGAGACTGCCCTAGGTCTGTTCTGGTGATTCCGAAGCAAATAGTCAAAGATAATGAATAGATCATCTATATAATTAGCGAGAGGAGGGGTTATAATGTATTATCTAGCTAGGAAGTCTAGTAGATGCTGATGTATTTGGTACAAAGTAGTGAAATAACTACCTATGAAGCTATTAATCTTGATCACTGGGTTTGATTTTATAACTCATCGTAGTATGACATCCGACATTGCTTCATTCCCATGCGCTGTAACGTAAACATAGCGATGATCGTAATGTACTTGATAGCGGGGATAGCCTAGGTATTTCGATGGAATAGAGAAGTCACGAAGTTATTGCTATGGCCAAGTCGGAAACAATCAGGTTAGCGAGTCGAATACGTTTGTTGCTGGACGGCGTTATTCCGCATAAGCATATCCGATTGTTCCTATCTAAGGGATTAGTAGAGTCTGGACCTCTGACTCACATGAAAGAAAATAGGTACGGAAGAAATAAATAAGATATAAGGATGATACGGTATAACGTAGTCAAAATCATTTCAATATGTCGCCAGGAAACTGCTATTTGCTGGGGTCCGACCAATGACCTTGATAGGCAGAGACATGAAGTTGCAAGTTCCCGCTCAGTTAGATAACTACCGATCGTGCCTAGTATCTAATTAAGAAGTCCTAAGCTGTGATATGCTGGTCCAGCTTGACGATCTGCGGCGCAGTCAAGGGCACGGTCAACCCACCGAGAAATCCCGGCTCTAGTGAACTAGATAAAAGAAATGGTTCCCCATGCTCATCGGCGTCGCGCCGTGGGTATTCCGTGATTTCAGTCATGGTTCCGCACATCGCTATTACGCAAGCCTAGATATTGGGAGACTGGTTTAATGCTAGGTTCGGTAGCACTGATCTCACTCCAGATCTTCGGTTCAAATTACCGATCGAATTTGGAGGGGAGTAGATCACCCCAGGTGGTTGGAGTGTCTAGCAATATAATAAAGCTTGTACCATGCCATCGACGACTTCCGCTGGTGATGATGATGACAATGATAGTCTGGGGTAGTTTAGGTAGCCAGCAAGCGAGAGTAACCAAACAATGAAGATCTTGTTAGAGATGACATATACAAGTATAGCTCGACCCAGTGACGAGGGTATCCCAAATGACTAGGATCACGCGCTTGATGCAATACCTGTCTGGTCAAAGCGCCTCAGCAGCATAAGAGTAGCTAGGAACGTGAGGAAAAAAGCTTTTACTTTCCATCTTCTTCATCGGATGATCATCTAGAAAATAGCGCATCTAAGTTGCCGTTTGCTAGGGCTTCTAGAACTAGTATCTAATAGGCTGCCGATGTTGGGTCGGTATTCGAAGCGCGGAGCCTATGATAGCGTTCTCGGCGTCCAATAAGACCAACGACTCACGAGGACATACTTGAAGGCTACACCTCTAACCGATTTTTTTCCGGAGCGGAGCTCATTCAAATCGCGCAGCGCTATTCACCCGAATACTACCGTAATTCGGGAGACTAAAATTCAGGCCATTTGATCGCGGCGTGGCCGCGGTGTAGGTACACGTCAACCTTTTCCCTTACGTAGACCTACGAGATTAGTAGCGCCGGTACCTATATATGTATACTTATAGCTCTTATATATGTAATACCTAGAAGTTTTGATTAGCTACAAACTTCCAACCCATCGCTTGCCCTTAAAGCCGCAACGTGAAGAATTAGTAATAGGAACTTCGTTCGTATAGTCGAGGTGACCCGAGTGCCAAGATGAGGTAAGATGAGATCGGAAGACGTGTTCGACAAACATGACTGGATAAACCAAGTAGCCAAGAATCAACATGAGCATTCGCCGGCGGTAAATTATGACTTTGGTTCGTACATTGCGTTGCGTTACGGTACTTATCTTACGTCGGCTGGAATGAGTATCTCGATAATATGGGACCGAACTCTATGGCATCGGAATTTATGCATGCTAAATCGTATGCTAATTAGTCAGTAGCGTGACCTTTTCCCTCCCATCCCATTTTTGGTATCGGGCTAGAGATCTAGCCCTGTGGCTAGCTAGTCTCTATTACGTTATTAGATGGAAATAGAAATATATTGAGAGTTGCGTCGGATACGACACCACCGCTTGGTTTCGGACTTCTTAGCAAGCTGAGCCTCATCTCGGACCGTCTGGACCATGCTTATTTGTAGCACATGTACGACCGCCGCGTCAGCGGCGGGTGTTGCTTAAATGCAATATATCTATCCTGTCTTGGGGTTGGCATGGTGTGGTATAGAGAAATGCTCATGATCGGCTGATAGCTCCTATTTTGCCCTGCATTGCTTCCCTTGCTATCTTCTGAATCCTGAGATCGGGGTTCTCACCGCCGGTACTTCGAACTAGTCGTTTTAGAGACGGGAGAGCGATGGACAGACGGGGTATCGCCCGCACAACTTAGCCAACTTCTACGGGAAGGTAGCTTATACTAGTGACAGACAGCTAGTGTTCTAAAACCTCCAGAACCACAGAAGCATAATAAAATGCCAATGGTATGTCATACGTATACTAGCGAATAACGATGGTTCAACAGAGATATTGAACCAAGGTGCCCCCGGAAATGATGCATCCGATCGAGGCAATATCGATGGAGTGTACATATGCGAGGGACTACCTGAGTCGAGACTGAGGGGTCTCAAATAATGGAAAAGGTAGTAACGAGCGCGCATATATCATCATATGCGCGGTGCATACAGGAGACCTACAGGAGGTGATGGTAGGAATGTTGAAAGAAACAAGAATGAAGTCGCGTGTGCTCTTCCCGAAACAGAGATGAGCTGTGACCGCCTTTCCCGGAATCCATATTGCTACCTAGAAATGGAAATGAATACTATGTTGCTGGAAAGCTGTTGGATCGTGATAAATGATACAACTTAAGCCCGGTCTACAAGCTACACAGATGGACCGATGAAGCCCAATGACAAGACAGATAAAAAGTTGGAACAGCATTGGTGCCTTACGCACCGTATGATATATTTTATACTATATCCGATCTACTTTGCATACATGTACATAACCTAACATCAGCACATGCACAACCTGATATATAAGGTACCTTACCTAAAGTAGACTGTTTGTATAAACAATTGACACTCTTTAAAAGATGCGGATATATTGGGAGTATATGCCTACCTATATTTATCAGCTTCCTATGTTTAACTTACCTTTATGTGTGTTTTTTTCCCTTCCAGATGGCTGTTTTCCTCCTTGCTCTACTGATGTTAGTTCGGGACGTAGAGCTGACATAGAAAGACTCTCGGTACTGTACAACAAGCCCCCGAACATTGAACCATGTAAGTGACAAAACTACATAGACATGGAAGAGCTAAGAAAAGCCATCTAATGCAGCACTTGCATGCGTACCCGCCTATTTGTGGGCAATGGCCTATTCTGTGCGCAAGTACAGCATCTGGGGATCCACCGGGCGCTGTTCTCTAGGGCTAGGGCGCTACAAGATGTACCTAGCGTACATCAGGTAGGCGGGCTGGCAGGTCAGGCTAGCGTCCACTGCCCCAGCCGTGCAACACCAGAACAGAACAGTTAAAGCTAATTGATTACCAACCCAAGCACAAAGAGGTCATCCATCTCTCTTATTCACCGCCAGATCGCATCGAATCCTTCAGACCGACTCCGGAACCAACTGTCTGGGAAGAGACACATCTGCAGTCTTCTCCCACCCTGGTTTCCAGTTTCGGGTCTGTCTGCGTTTGCGTTTGCGTTATGCCTGGAGTACCTGGAGTTGGTCTGGGGTGGTTAACTATTGGTAGGCTGTTAGGGTACTGTCGCAATACATTTTTAGATCTTCCATGCGATTTGAAATATCTGGGTACAAAGTGGAAGCTTCGAAGCTTCAACACTTGTACTAGGACCCTGCTTAGAAATTCGGCTAGAACAACTAGATGGGGACTGGAAGCATCGAAAACCCCACAAGTATATACCATGGTAATTGTGTCAGCTGTAATTGTGTGTATCGTTTCGCTCTTAAAGAATTGGTAGAAGTTGAGAAAAGTCGAGTAGATGTTCATCCAAGCACAGGTTCCTCTTAGCATTTGGTCGCACTTTGTTTGTATTGGTAAGGGTATTGGTGAGATTGGACGTCATAATCGGCAATGTTATGTACCTAAGGTAGGTAATCAATTGAATGTTCTTTTTCTTTTCTTCTTCTTCGTTCACACTAGGTACACTGTTATAAGTACCGAATAGCCGGGGTACCCTTAACATCGAAGTAGCGTACCTATGTAGCTACCTACATGTATTACATACATATATACATAGGTACATATGTACCTAACCTAAGGTAAGCTTCGAGAGAGGGACGATTTTAGCAACTTTTATGTAAGGTATCGTACCTTACGCATTACTCGTAGAAAGACGCTTCCTTTTTCTTACTCGCAATTTGCATCCTTTTACCAATTACGCGTAAATCTTCTAAGATTCATTTCACATCATCCCCAGATTTTACGTGTACCTTAGGTACTTAAATTTGTTTGGGAAAACGGTTCATTGAGTAACAACGTGTCCTCGAAAGCGACTCAACTCTGGGCCCCTGTCCGTCGTATCTATTCATCTCCGATTACGCACATTATCACGTCGCTCTCAAGCTTTCAAGCTTTCACGCTCTCATGAGTCTTCAACTAAACGCGTGCGACTTATACTTAGTTTGTCACTCCACGGCCTCGTGGCCTACGACGTTCCTTTAGATTGGATACCGTTGCCTTGTTCATATTCAGCTTTCAGCTCTCAGTTTGTTGTGGATTCGATTTCTTGTTTACTACCATAACTACATCATCTGACTCTCACCCTTGTGTTATCCTGCATCACTCAGAGACAACTTCGTTGCGCTTAGTTCAATGTCTTTCTACGCCATGGTCAACGCTGCGGAGGGCCCTTGCCACCGGATGGGTGCCTGTTAAGACATTGGTAGTTTCTACGACTCTACCTGCGTTGTTGATTACCTGGGTTAGGTATATATCCGGCATCTTGGGCTTTGAAAGCACCTAGAACCACAATGTTGGGCAAGCTGTTTAATCTAACGTCGGGAACGACTAGAGGTACGAATTCCCAAGAAGATTCTTCTCCGACTAAACCGTCGCCCGAATCGATACAGGAAGATGTTCATACGCGGAGTCTTTTGTTCCCGGATACGCAGGCTCTCTATTATCGTCAGGACCAGGTGTTTCCATTATCGTCCACGTCCGGTGTCCAACCCGGGGCTTCTGCAAGCCCCTTCGACTATGATAGCGATATTGATATCGACGTGCGTGATGTTCGCATCATAATCATGCAAGACGCTTTAGGCTCTGCTAGCCCCTCATTATTGTTTGACAGCAACCAAGCTCCATCACCTAGTTCACCAGTTGATCACCCACAGCCACCGAGTGCAGCTTCATCCTCCCAGTCGCTTATGCAGGATCTTCGACGTGCTCCTACATCACCGCGGAAGAGTAGCCTTGGACAGACCTCGAGGCCACTAGTTATCCAGCCTGGCAGTCCTCAACCCCGGCAAGGTGCATTTGATCGACGTGGATCCGCCCAGTCCCGCGCCTATAGTGCTGCGGAGACTGAGTCCCAGAAAGCTGCTAGGGAATATCGCGAAGAGTTGGCCAGCTTCTCCAGCTGTATCTTTGCTAACTCTGAAGTAATGTCTTATAAAGGGACATCGACAAAGGTTCACATCATTCCAAGCGAGCCGCGGCCATCTGCCGTCTCCAGCTCATACGTGGGAGATGGGCGAGGATCGATGGGGAGATCCAGTATGAGATCAAGCAGGTTAGCACAGTCTTTCACGTCAGAGTCGGCAAATGCACATTTCCAAGCATTTTCCGCGCCTCCCCGGCAGCAGGACCGCAGCAAGATTCTAGTGACCCGCCTGTTTCCAGTCAACTTACCAAATGATGATCTTGATTCGCCTGCGCAGGCCACAACTTCCTATAGCCGCTTTTCCGAGGATAGTGGAGGGTTCCCGTTTCCTTGTTCCCCGGACGATTCTAAGCCTAATAAGAAAAAGTCGAAGCCAATACAGAAGAGGACGCCGATGTATGCCGTCGCTTTAGTCCTTCAACTTCCTTCAAATCCACATAACGCCGTACCAGCAACTGCGCCGAAGCCCTTATTTCGAGGGCCAAGCTCTTATAATGAACAGGACTTTTTCCCTTCCTCTTTCGGATCCGCGCGCCGATCTGGGTGGACGATGATCGGTTCCGGTTTCGGCTCGGAATCATTTGAGTCGACATATAGTAACGATGTCGAGGATCGCATGGATGCGATAACTCAGCACTGGGACATCATTATGAGGACCCTTACCCATCTGCAATCTGTAGTCGCCACAACGTTGATCCCGATGCTGAAACAGGCGGATATATCGGCTCCGGATCCGTATCCCTCGAATGTATCTGCTCAAATCGCTCGAACATCTTCAGTGAAGAGTCGAAGAGACTCGGATGCATCTCAGATGAAACCGGCTAAGACAAACGCAAAGCTTGTAACACTACCTCCGAATTGTCTGGCGCAAGATCCACGCATTGGCCAAGAAATTGACGATGCTAAGATACGAATTGTGTCTGGTCTTCGAGCTACAAGAGTTATAACAGGGCAGGGTCGTTGGGGACCATGGAGGGAGGAGGCAAGATGGGTTGCAAAATGGGCTGGGACTAGGGAGCAGGGATTTTTCTTTTTCAATCTGTTGACGGCATTTCTTTCGACGCACACCGAATGGCTCCAAGCATTAGGTCCAGTTTGGTACCGGAGGCGACGTTATCAACAACAAAAAGTAAAAAACGAAGAAGATGCCTCCTTACCATCTCGCACGATTATAATCGCCAAGGACAAAATGGCTGCTAGGAGGTTGATATTCTTACTCTCCGCCTTCCTGCCTGCTAATCAGCAGCTACCCACAGTCCGCGCCCAGCGCCCAGCAACCTCCGCGTCAGTCGCAGCCTTTGGCCACTCGCCACCATCGTACATAGTACCGATCAATAAGGAAGAGTCTCTACGCCGAAAAATCAATCGGCGCCAAGGGCAGAGAGGTGCCTCTCATACGCGAAGTTTTAGTATACAGTCACAAGCTACGACGAGGTCTGTAACGGGTATCCCTGCGCAGCTCGCGCATCTCAGCATGGAGCTCTCTAACCAAGAACGTCGATCGTCGGATTTCATCAAGCCAGCGAATCTACCTATTATTGGGAACGATCTCAACACGCGAAAGAGCAGCGCCGCGACAGCCAATACAATCGTCCCGGACTCGGCTATTCCACACTTCTCTACAGTGCACCGGAGTAGTACCAGCCGCGGCACCCGACCAAACAGTGGTGGCAGTTTTGCCGCGGATGATTTAAAGCGGTCACTCAAGAGGGGCGATAGTACTGGCCACGCCAGCCGTGCGAGTACTGACTCTCGCCAAGGTTCCCGATGGGGAAGTGTGATTAGCGGCTTGTGGAGTACAAGACGACGAGACTCAACTGCTACTACTTCGCAGACATCGAACATTCTCGGCCATCCCGATAGTCCACTCACATCACCTACTCGAGCAACGGTTAGCGGAAGGGACAAGCTTTCGGAAATGGTTCGAGAAGCTCAGCTGCTCGATACGTCTACTAAGCAACAGGTAGAGGGTGAACATACCCCACTTCAAGAACCAGATACCCCTCGAAGATTAGAAAGTAAGCAGCTCGAGTCTCAGTCGAGAACCCCGGATCCCTTAGGTGCATACGAATCTCCCGTGAAGACGTCGATTAATGACGACGACGGAGTAATCGATGTGGATGTACAGTTTCCAGACTACCTCACATCGTTTGAAACCGCCGTTAGTTCGCCGTCTAGTAGTGGCTACCTCTCGACCCCTGGCCTAGGTAGTGGGCTCGAGGGCTTCGAACAGTTCTCTAGACTGGCCATTGATGGCGATGCTCCCTTAAATGTTGGCGGGTGGTTAAAGCGCTTTCACCCGGATTTCACGCTACAGGCAATCCCACCGCAGGGAGATCTCTTAGATGAAGTTCGAGAATCTCTAGCCGCAGAACCAACCCCTATAGCGCATCTTAATTCGATACCAGCAGAATGGCCTGCGGAACACTGGGTTGACGTAAGCAGTGCTATTATCGCTGATACAACCAACTTTACTATTAAACGGCTCCGCTATCGCCGTTTAGTCAAGCCTAAAATATTGCTTGACCGCAACACGGCCAGTTACCTATCGCCGTATGGCTCTTCTTTGATAACACCAGCGCTCTCGCCTTACGAACAGCCTATCAAGGATAAAATCGAAGAAGATGAGCTCTTTACCTTCGATGAAGCGCTCATCGATGCTGTGGAGAGAGTCATCGCCCACAGTAGTGATGTGAGCAAGGGAAGTTCAACTACGTCTTCACGATCAGCGAGCAAACGGAGAGAGAGAAGGGATAGTGAAGCTTCTCGAACGACAGAGCAAGAGGTCCCGACGTATCAAATTGACTTCCAGGAAGTACCACGCGCGGAATGTAAGATGGTTGTCTTATCTGCGTTGTCCGGAGTTGTACAGGACGTAGTAGACCAGCGAGAGAGAGAAAGCCAAAAAACGAACCCAACTATTCCTTACCAACTAAACCGCGAAAAGGAGAGCATATTACGAGCCGCAGTTAGGACATGGCTCGACAATGTGGAACTCACTGATGGATAACTTTCCAAATTTTAAATCTACAGCTTCTCCAAAAGGACATTTTCGTTTCTGGTGTCTTGAGAGGGGAAAATTTTAAATGATAATGATTAACGACTCTATTTTCTATCGCGTTTCGCGTTTGATTTGCCTCGAGGGCACACAACAGAGCGCGACATCGCGACAGAGAAATGCACGAACATGTACCACCACCAACACAGGTCTCATTTCCAGGGGAGGGAAGATTAGAAAGACGTATTTTCCGTCAAAAGATACCCCAATAAGTATGCATGCATTATTACACATTTTATTTCTATTATTACTTTTCCCCCCTTTCCAGTTCCAGCATTTCACGTTCGGTTCAGAGGGTGTGTTAACACCAGGGGAGTCTAACGGAATGGTTTAATGGATGGAAATTCCATGCATGATTCGCAAGTTCAGTAAACGGTGGGCGAGTGGGTGTCTTTTTAGCAAGGGGGGAGTGATTTTTGTCGCTCGACGCTCAAGTATTTGGTGCTGGGATGCTAAATGATACGATACCATGTGACGATGGTAGCATTGTTATTTATAAATGCTACACGCTATAATTTATATCCCTATGCTATGATTGTTTCCTTCAACCATAATATCTTAGGTGACATTATTTGTGGTAAATTACCAGGTAATCGGTATGTCCTTAGGTATTAAGTAATTAGGAATCTCGAGAGGGGAGGGGTTTGCAATAGCTAACAGGACTTACGAATTCCGTGACAGATTTTATCAACCCCATTTTGTGAAATCGGAATAAGAAAAATCTATTAGAAAACTGGCCTAGATTTCGCTTTGCCTTTGCTCTATTTTTACTAGCGGGTATATGGACAACCAACCACTCAACCCCCTTGTCTCCGGGCCGTTTTTACCTTCTTGGACCTCACGAAGCCCGCAAATGTAGCGTAGCCCCTTTAAAGAAATCTGTATTTTCTTCCCCGTTTCTTTTACTCGTGTTTAACCCCGACCTATCACCACTTACTTACCACGGCCCTAATGCTCTCCAGTGAGACTGCCACTTCCACTAACTTGGCCTTTTCATCCTTGGCTGATAGTCCCGGGTGAGGATCTCGCCGTAGAGTCCACAAGTTGGTTACGCCCAGACTAGCCAGGTACTCAAGCGCGCGACCGTAGTTAGTGCCTACCTGTGCGATGCCGTGGCTGTCATCCGAGAGCGTGAACCGCCCCCCTAATCGCAGCCACTCCTCGGCGATTGGTCGTGCCGGGTACGGCTCTACAAGCCCCTTGCGTAACGCACTGCTATTGCATTCCAACCACCCGCCGTACTCGGCTATAATTCGCAGGTTACGGCACACTCGGTCCCAGACTCCCGGCCAAGAAGTCCGCATGTCACGTCCCGGCTCCGAGGATAGAAGCCGCACGAGGTCGAAGTGGCCGACGATGCGCGGGTGGAGAGCTATGAGCATGGCGTGCTGCTGGTCGTAGTACCGCTCCGCGGCCAGCTCCTCAGTGCCCCCGGCAGAGGCGATGGCCCGCGCATAGTACGAGGCATCGTAGTCGATAGGAATCCCGTCAATGTGGTGCAGGCTACCGATGAAGTAATCGATGCTAGCATGAGTGGCGAGCTGCGTCACAATGGACGCGTAGGCGGGCCGCGGCCACTCGCCTTCGAAGCCGATCACGATGTGGATTTGAGAAGCGTACTTGATTTGCAAGCGTTGGGCCTCTATGAGGTATGCCTCGTGCCGCGGGAAGAGCACTGCGAGGGAGCCTTCGGGGTTGTCGAGCTGGAGGTGTTAGTTATATATCTATATTTATACGGACAAAAGATGGGCAATGAGATAACTTACTTCCTCGGGATATAGATCCTCAAGGGCGGTCCGCGGCATGTGCTCTGTGAGCCCGAGGGTGGTGTAACCAAGGCCGATGGCGTGTTTAACGATGTCTTCAAGCTGGTCTTTTGCGTGGCCAGGGCAGAACTGGCCCGAGTGGGAATGCATCGTGAAGGCCATGATTCCTTGGAGATATAATCTTGATAGTGATTGGTGTCACTCGGCAGGATTAGAGTACTAGTTGTGGTAATAGGAAACAAGGCTGATTATTGGGATTTGGGCAGCACTTATTTCTATCTGGCAGTTGGGTGTAAACGATTAATTTATAAAACAAATCCAACGATTTAACAACTTAATGCTATACCTGTCTGTTGGAGAATCGTAATATCAGGTCTTGATTATATGAAAATTCCGGTAACACGTTTGAGCAACACTTTATATTGAAGTAAGACGATGTGAATGTTGAGATACTAAAAAAACGATTCCATTAATTCGAGAATACAGTAACCTACCTAAGTACTTGCCGAAGTACTTAATGTACCTTCTTTATCTTATCCCCCGGATTCCGGCGGGAAGGGATGGTCAGGTACCTGGTTACCGTCTTACCTTCTTGCATTTTGGAAGCAGTCGTGGGTTGGCTAAGCTGGATTAGAACAATCTGATGAAGAAAAAGATAAGTTCGACCTCGCAAAAAGAAAAAAAGAAGAAAAAAAATGGTCCCTTGACTACGCGTGATTGTTGCTGTTAGAATACTTAGATTGGCGTATAATATATGATTTGTGATTGGTGAATTCACACTCCCTTTGTATACCTACCTAAGTATAGTAAGTAGGTACCATATGAATCATACATCATAGGCGCATTACGGGTCAAGATGTGGGACCTGCTAGCAGTACCTAACGTACTGATACTTATACAATGCCTCTGTTTATTGATGAAAAAGCTAGTTCGTAATTACTGACTACGACTACCTATAACTATAAAAAAAGGGGAACCCTACCTACTATAGAATTGCGGACTGCTTACCTCGGCGCACGTTGACACCTCGCAGTGGCGCGAATGCATTGTGTAACTACCTAGGTACCTAGGTACATATACGCACCCCCGCTAAAAACGTACATAGGACGTAGGTACCTATCGCCTTATCGCCTTTGACCGGGGCTGCCTGCTTATGACATCGCGCCCGTCAGTGGAATTTTTCTGGAACTGCAATTGATCTTTTCAGCCTTGTACCTTTTTTCTTGTCTTGGGAGCTTGATCGACGGCGATTCTAAATCATTTATCACCGACGAGAACTTGTCGACTTTTTGTTACTCGATACAACCTTCAACCTTCAACCTTCAACACTTGACACATACTATTTACAACTAGTCAACTTGATCATTTTATTCCCTTTGTTAAGGAAACGTACTTCAATGTTGAGATAGGGATCCAAGCTTCCAATTGACAATGTTGTTTCCCGAGAGCGACGCGTCTCTTCTTAGAGCTTGGATCATAAGGCGTCTTGCCAATACGTATGTTTTCCAACCTCGTTTAGATTTTTGTTCTTGAACTTCCTATTATATCCATCCCCATTGCTAACCTTTATATCTTTCCCCAACTTTTAGATCCGATGCAGATGCAGATGTACTTGCCGATTACGTCCTAGCTCTCCTGCGACACGATGGCGACGCTGAGTCCATTCGCAAGATGTTCGAGGAAGAAATTCCTGATTTTCTCAGAGAAGGTATAAGATCTTCCCCATTTTAGCGAGTTGACAATGTATCTTAAATATCTAATGTATTACAGACGCGGCCGCCTTTACAGGTGACGTCTTTCAAGCCGTCAAGTATCGTTCTTATTTACCAGGAGCTCCTCCTGTACCTCCTGCACCTCCTAGCGGCCGTCAAGCTCTTGCGCCTCCTCCAGTTGCGCCCTTAATACCTTCATATCAACCTCATGTACCATACAACACAACCCCGACGGCTCCAGCCTTCCCCCAGAACGGTTCGCGGAAGCGCACGTATAATGATCGAGACGATAATGACGTGGACATCATCTTAACGAGCCAAGGTTCTTATTCCGGAGCTCAGCCCTACAAGCAGCCTCGTAGAGGAGGTGGCTTCTCACAGCGCGGTGGGAGATTCGATGAATCTTACAAGCCAAGAGATCAAAATGGGGTTTCTGGTTCTTACCCGGCATCTTCTAGGTCTAATGGCCGCTTTGGACTGCCGCCGCCACCGTCTTTTCAACCCTCTACGCATGACCAAGGTATGGCGCCGATAAACTTGGACAACCTTATGGAGAATATCCAGAGGATGAATCAACTCGATATTCCTATTCCTCAATTACCTGACCTTCCTAAACCTGTTTATTCAGGCTCTATTCCTCCGCCACGTCGGAGAAGACAAAAGTGTAGGGACTATGAGACTCGTGGCTACTGTTCTCGAGGGAGCAATTGCAAGTTCGAGCATGGTTCTGATTCTTTAATGATGCCTCCACTTCCACCTTCGGCAAATGATGGTAAGTAGATTTTCTAGGAACATGACTTTAATCTTTTGGGCGTCGTCGCTAACTCGTAGTAGAATATGATCCTAACAATGCCGTTTTCCCAATGCCGCTCCTAGCGAACCAACACCAGCCACAGGCATTTCAGTCCCTAAATTTACCTCCCTTTCCTACGGCGGCCCCTACCAACCGTCGCGAACATAACAAGCCGAGACGGACGAAGGGTCGACCACCTAATACGACAAGCGGTCCTATACATGATAAGACCAAGACCGCCATCGTAGTCCAGAACATTCCCAGTGGATATTTCACCGAAGAGAAAGTGCGTGAATACTTTTCTCAGTTTGGCAACATCACAGACATTTCAATACAGGGGCCTGACCGCCTTGCGGTCGTTAAGTTCGATACTTGGGATGCAGCACATGCCGCCTGGAGCTCGCCAAAGGTAATCTTTGACAACCGGTTTGTAAAGGTGTTTTGGCACAAGGACGATACCGAGTCCAGACCAAATTCGGTCAATGGGAAAGTCGGAAATGGGACAAAGAATGGAGCTACTAATGGCAATTCGCTTATTGAAGAGAGTGCGCCTACCGAACCCTTTGACATGGACGAATTCATGCGCAAGCAGGAAGAGGCGCAAAAAGCCCACGAAGAAAAGACCAAGAAGAGAGAAGAATTAGAGCGCCAACGCCAAGAATTAGAAGAACGTCAGAAAGAGCTTCGTGCGCGACAACTCGAGGAGAAGCGCAGGCTTCAGGCTAAACTCGCTGGAAAAAATCCGTCCTCGGAAACAACGGATGGTACTACTAAAAAGCCTACATCACAGACAGAGGCTCTTAGAGCCCAATTAGCAGCTTTAGAAGAAGAGGCTAATGTCCTAGGAATCGATCCGGACGCTATTCAGGAGGACTCATCGTGGTCTACTAGAGGGCGTGGGAGAGGCGGCCGAGGCTATCGCGGCCGTGGACGTTATGCCGCGAGAGCTACTAGGGGCGGACATAGCTACCAAGCCAGAGGGGGCATAGAAGCTAGACACGCAGCTTATGCTGCGTATTCCTTGGACAACAGACCTAAGATAATCGCGCTGTCTGGCGTAGACTTTACAAATCTGGAGAAGGACGAGGCATTACGACAATACCTTTTCGTGAGTTGCAAAGAGGTCTACATTTACTATTAATATCTAATCCATTATAGGGTATTGGGGAGTTCAAGGAAATTCACACAGATCCGGCCACAACACATATTACGTTCAAGGACCGTAAAACAGCAGAGCAGTTTATGATGGGTGTGTCTGCCAATAACGCGATTCCCGGACTTGAGGACAAGGTCGAAATTACGTGGGCCACATCTGCACCTCAGTCTGAAGCGAAGACTCATGCCGATGATAACGTGCCTATGGCTAATGGTATAGAGGACGACCAAGGGGCCAGAGATAAGACCAGCGCTGATGGTAGTAGTGTGACCGTCGGGCTAGAGGAAGGAGAAGTCAGCAATGGACACGGTCGTGATCAGCATGATATGGACTACGAGGCTGGAGAGGACTGGGACATTTCCTAAGTGGAAAGACGCTAACCGTAGGTAGTTATGTCGACGCATTGTATACTAATTTTAAGTGAATGCTATGCATTGTAACGTTAGTATGTCCTACCGAGGATAATTTATTCTTCCGCAGCAAGCTACCAATGCTTGGTCAGCCGAATACGATATATGAACAGGCGCAAGCTATTACGATGCTTCGATGTCCTTGGTCCATAGTGTTACATGACCCGATGATGGGTAAACTATTCAATATTATGATCATAACTTGACAACTTGCGAATTAGCTGGGTTAGAACATTAAGTTGCGCTCATACTACGCTCCATACCTAGGTAGGTAGGTATGCATATGATGATATACCTGCTTCGCTTCTCGGTTATATCCTGGGAGAAACGGTTGAATATTCAATCTTTAGTTTTCAATAAAATCCAACCTTAATCAGGCCAAAAAAGCCGCAGACAACACGCTTTACAATTTTATTATTACGAGCAAATATAATTAATTATAAACTAAGGGAATACGAGTATACGTTAATGTTTATATATATTATTATTATTTCAGTAAATTTAAATTATAAATTTAAGATCGTTTATAAAGTTATACCTTTTTTAACCACACTTTTTTTTAACCAATTAAACCCCGGAACAACTTTTTAAAACAATTTCGAATTTGTAGTTTAAAACAGTTTTAAAACCTTATACATTAAAAACATATGTTTAATTTTTTAAAAAAACAATATTAACAATATTATTAAAAATAATAATATTAACGCGTTTTTTAATAAATAATAATTAATTATATAATTATAAATTTTATTATTAAATTTATTAATTAAATTTACGCGTTTTAAATTTTTTAAAATGTTAAAAATAATTATAACGGTAAAATAACTATAATAATTATAACGCGTTAATTATAACATATAATAATAACCGTAATAAACGTTAAAGTTTAATATATAAAACTATATTAATATATAAAAAAAGTTAAAAAACTTAAATAATAACTTTAAATTATTAAAAAAAAAAAAAATTTTATATATAATTATAAAATATTAAATTATTATATTTAAATATTTTATATAAAATTTAAATAATTAAAACGTTAAAAATTTTTAAACGTTAAAATTTAATATATAAAAATATAATATTATATAAATATATAAAAAAATTAAAAAAATAAATTAAATATATTATTAACTTTAAATCATTAAAATTAAAGTTATTTTATACATTATTATAATATATTAAATTATTATAAATATAATATTTAATTTTTTTATCATTAATAAAACCGTTAAAAACTCTTATAATATTATACAACTTTAAACCAAATATTTTTAAATATTTTACCCGTAACTTATAAATATAAACACACGGACTACGCGTTACGTGGCGTTTGTGGCAAAACAAACGGGTAAAACCCGCCTCGAAAATATCGGGTTTAAAGTCATTTAAAATAATATTATTATATATATATTTAAAGTTTTAAAAAGTTTTATATTTATATAAAACTTTATTACGAAATAAAATACGGATTAATATTTATAACTTTTTTATTTATATATAAAAACATTTTTAAAATAAATGTTTTTTACACGTTTTTTTAAATATATTATAAAATTATTTTTAATTTTTTATATTTAATAATTTTATAAATTTATAATATTTTTTTTTATTTAAAAACTTGGTAAATTTATCGATTAAATTTTTTTTTATTAATATATTATATTATAATATAATTAACTTTTACTTTTTACCGTATATAATAATATAATTAACTTTTATTTTTTACCGTATATAATAATAATTTTTTCGTATATATTATTTTTAACAATTTATTATTAATTTTTTTAACCAATTAATTATTATTATATTATTATATAATAACGTAATCGGTTTTTTAAACATATGTTTTAATTTTTTTAAAAATTTATAAATTTATATTACATTTATAATAATAATAATAAACGTAATATATTTAAATTTATTTAAACTTTTAATAATAATTGTTTATAATTTTAATAATTATAATATTAATGTTTTAATTATAAAAAATATGTAATTAATAATTAATTTTTCGGTAATTAAATCCAAAACGTAATTAACATTTATAACACCGTATAATTTAATTTTATTATATTTATAATATAAATGGTTTTTATTAAATATATAATATTATATATATTTTTTTTTAATATTATGTAAATATTTTATTACTTTTTTAATTTTTATTATATGTTTTATTGTAAAATTATTTATAAATTATGTTTAAATTAATATAATAAAATTAATATTAAATTTTATAAAATAAATAAAAAAGTTTATTTTATTTATTAAAAATATGTATTTAAAATTTTTATTTATATTTATACGGTTATTTATATTATAAAAAATTATATTTTTTTACGTTTTTAAATTAAATGGTGTTAAAATGGCAATAATGTTATTATATATTATGTAATATAAAAGGTAAAAAATAATAAAGTAATTTAAATAAAATAATTTAATTGGTTATATTTAATTAAGTAAAAAAAGTAAAAAATTTATTAAATAAAAAATATTTATTTATATATGTGTAAGTTAATTTTTAAATGGTATGTATAAATATAATTTTAATTATATAATATGGTTATATAACCGGTGTTTTATTATTAATAAATTTTTTTTTTTTTTTATATTATTACGTGATTATGTTTTTAAAATTAAACGTTTAAACGTAAGTTTAAACGTAAGTTTTATACGGTATAAAATTGTTTTTTTTTATAAATTTTTTTTTTTAAATTAATTTAAATTAATATTATTTTTTATAATAATAATTTTTTTTATATATTTATAATATTTATTAAATGTTAAATTAACATATTTATAAAATAAGTAATTTTATATTAACAATATTATTATGTTATAATTAATTAATAGTTTAATGTTATAAATAATAAAATATATTATTATTATTTTAAAACGAATAATAAATTAATTTTAAATATTTATTTTGTTTTTTATTTAATGTATAATAATTATTTTAATTAAGTATTAATGTTGTATTAATAGTTAAAAATTATATATTAATATATTAATTTATTATTGTTAATTTATAAAAGTAATTATTAAAATTTAAATTAATAATTTAAATATTTGTTTGGTATATATTATAGTATATGTTATATGGTTATTTATTAACATTTTTAAAATATTATTAAAAATATGTAATAAAATTTAAAAAAATATTTATAAAAAATAAAAAATAAAGGTTAAATAAATAAAGTTTATACGGTTTAATAATGTTATAAAATTATTTAAAAACGAGATAATTATTTGGTAAATATTATTAAAAAAGTTTATATTAAATTAAAAAATATTATTGTAAAAATTTAATTTTTTTATAAAATAATTAAAACATTTTTTACGTAATTTTTTAAGGTATGTTTTAAAATATATTTTAATTTATATATTAAATATTTTTTTTATTAACGGTTTTTTTTTAATAAATAAATAATTTTTGTAATTATTTTTTAATAAATTTAATATTTATTTCGTTATTTTTGTTAAATATTAAATTGTTATAATAATAGGTTAAAAATAAAGGTTTTATTAAGTTTTAATATTTTAATAACATTTTTCGGTTATATTTTTAACTTTTTTTAATTTAATTTTATAATTTTATAATAAAGTAATTAATATTAATAAATGTTTTTAACGTTTTATTAACATTTAATTTAATTATAACGTTAACCGGGTTGTTTTTTTTATAAATCCATTTAATATTGTTTATTTTTTGTCGTTTATACGATTATTATAATAACATTATATTAATTATTAACCGTTTTTTTTTTGTTGTTTTAAGTTTAACGATACATTTGTAAAATAAAAATAAATTAATACATACGATTATTAAAACAGGTAAAAATTTTAATTTTTTAAAAATTAACGTTATTATTATACCAATTATTATAATTATATTTATGTTATAAATTATAATATATATTTTATTTATTAAAACATTTTTAATAATTTATTTATATTTTATTAAATTTTAATAAATTAAATTATTTTTTATAATAAAAATTTTATTATTATTAATTTTATTAGTAATAAATATTTTATAATTAATTTAAAAATTTAAATTTTTATTATTTATAAATAATTTATTTATAAAAATAAATATTTTAATTATTATTAAATTTAATAAAATATATTAAAAATTACATTAAAAATTATTAAATTACCATTAAAATTTTTTATTAAATTTGGTAATTTTATTTTTATTTAATTTTTAAT
Source organism: Daldinia loculata (assembly GCF_022478755.1). Taxonomy (NCBI): domain Eukaryota; kingdom Fungi; phylum Ascomycota; class Sordariomycetes; order Xylariales; family Hypoxylaceae; genus Daldinia; species Daldinia loculata. The sequence continues at coordinate 377,186 of NW_026054889.1, forward strand.
GTTATATTACTTTAAATATATCGAATGTTATTTTTAATTAATATATAATAATTATATAAATGCTGTAAATTTTTTATTACATATATTATTACGATATATTTATATTAATTTTTATAATTTTAATTTTTTTATTTTAGTTTTTTTAACGTAAATAAATATTATTTTCCGAATTTTTTAATATTATGTATTTATTAAAAATTATAGCGTTTTTTTCCGTAAAATATAATTTAAATTTCGTTATTAAGTTTATTTTTTGCATTTTTTTGTTTTTTAATTTATTAAATGTTTTGTTTGATATTTTTAATATATTGTCCGTTTATATTACAATTAATTTAAATAGTTTTATTAAATTTAATATTAAAAAGCATAAATTATACGATAATATGGTTATAAAAAGTTTTTTTTTATAATATTTAAAATATATAAATTATTAATATATTTTTATTTTAAAAATCTTGTAAAAAAATTTAATTACGATTATTACCGTTATTTTAAAAAATATGTATTTTAATTTTTTTAATAATTTTATAACAATTATCTGGTTTAAGTTTATATTAAATTATATATACGTTTAAATTATATTTTATAATTATACCATAATTCTTTTATTTTTTACGGTTAAAAAAAATATAAAAGTAATAATGATTCGTTAATTAAAACGTTATATTATTAAAGATTAAATAAATATTACTTTTTTGTTTTTATTATTATATTTTTATATAATAAGTTTTAATTTTTTATACGGTTTATTAATTATTTTCTTTTTAATTTTATAAATAATTTTTAAATTAAATAAATAAATATTTTTATATTTTTTTTAATTATATTATTTAAACGAAAATATATTTTTTTTAATAAATTCTTTAACTTTTTATTTATTAAATTTTTTAAATAATTATTTTAATATAATAATTTTTTTTTTTACAAAACTTTATTATAAATTTCGCATTTATAATTTTTTTTAAAAATAAATAATTTACATTATTAACTTTTTTAAACTTATTTTTATTTTTTAACAATTATTCCCATAATCTTTTAATTATTAATATTTTAATCTTTAACGTAAAATTATTTGTTATATTGTTAAAATTAAAATTACAATCGAAATTATAATTTTTATTATTTAAAAAATTAATTGTTTCGTTTTAATAATAAAATTTTACAACAATAATATAAAATTTAATTAATTTATTATTAATTTTAATAATATATATTTTATTGTTATATGTAATAAATTTATAAAATTTTATTTAACTTTTATTTTTTTAATATATTTGCATTTTTAATTGTAAAAAAAACTTTAATATATTTATTATATTTAATTTATTTTTTATATTTAATATATTATTTATTTATTACTATATTTTAAACTTTTATATTTTTTCTATTATTTTTTATATAATTATAATATATATTACCATTAAAAAAATAAATAATAAACTTTTAATTAATTTAAAATATATATTAAATATAAATAATATAAAAATAAAACCATTTAATTTTATTATATTGTTAACTATTTTAATAGCTATTTATAAAATATAATATATATTCGTTTAAATATTTTAAAAATCTTTTAATATAATTTTATATATACGTTATAATAATTTATAATATTGTTTTAATTATTTAATTAAATTATATATTTTAATTAATATTTTTTTAATTATAATTAATAATTTTTTTATATTAATTATAAATTTATTTATAATAAAATTTATATTTATATTGTTGGAAAAATAAGGTTTATATGTAAAAAGCAATATTTAAAAATGAAGATATTTTTAAAAAATATTGTATTATTTATTATGTTATTTTTTTAATAAAAATTATATTTATATAGTAAATTATTTTATAAAAGTATAAATGGTTAATTAAAATTAATAAATTTTATAATTTTATTTATAAATTAATAGGTTATTATAAAATAGTTTTACGGTTAAGTAATTAATTAAATATTATTTATTAATAATATTTTAATATTGGTAATTTTTTTTTTTAATAAGTAAAATTATTATTAATCTTTTTAATTTAATTATATTTTATATTTATATATATATATATATATATATTTTTTTTTAACTTATTTTTATAATTATATTATTAAAATATTTATATTAATAAAAACTTATAAACTTTTATTTAAAAAGGCTTTTATTATTATATTAACGGGATTATTTTTATTATATATTTAATAAATTCTATAAATTTTTTAATATTTATATAATTATTATAACGTTATAATATTTATTATTAAATATTCTTTTTTTATTATATTTAATTTAATAAAATATTTATATAATAAAAACAAATTTATATAAATTATAATAAAAATTTTAAATAGGTTTAATTTTTTAAAAATAATTGTAAATGTAGTATTTATAATAATAGTTATATTTATTTTATTAATTATAACGTATATTTTATTTATTAATATATTATATATAATATATTTATATTTTATTAAATTTTAATAAATTATATTATTTATAATTGTAAAAAATTTATTATTAAAAATTTTATTTATTAAAGTAATTATATATTTTAATTATAATGTAAAATTTTAATTATTTATAAATAATATATTAATAAAAATATATAATTTAATAATTTTTAAGTTTAAAAATAAATATTATAAATTTTATTTTACGTTATTTAATTATTATTAAAAGTAATAATTTAATTTATTAATTTATTTATTATTAAGTTTTTAATATTAAGTTATTTTTAATAGGTTAAAAATAATTTTAAATTAATAAATAGTAATTATATAAACGTTTTTAATATATTATTTTACATATTATTATACTATATTTATATAATTACGGTTAATTAATATAACTTTTTTTAATTTTATTTTTATAACGTAAATAAAAATTATTATTATTATTTAATATTAAAATATAATTATTAAAGATTAATAGATTATTTATAATTAAATAATTTTTTTTGGTTTAACGGTAAAGTTAATTTTTATTAATTTAATTTTTTTAAAATTATTAAAAATTTTATTAAATAAATTTAATATATTATTTATTTATATTATTATAAAATTAAATCGGTTTTTATTTATTATTATTAATAAGTATAAATTATATGTAAATATTATTATTTTTAATTTATTTATATAATAATATATATAAATAATTTATTAATAAGTTTTAATTTTAAGTATTTTATAAAAAGATTTAATTATTATTATTATTATATTTATAAAGTATTAATATGTTATTGTTTGGAATAATTTTATTAATATTATATATATTAATTTTATTTTTAATTATATATAAATTTATAAAATATTTTATATTTATATAATTATTTTATTTTTTAATAATATAAATATTATAATAATAAAGATTTATTGGTTAATATGTTAAATTGTTAATAATTAAATTAATATGTTTTTTTTTAAATTATTATAGTTTTAAATAATTAAATATAATTTTTTATAAAAGTTATTTATAATTAGTTTTTTAATTTTTTATATAATATATAAATTATAAATATGGTGGTTATTGTATTTAATTGCGTTATATCTTTTAAATAAAAAGATTTTTTTATTTATTAAAACTTTTATTTTAACTTTATTAAAGGTTTTAAATGGTTATTTTAACGTAATAATTTTATTTTTTTGGCATAATTTAATAATAAATATTTTATGTTTTTTTTTATGTAATATTATGTAGGTAATATTGAAATTAACGGTTTTAGGTTTATTTTTACTATTAAGAAATTTGCTGCATTTTTTAACAGGTATTATTAGTTATAAAAATTTATAAATTTTATTATTTATTTTATTATTATTATTAAGGTTTAATTATATAATAAATTTTTTATTTAATATAATTATTATTTTATTATAATAATAAAGTTATATAATTATAATTTAAAAGTTTATAAATTTATTATTAATTTTAATAGTATATATGTTATTATTTTAAATAAATAATTTGTAAAATTTATTTTAATTTTTTTTTTTTTTTATATTTTAATTTTTAATTAAAATCGTAATTTAAATGTTAATAATATATTTAAACTGTTATATATAATTAAAATATTATTAATTTATTATATAATTTTTAATATGTATATTTTTATTATTATTTTTATAATAATTATTTTATATATTTTTAATAAAAATACGTTTAAAAAGTTATTTATTATTTATAAGTAAATATTAAATATTAATAAAGTAAATATTAAATTATTAAGATTTATTATATTATTGGTAGTTTTTATAATTATTTATAAAATGTATTTAAATTTAATATTAAAATAATTTATTATTATGATTTTATAAATTTATTATAACGGTATGTAATATTGTTTTAATTTATTAATTAAGTTATAAATTTTTACGGGAATTTTTTTTAAGGTAATATTTAACGATATTAAATTTATTTTAAATTTATTAAATATAAAATTTTTACTGGTGTTATAAATTAATTTATTAAAAAGTTTTAAATAAATGTTTATTTATATTTTTTTTAATGTATGTTAAATGTTTTTAATAATTATATTTTTTAGAAATTTTATTATTTAAAAAAAAGTAGTTTTATTAATTGTATATAATATAAGTTTAACGTTTATATATATTATGTTAATTATTATTAAATAATTAAAATTAATATTATTTTTAACGGTAAATTTAAATTTATTAAATGTTTTATTATGTAATTAGTATTAATAATAATATTTTATTATTTTTTTAGTTAAATTTTTATTAAAATTATTATATTTGATACGTTTAAAAATATTATATAATTGCGTTATTATTAAATAATTAAATTATTTATATATTTGGTGTAATTTATTTTTTATTAAATAATTATAAGTTATTATTATATTATAATTATTAAATAAAAATTTAAAATATTTTTATTTATATATTATAAAATATTATTTATTTTGGTATATTAAAATATTATTAACGTTATTTAAATAAATATTAAAGTAGTTTATATTTTTAATATATATTAAAAAAGGTATATTTAAAAGTATTATATAAAATTTTATAATATTAAAAAAGGTTAATATATATGTTATTTTTAAGTTAAATAATTAAAGATTATTATTGAAAAAAACGGTATATTAATTTATTATTATAGTATTTAATTTAATATATAAATGTATTATTTATAACGTTTTTAATTATGGTTTTTTTTTGGAAAAAATATTTGTAACGTTTATATTAAATATTATATTTTAGAAAATAAAAACGTATTGATTTTTTAATAAAAATATAGTATTTTTTATTAATATTATAATTGTTAAATTATTTATAATTAATTTATTAAAAATGTTAAATTTTATTATAATGTAAAAAGTAATTTAATTAATTAAAATATTAATTATTTTTTTACTGTTTATAACGTTATATAAAGTTATAAATTATAATATATATTTTTTATTTATATTTTTAACGTTATTATTAAATTAATTAATATTATTTTTAATATTAAAACTTTTAAAATTAATTTTTTTATAATTAATTAAAAATTAGTTATAGTTTTTATTAATATTATTGGTTTAATTATTAGTTAAATAATATAATTATTTATTATATTTTTTTTAACGTTTTTTTTGAAAGTAATAAATAAATTAATACTTTTATTTATTATATATAAAGTATTTTTTTATTATAATATTTTATTATATAAGTTAATATAATTAGTATAAAAGTTTATTATTTTTATATTTTTTATTTATTAAATATTAATTATTATTATTTTATAACAGGAATATATTATTAAATAATTAATAATATATATAAATATTTATTACGTTTTATAAATTTAAATATAAAATATTAAAAATATAATTAAATTTAATAATAATTATTTTAAAAATAAAATAATTTTATATAATAATTAATAAATTATATATTAAATATATTTTATTATAATAATTATAAAATAAATTGTTATAAACGTTTTAACGTTTT